>NC_057807.1:600898919-601264421 GCF_018294505.1 Triticum aestivum
CGGGCAGTTGACGGCGGCAACGGGCTGGGGGTTTGGAGGGCTGCTGCACAGCGGCACCTTCAGCGGCGGCTCCAGGCCTCCAGCGGCGCAGCAAGCGGCGGCTCCAGCCTCCAGCGGCGCATCAAGCAGCGGCTCCGGCGGCGGTCTCAGCTAGACCATTGAAAGCTTCATTTTCAGAATGAGGGTAGGGCATTGCCATTGCTTGGGTCTTCTAGACGCCATTGAAAGCTTCATTATCGGTACGATTTAGGTAGTTTTCCTATTGAAACATGCCTAGATTTTCAGTGTACTTGGTTTTTGGTTGTAATGTGTATTGACTCTTGCGATTTGCATCAAAAGAATTCTTTCCTTAAGACTTCGCCACTCCTTAATTTTTTTCCGCCCTCCGCCTCTGGTCACACGTGTGGCGCGAATACATGAAAACTCCGAACGATTTTTATGGCAAGTTTAGTAACGCAGTGATGACAACTTTAATTGTCAAGCATGATAACTTTTTTTCGGATGGCAAGTTTCAGTTTTTTTTGTTAGTTTTTTTTTCCTTTTGGATGGTAACTTTATTTGTAAAAACGCCATGATCAGATTGCTTTATGCCGCACGTGTGCACTTATCATTTGTGTTTATTTTAACTATTTTGTTTGGTGGAGTGAGGATTTTTGGCTCCTGGGCTCCTGCAAAAATCAGAAACGAACTTTTTATGTTGTGTACATTTTTTAAAACAAATGCGCATGCACATAGTGATGTATAATTCATGATGAAATATGTATTTATGTGAGCTACACAAATAATAATAAAAATGAACTTTTATAGTGAATAGTACATGTGCTAGTGTTGCTCACACCACAATGTATTTCATCTTGAAACAGACATGTAGTATATCCCTATGTATATGTCTAATGCTTTTCAGATTTTTTTTAAACTTTTTTTTTTGGAAATTTTCAAAATTTGGGCTTCATGGAGTCTGAGCTCCATTAGCAACTTCCGAAGTATTTTAACCTATCTGAGGTGGCCCAATCAATATGAACTGTTTCTCTATGATTGCCAAGTGCAGCGGAGAACAGAGTAACGGAGAGAAGCATAATTCATAGGTAGGAATACAGGGGCAGGGGAGCTCTGACGAATATCACGGTCCACAAAAACATTTTACTCGCGTTTTACAGCAGGAAGTTAGCAAGGCACGGGTAAACGATAGGCTCAGCGTCAGCTGGCTGTATAAACATTTTCAGCTCGAAATAGCAGTTGGCAACGAATGAAGGAACAGAATAGAAGAGCAGCAGCACCAGCTCCACACCTAGACGCAGAAAATTCGAGCCATTCAAATGCAGGTGCATCCATCCACACCTTAGAGAAACCTGTGTTGGCCACCATGCATCCATGACGAGTCTGGCCAACAACCAATCTAATCACATGGTCTGTGGCTATATATTACCTGTTGTTGGCTCGTGTTCTTCCATCGCAACAGAGAAAAAGCATCTTGCTGTTGCTTCCAGTTTACATACGTACACGACAGTCAGTAAGCCCTCTCAGAGAAACTCTAGGAGCTAGCTCGCCATGGCTTCCACCGCGAGCTTCTTGGCCATGCTCATGGCGTGCGCGCTCCTCTCCAGCAGCACATGCCACGGCGCACGGAACTTGGCCGACACGACTCCGCCAGCTGCCCCTACCTCTGGTCCTGTCCCTGGCCTCCCGGCAGTGCCACCTATGGCGGTCGTGCCTACAGTGCCGGCCGTTACTGTGCCAGCCATGCCGACCGTGCCCACCGTGCCGCAGGTGACATTGCCGCCTATGCCTGCCATTCCTTCCGTGCCCAAGGTGACGATGCCACCGATGCCCGCCATCGTCGCGCCCAAGGTGACCATGGCGCCGATGCCCACAATCGCCGTACCCAAGGTGATGATGCCACCGATGCCCGCCATTGTTGTTCCCAAGGTGACGATGCCGCAGATACCTGCTATCCCGAGCATCAGCGTACCTATGCCGTTCTTGGCACCGCCCCCCTCTGCATAGACACATCTCCACGCCTACGGTGGTGGTGCGTTATCCGTGTCCACGGTTGGACGCTCTTCATGTTGCAGTGTTACTAGATCACTCGGTTGCCACGGCAGAGTATTTGTCTCCGCGATGTACATGTTACATGTAAATCTCTGTTGTTGATACTCTCTTTTACGTCAGCGAGTATATTATTAGTTTGTTTTGTTTGTCGAGGCTGCCCGTTGATGTATGTGATATTCATATACTCCCTTCGTAGATCACCAAGTAAGATATCACCGTCGCCTCCCTCTCGCGTCCCCTCCCACGCGGGCGGCTCGGGAGGGCTCAGCCGCCGCCGCCTAGTAACCCTCCGGCGCCCTTCTCCCCCACCGCAGCTGCCAATGGTCGGCGCCGGGCAAAGCCCGTGCGTGCGACGGCGGCGGTGGAGGGTCTCTCCTCCCTCTCCCGGATCCGCGGCGGCGCGGGCATCCCAATCTGTGGGGTGCGGCCCTCCCGACGGTGTGGCGCATCCCGGAGGCGGCGGGCTCGCGATGGTGCACGGGCGCCCAGATCCATGGGTGTGGGACTCCTAACGGCGGCGGGATCGGTCGACGGCGGGCTTGGGCGATGGCGTCGGCCGCGCGGTGCCGGATCTCGTCGCTTGTGGCGGATTTCTCCACTCCGGCCATCGTGGAGGAACCTGGACCTGGGGCGGCGGCCTCGTTAGGCATGGCGACAGCGCCCTCGGCTGGCGACGTTCGCGGGAGGTGGATGGATGGCATCTTGACCGCGTGGGTGGTGAGTTGCCGGTGGATCTCCTCCGCGCTGCAGGCCTTTTCCCGTTGCACTTGGTGGCTTACGATCGCGGTCGTCGGCCCCGGTATGTTTGCGGGGGCTGGTAGAGGTGACATCGGACCGAAGGAAACTCTGGATGACTCGTTCATCCCGACGGTGGCGACGTCAGGGTCGCCGTTCTCCTACTTGCAGGCGCTGTCGAGGTCCCTGCCCTCTACCCCGACCTCATGCCCGGGTGAAAATCTAAAATCTCCTTAGATTGGCGGCACTACGTGTGTCGTACCCTTCTTGGAGGCGCCACCTGGGGCGTTTGGGTGCTCGGTTAGAGGAACTGCAGGCGGAGGGGATGGGACCAGTGGCAGCAGGTGATGTTCGCGACGGAGGAGCGGCGTGACATCTGGCACGTCGACATGGGCGGGTCTCAGCGGCATGGAGCATCGGGATCTCGCCGGTGGGCGTGTGATGATGGACGAGCGCAGGATGGTGGCGTCGACGACGGTTAGACCGGGCAGGTTGATGCAGCAGTACAACACTGAAGATGGACTGGGAGGTGGCTGCGGCGGCCTTATACCCGGCAAGCGTCCTGATTGAGGAGTGCGCCGGACTGGTGGGTGCCCCAGACCCGGCAGGCGTCCTGGTTGGGACCTTAGGTCTTAGATGTTAGGTTTGGCTGCAAGGTATGTGTTGGAAATATGCCCTAGAGGCAATAATAAAATGGTTATTATTGTATTTCCTTGTTCATGATAATTGTCTATTATTCATGCTATAATTGTATTGACCGGAAACCGCAATACATGTGTGAATACATAGACCACAACCTGTCCCTAGTGAGCCTCTAGTTGACTAGCTCGTTGATCAACACATGGTCATGGTTTCCTGACCATGGACATTGGATGTCATTGATAACGGGATCACATCATTAGGAGAATGATGTGATGGACAAGACCCAATCCTAAGCATAGCACAAGATCGTGTAGTTCGTTTGCTAAAAGCTTTTCTAATGTCAAGTATCATTTCCTTAGACCATGAGATTGTGCAACTCCCGGATACCGTAGGAATGCTTTGGGTGTGCCAAACGTCACAACGTAACTGGGTGGCTATAAAGGTTCACCACGGGTATCTCCGAAAGTGTCTGTTGGGTTGGCACGAATCGAGACTGGGATTTGTCACTTCGTGAGACGAAGAGGTATCTCCGGGCTCACTCGGTAATGCATCATCATAATGAGCTCAATGTGACTAAGTAGTTAGTCACGGGATCATGCATTACGGAATGAGTAAAGTGACTTGCCGGTAACGAGATTGAACGAGGTATTGGGATACTGACGATCGAATCTCGGGCAAGTAACGTACCGATTGACAAAGGGAATTGTATACGGGATTGCTTGAATCCTTGACACCGTGGTTCATCCGATGAGATAATCGTGGAACATGTGGGAGCCAACATGGGTATCCAGATCTCGCTGTTGGTTATTGGCCGGAGAACGTCTCGGTCATGTCTGCATGGTTCCCGAACCCGTAGGGTCTACACACTTAAGGTTCGGTGATGCTAGAGTTGTTATGGGAAGTAGTATGTGGTTACCGAAGGTAGTTTGGAGTCCCAGATGTGATCCCGGACGTCACGAAGAGTTCCGGAATGGTCCGGAGATAAATATTTATATATGAGAAGTCTAGTTTCGGACACCGGAATAGTTTCGGGGGTTGTCGGTATTGTACCGGGACCACCGAAAGGTGTCCGGAGGTCCACCGGGTGGGGCCACCTGCCCCGGGGGACTTGATGGGCTGAATATGAGAGGGAACCAGCCCCTAGTGGGCTGGTGCGCCCCTCCCCAAGGGCCCAAGGAGCCTAGGGTTGGAAACCCTAGGGGAGGGGGCGCCTCCACCTTGCTTGGGGGGCAAGTTTCCCCTCCTGGCCGCCGCCCCCCCTCTAGATAGGATCTAGAGGGGCCGGCCCCCTCTCCCCTTCACCCTATAAATAGAGGGAGGGTGGGAGGGCTGCAGCACCCTTGCTTTTGGCGTAGCCCCTCCCTCCTCCAACTCTTCCTCCTACTCCGTAGTGCTTGGCGAAGCCCTGCTGGAGAACCACGAGCTCCACCAACACCACGTCGTCGTGCTGTCGGAGTTCTCCCTCAACTTCTCCTCTCCCCTTGCTGGATCAAGAAGGAGGAGACGTCCTCGGGCTGTACGTGTGTTGAACGCGGAGGCATCGTTGTTCAGTGCTTAGATCGGATTCGGCCGCGATCTGAATCACTTCGTGAACGACTCCACCGACCGCGTTCTTGTAACGCTTCCGCATCGCGATCTTCAAGGGTATGAAGATGCACTCCCCTCTCTCTCGCTGCTAGTATCTCCATAGATTGATCTTGGTGATGCGTAAAAAAATTTGAATTTCCGCTACGTTCCCCAACAGTATGTTTGGTATTAGGCTCAGACTAACAGCATCCCTTCATCATCTGGATAAAAATAGCGACAGATGTTGCCTAGACGGTGGCTTTAGTCTTAATGTTGTATGACTTTGTAAGGTCTTGTGTAAATAATTAATAAAATGACTACATGCATCGTCCAGATGCGGAGGCCGGGGGTCCTCCTCCTTTTCTAAAAAATAAATAAAAATATATACTTCCTCCATCCCATAATATAAGAACGTTTTTGACACTAATGTCAAAAATGTTCTTATACTATGGAATGAAGGGAGTACGTTACTACAGTTACGCCAATTCATCCGAAATTTACAACAAGCCACCTTCTTCTTACTACTGTATATGAGTCAACTCTGGGTCCCTGGTTGCCACGGAGAACAGGGAGGCTGACGGTCTGACGGAGACAAATACAATGGCATGCACCGAGCTATCATAGTGCCGTACGTATGCCGTGGTCGACAAAAACATTTAGGGTGTGTTTGGTTTTAGTTTGGAACAGTAGTCGCATTGCATAGCCTTTTCAACCCAGCTTGATTGAAGAAAAACAGAGCCTAATACGCTATACGCAACTTGTTTGGTTGCCTGCATCCCTAGTCCCAGCATTAGGTAATATCTAAGTGCACTTTGTTTGGTTGGTTGCATTGGCCCTAGCGGCACATGAACACGGCGTTTAGTTGCATTCGGCATACAAGTTGTGCTTATCTTGTACCCTAGTTGGTGAGCTTACCCACAATGATCACAGCAAGCACACCAACGCCACAACACAACAATGGTGACGAACTGGGCGAAGATGATGAAGTTCTTCAGCTTCAGGCCGAACTGACGATCCACCTTAGCAGCTTCCACTTTGACAGCTCCAACCTTGGCACTGCCGACACTGCTACCTCCATGCTTTCGCACCTAGACGGAGTAAGCTTGTTCTGCTGCCTGCCTAGTTTTGAACCCTCTATAGTTGCAGTTGCTATATGATGCCACTTGCGCATTGGCTTCTTCCCATGAACTATAAACACATGGAACCTCACCGATGAACACGGCATACCACTTGCCCTAGCAATGCATAAGAGGAAGAGTTGAAGCAGCAAATAAATGGAGCACAAGTAGCAAGCAAAATAGCACACGAACAACAATGGAGCAGAAGAGAAGTAAAGCATGCATGATCATACGGCATAGCAAGTTCAACCTAGCACTACCTTGGTGTTAACCTACCACCACATACAAAAGAGGGTGTCATCCTACCACCGCAAGTTCACCATTAGCGTGAGGGGTTAGTATGTACCACCTAACCAAAATATACGGACCATGAAATAGTTTTTGAGCCCTAGCTACACAAAATGTATGTCGTCATCGTCATCGTTGTCGCCACCGCCATCGCCGTCGGGGATCATGCACGCTCACAGGCAGCACTACTCTAGTAGTAGTGCTTGCCCAGCCAACTCCTGAGCCACAGCACCCTGTGAGCGTCGGCCATGGCAACGAACCCAACACCCTAGGCCTTGTTGTCAAGCAGGTGGCTGAGAGCTGCCATGAGAGCCTCGTCGCTGAATCCACCCTGGGTCATGACAGCGCCATACAGGTCAGGGTGGACGTCGAGGGGCTTGCACTCCCTGATGGCTGTTGCCACCTCCTTCACCGCCTCAGTCATGCTGCAAAAGACATTGATCTCCTCCTTCATCAGGCCTCCTCTCTTCCTCTTTCCTATCATGATTTGGGTCAAATGGCTTGTCGAAGGGCTTCCCAGCGGGCTTGTCAGGGCCATCAAAGACCTCGACGTCCGGTGTCCCAGGAAAGTCTGGCATGGGAGAACCAAGAGGCTCACTCGAGCCCATGGCATGCTTCCTAGTTGTCAGCCCGAAGGAGAAGATGTGCTGCATCTGGTTATAGTTCTGAATGGATGTGTTGAGGAACTCAGCGTCCCTTGGGTGGTCCTAAGAATAAAACACATGTGTTGTTAGTTCAGATTAGGAGTAGGCAATGGTGGACAGTATGAAAAGGAAAAGGGCTGTGAGCTAATCGCAACATGGCCGGCATAGTGCTCTGCATCCAGAACTATGGAGCAAGTGTTCTCATCCCATGAGGCGCCGCTTAGGTCTCTCAGCTTGGACACTTGGATCCATCGACTTCTCAACTTCCTCAGGTGGTTGTACACCTGGGTGGCAGACACCTCTTGCCCACAAAACTCGAACACCTACTTCGCAACGGTGTTCAAGTGCACCTACTTGAAGCCCTTGTCGGTCCTAACTCCACTAGAGATGAGCTCACACATCTTGTTCAGCATGAACGTGGACATGAACGGCTGCCACTTCATGTTGTTGGACCTACCATCCTTCTTTGTCTTTGCTGCTGCTAGCTTGATTGCAGCGGCAACAGGAGTTGGCTCAACGAGCACTACTGGCACATAGAGGGAATCAGACTCGAACACCTCTGAATCAGGTGACATCTCGAACATAGACTGCGAGTCCTCGACAAACGATGGAGCAAACTGGCTGTCGGACAGGACAATGGCCTGACTAAGATCTCGCGTCTGCGTGGTCATGTCCTACAATCGTAGCATGCTTTGACAGTGAGCATAGCACACAACATACCGGACAATCCATGAAAGCAAGAGCATACATGTACATGGTTCATCACTATCATAGCAAGCACATGCTTCATCACTATCATACTAAGCATACTAGATAATCGATGAGCAGAAACATACATCTACAACAAACAACATGCTACAAATGGACCACCAATAGCTACAAATCACATATCTAAGCATGATTCAACACAAGCACAAGGTTCAACTTCAAACTCTACTACTAATCTATCCTACCACATGCTTGAACATCTAGCCCTACCACAAATTGCAACTGCAGCATAGCAACCAACCATACCAGCTCACAGATCAGACCACTAATCAACCATGCATCTAGATTGAACCCTAGCTGCACCTCAGATCTAGCTAGAAGGAACAGAGAGAAAGGGGGATTGAACTCACAGAGTCCATGGCTGCAGCTTGAGGACGAGGGGAGGCGGTGGTGGAAGATGAACGCCGGCCGGTGAAGGAGCTCCGGCGCTGTGGACCGCCGGCCGATGAAGATGCGCCGCTTACCTGCTCGTCGGTGCCGATGTGTGTCGGCGGGAAAGTGCGAACGGAGGAAGAATGGTGGCGGGAGTTGGGGCGGTGAGGGAGGGGCTAAATAGGGGGTGCAGCGGCGGGAGGTGAGCCGAAATCCTCCCGCCGATTTTTTGGCGATGCGGGCGAGCTCGCGCCATCTCCCCTGCTCGCACGAGGGGAGAAGCGCGCCGCCCTCCCCTGCCTCGCCCGAGCCAGGCTCGCGAGCTACTGCCGAATCGTGCTTCCCTTTGGGTCTGGCCTGGACGTGCTTTTTAAGTTTCATGCGATGCGGGTTGCACGGTGAATGCAGGAAACCAAACGGGTCAAATTCTTCCAGCTCGGGCCAGGCCAAACAAACACGCCCTTAAAAGACGCGGTGCAGTTTGCGGAATCATTTTTTCAAAGAAAAAAACGGAAGGGAAACCAACCCTTAAAACAAATCCAATACAGCCCAAATCGTTCTCCAACTGAAACCCTAACCTCTGCTCTCGGGGCGTCGGCGCCGGTGGCAATCGGATACTCGGCAAGGTTCATATCCCCTCTGCGATGTCGGCGGCGGCAATCGGATCCTGGGCAAAGTTCCTAGCCCTCTCCGCTGCATCGGCGGCAATTGGATCCTCAGCACGGTACTTTTCTTGGTCGTTGGCAAGAAACAACGGAAGCTCACCCCTTCTCCGTCGGCAAGATGTCGGGCGTGGACAAGGAGCCGGAGAAAAATCTCCATTCAAACAAGCAGGAGATGGATCATGAGATTTCCCAGGGTTTATCATCCAAGGGGACGAAGAGGCGCATCTCCGACAAATGCGAGGATCCGACCCGCAACATGAAGTCTGCACTGCCTATCAACATGAATAAATATGAACTGGCTGCTGAGGGCATAGTGGATCCCATTGCTCGTTCGGCCTGCAGCTCGTCTGTCAAGAAGGATGGGCAGGATGAGCAGAAGAGACCTATGGTAATGGTGGCTGGCCATGCCAGTCCGACCCCCTAGGTTTACGAGCACCTCACGTTCCTTGAACTGGTGGATCACATGGATATGTTAAATTTGGCCGAGATGCACGAGGAGAAAGTGAAGGCGCTCACGATTTACGACCCCAAGAGGAAAGACGAAGTCCCTAGCCGCTTCTGCAGCTTCCACCTTGCCAACTTTGACCTTGACGAGATGTCAAAAGTCCCGCTTCTTGGGCCGCCATATGAAGAATCTGATGCGTGTAACATGGCCGCTTCATCCATCAGTGTCATTTCCGTGAGGGTTGTTAAAGCCGGTCCCGGTTTCCCGGTCGAGGTTTACGGTAAAATCATTGCAAAGGATGAGGTCGACTACAAATGCATCTCTCTGGTCGATCCTGAAAGGGACGATGCCCAGCTGATCAACTCCGAGCAGGATGTGCTAGCTCTGACAGGCCCATGCCGAGCATTGGTTACTATGGGCTTGTTGTTTTTTGAGTTTGATTTGAAGATCAAGGGCAAGGGTGAGCCAGATGAGGATGCACAGTTTAGCAAAGGAGGGATAGCGTACTACCATAACCCGTATAACAAGCGCATCATCGAGCAGCTACCTAGTTTCGAGAGCACGGTGAAATTGGTATTGCAACATGTGGCGTCTCCGGTGGCAGCTAGCGTCCAAGTCAATGTTGTGAAAAAACAGGCCGGTGATGCTCTTGTTCACTTTGATGGGAAAATAACAATTGGGACTAACAGAAATTATAGACAGCATATGGTTGTTTATGATAGCAGCCTGCCTAGCCCTGGAGGGGCAGCGTTAGTGAGAGATAATGGCTCTCTTGTGTTGAACCGTAAATCCGTAATCTGGTGTCTGTCCAGGGGCCTGTATATGACACCGCATTCGAGGAAGATGAACAGATGACACTCTATGTTTGTTTTCTTGACGTGGGTTCTGAGATTGAGGATGAGGAGTATACTAGTCCTGAGGAAGAGGATTATATCAGTGCCGACGAAGAGGATGTGGACGACGACTATGACATTGGTAGGCTTGACGAACAAGAAGGCCAAGAAGAATATGATGAAGAGGAACACCATAAGAATATTGTCGTTCTCAAATCCCCTCTGATGAGTAAGGCTGTGTGGGAGAACCTTTCCCACAAACTGGAAGTAGAGGTCAAGTGGAGTGCCATCCCTCCTGCGTGGTTTGATGATGAATTCATAACAAGGCTGGCTCTCCTTCCAAAAGGTTACAGGATACCTAATTATCGTTGGGATCCGTTCTTTGAGTGAAGAGTGGTATTGTATCGCCTTGGCTGCTTTGTTAAGAATATGATCTGCTGGACGAACTCGATCTGATGTAAAATATTGGTCTCTCCCTAAGTAGGAGTATGTCGTAGAATTAAGAATTGTGGATCTTTCGAGTTCCTTAGCGGTGTAACCGCCCACTTTACCCTTCCCCCTCGGGTCGCCCCCGCGCGGCGACCGGGGGGAACCCTAGCCAGCCGTCGCCGGTCCCCCGCCTCCCGCCTCCCTTCTCCCGCCGTCGCCACAGTGGCGGCGGGGCCTTTCTTGTTCCCCGCGAGTGTAGGCCGGCGCGGCGGGGCTTCTTCTGGTCGGGGCGCGGCATGGCAGCAAGCGGGTGCTGGAGGGCGTCGGCGTGCTTTGCCAGGCTTTAGGCGGCGTGGGTGGTGTCGGCTGCGTGTGCAGGGGTGCTGTGGCGGCGGGGGGCTTCGGCCAGATCTGCTGGGCGGCCGCCTCTCGCGACAAGGGCCGGGGCAGCGCGGGTCAGCATCTGCTGCTGCGTTCTGGCATGGTAGGGACTTCGACGAGGTGGTGCTGGCTCGTGGGTGCTTGATCTGTCGGGTTCGGGTGTCTACGGGCGGCCTGGGTGGTGCACTCGCCGGCGTGGCGACCACTGCGGCTTCGGCGGTGGTCAGTGACGTACGGCGGCGGGGTGCGGGTGGTGATGGCTCCTCCCTTCTCCTGGGTTCGGGCCAAAGGCGCGGGCTTTCATGCGGAGAGGGTCAGGACCCGGGGCTCGTGCCCGGGCGGACCAATTCGAGGCCCGAGACGAGTCAGTGCTTCCGCCCCGGGTAGGGGATGGTGGGCGCGGTCCGGGGAGTGCTCGTTGGTGGTGGTTGGACTTGCGGTGCGTCGGTTCGCGGATCGATGCTGGTGGCCATGGACATGGCGTCGTGTGAACTCGCCTGGTCAGGGGCTGGTTTGCCAGCGGCCGTCGGTAGTCTTGGAGTCGTGTCCCCCCAGTCCACCTGGCACTGGCTGGGGACACAGGTGTGGGTGCCTCCTACTGTGGAGGCGCCTGCCCAGACACCGGGACTGATGCCGGGCTAGGAGCTGATGGACTATCGTCGCTCCTCCTATCGTGGTTGTGTGCGTTTTGACGTGGGCGGTGCACGGTATCTCGTGACAGGGACGCCGGGGCGGCAGCCCCGAATGGCGGGCCACATGGTTGCTCTCCGGCAGGCATCATTGTGGTGGTGGTGGCTCCTCTCCCGGGTTGTGTGGACAACGAGAGGGGTGGCAATGGGTAGCTCGGACGTGCCCTTTCTCCGGTGGTGTGGCGTCTTGATCCGAATCTGGGGTGCTGGCTTCGCCGCTCTCCTCTTGGCAGCCTCTTAGGGGCATGAGTGAGTTGCCGGACGAAAGCTCCATGCCATGATGGCGCCAACGACGACGACACCCGTGGATGCCGTTCTCTTTTGAAGAAGTCGTTGTGGTTCTTCTCATCGTGTCCGGGCTCCGGGTGAAGACCTTTATCTGTTTGGACTCGGCAGCGGCGACGCTCTGCACCGTCTTCCCTCTTGGGGGCGTTGTCGTGGAGCTTAGGTGTGTTAGGTTGTAGCGGGGGGTGTTTGGTGCTTCCGGTGCTTGTAGCTGGTAGCATAGTCGCGTGTGTCTGTGTCTGCCAGATATCTTAGGATTGGCTTTGTAAGAGGGCTACTTCACCATCTTGTATCGTTCGGCCGTGTACTTCTATGGTTGGTGCTTTATCTAAAGCGGGACGAAAGCCTGTTTCGAGAACAGGTGTAATCTTCCTGCATAAATTTCAGAATGCATATTATGCAAGTGAAATCTTGTGCAGTAATCTACGTAAGCTAATGCCCAAAAAGCAAAAGGAGCCAAAGCAGCAGCACCTAAACGCACAAAATTCGGTCCATTCAAATGTAGGTGCAATCTAGAATTATCGATTACCAACCGTAGCTACAGAAACCTGCATGTGTTGCAGTGTTGGTCACCATGCTCCATGCATGGCTAGTCTGGCCAACAAAGCATTATATATCACCTGTTATCGATTCGTGTTCTTCCATCTCAGCAGAACAAAGCATTATATATTTGCAATCACTGCCCAGACACGACGCCAAACCTTCACTAGCTAGTGCCTATGGCTTCCAGTGTGAGCTTGTTGGTCGTGATCATGGCGTACACGCTCCTCAGTGGAAGTCACGGTGCACGACACTTGGCCGACACCACCCCGGCGGCTGTTGCTCCTGCTGCGGACACCGCCGCTGTCCTTGGCCTTCCGGCCGTGCTGCCCACGGACACGGTCACCCTGCTGCCACCAATGCCGGCGGCCACCCTGCCCACCGTGCCGCAAATGACGCTGCCACCTATGCCCGCCGTCGTCGTGCCTAAGGTAGTGCTGCCGCCCATGCCCAAGGTGACGATGGCGCCAATGCCCGCCACTGTCATCGTGCCCAAGGTGACTCTGCCGCCGATGCCGTTTGTCCCGAACGTGAACGTGCCTGTGCCATTCCTGGCGCCGCCACCGTCTGTGTAGGCGCTCTCACGCGGCCATGTTTTCGCCAGTGTCGACGCCCCGACATGTCAGTGGGCAGGGTCAGATCACTCCGTTGCCGCATATGTGTTTTATTTTCGCGATGTTTCTTACCTCGCCTGTGAGTGTCTAACCTTTACGTACTCCTAATAAAGTACTAATACAAACATATTGTACGCGAAGAAGGGAGTGCCTGTCGGTCGCCTGCTACATGGGCTGGCACATATGGAAAGAGAGAAACGCCAGGGTGTTTCAAAATTCGTGCTTCTCTGCCCGAGAGGTTTACCTGCTTGCTAAGGCCGAGCTCTGCCTCATTCAGGAGGCGTGGGAGTAGTTGCTTACCTGTGTAATAGTGGAAGGCTAACTTATGAGCCTGAGGATTGTCTTGTTTCTTTTCTGCTTTGGCTAAGCCATTTGGCTACTTTGTAAGCTGCCAACGCTGATGTACAGTTTCCCCCCCTTCTAAATGCAATAGCAGAACTCCTGCTGACTTCGGTAAAAAAACAAACAAACATATGTACCTGCAATTAAAGATCGTGGAATTCACATCATCTCAGCTTTTATACAGGGGATAAGTATATTTTTCGTCCTCGAACTCTTCCGAGAGTTTAGAAATCGTACCTCAACTCTAAACCAGAAAGTTTTCGTCCCTCAACTATCAAAACCGGATAGTTTTCGCCCCTCGTGCCGCTTTGGGCGGTTTTAGTCCGGGATGAAAAGTAAATTCATGAATAGTAAAATCGAAAAAATAAAAACAAAATCTGAAATTTTACAGCATTGAAGATACTTTGGTGCGCAAGACACGTGCAAAATTTTGTGGTGTTTCGACATTCGAGCAGCTCGTGGCAAACAAAAATCTATAAATATGTACGTCAGTGAACAGTAAATTCAAAAAATATCAAAAAAATTCAAAACAGTATGAATTTTTTGGCATCAAAGAGGCTTGGGTACGCAACGTGCGTACAAATTATCATGGTGTTTGGGCATTGTACAAACTCATGACAAAAAACAAAATTTGGCTCAGATTTATTTTTTTGAAAAAGTGCACTGTTCTTTTTTTTCTGCTAGAGCTCCTCGTATGTTATTTGATCACGAAATTTTGCATGCATCTTGCGTAACTGAGCATCTTTGATGCCAAAAGGTTTCATGTTTTTTTATTTCTTTTGCTATCTTTTTTGAATTTACTGTTCACCGACGTACATATTTACAAATTTTTTTTGCCACGAGCTGCTCGAATGTCGAAACACTACGAAATTTTGCATGGGACTTGCGCACCAGAGTATCTTCGATGGTGTAAAATTTCAGATTATTTTTTGTTTTTTGCTTTTCTATTTTTTACTGTTCACCAATTTACTGTTCATCCCGGAATAAAACCGCCCGAAGCGGGCGAGGGACGAAAACTATTCGGTTTTAGTAGTTAAGGGACAAATACTCTCCGGTTTAGAGCTGAGGAACGATTCCTAAACTCTCGGAAGAGTTCGAGGACGAAAAATATACTTATTCCTTTATACAGCTTGGCGTGTACGTACGGATTTTGCTCAGGATTTCTTTTGAGGCGACATTGGTGCCCCTGATGATTTCGTAGAGCTGCACAATGTGTGGAGGGGCGCGCGCTTAAGCACAACAATCTCACGCTTGATGCAGTTTGTCACCTGATATCCACCTCCTCACCGCAGCCAAGTTGCACGTTTGCTACACCTTGGCTGAATTTATTTATTTTTGAAAAGGGAAATATATTAATATAGCGAAGATATTAATTACATCCAACCTCCGCACCTACAAGATATCGCCAAGACATCCAGGATGTACACAGTCCACTGGTGGAAAAAGGGCCTTTGGTCGCGGTTCGCAACTGCCATTAGTCGCGGTTGCGCAACCGCGACCGAACGGGCGCGACTAAAGGCCCCCCCCTTTAGTCGCGGTTCTTAAGCAACCGCGACTAAAGGCCCGTCCACGTGGGCGCCAGGTGGCCGTCGGGGCGGAGGACCTTTAGTCGCGGTTCTTCTGGCCAACCGCGACTAAAGGCCGCCGCAGGTTTAGGGTTTTAGCCCCCCCCCCCCCTTAAACCTGTTTTCTGTTTAATTTGTATTGTTTTATTTCTTTTGTGCTTTATTTTAATTTTGAAGGAGTTTCATATATTCTACGGTACTACATACATGCATATGAATGTACAATTTCAAATAAATTTGAAATTAGAACCAAAAAGAATTCAAGAGGAATATACAATATATATTCAATATCATCGGATGACCATATACAATTTTGAACAAGTTTCCATACATGATTTAATGCATATAAAGTTCTACGTCCTCGTAATAGTGTTCTCCTTTAGGATGGAGGACTTCCCTGCTGAACCATCCAGCTAGTTCCTCTTGAAGTGGTCGGAAGCGAGCTTCTGGACTAAGCATCCACCGGAGGTTATTCCTCTGAGCATTGGTATCACTCGGAACCCGCTCAGAGGTGTATCTCCGGATCATCTCACAGACATAGTATCCACATAGATTGGTCTCCGGTGGCTGAATATCCCCAGCATTCTTAGCCTTTAACATTTTGAATTCTAGCTCTTTTTTGAATTCACCGACCTTTGTATCTACGAACCGTCTCCAAACCCTACGAGGCAAAGAAAATTAAATGAACAAGAGAGTTATTAATTAGTTACTTGATATTAGGAAATGAACGAAATAGGCCGATCGATATAGAGCGCAAATGAATGAAAATAATTACTTCTGCAGCATTCTTCTCATGCCGCCCCAAAGCTTTGGATCCATATTCACAGAGTCGTGGACGAGACATTCTGAGGTGTTAACTTTAATTACTAGCAGAATCCAGTGGAACCTGCGGACACGATACATGCACAGTACGTCATGCATAACTCATCGATTAGCCGGCCACATACCATGCATGGAGTAAACAAAAGAGAATGTGCTCAAGACAGAAACACTCACTCAAAATGGTAAGGAAATAGAATATCACTTTTGAGTTCCTGCTTTGTAAGAAACTGCCACAGGTCTGCCTCCACGTCGGCGGGGTAACGCTCCAACACATGTCCATTAACGATGTGTGGGTCAATGAACCCAACATCATGGATGTTCCTTACTCTGCATTCCTTAATCTTCATTCTGCATGTATAATAGCGGACACAACAATATAGTTAGGACATATATATAGTGCAGGCAATATGAACGAGATGGGGTAGAAATTAATAAATCACTTACAGAACGTAGCAACTGATGATAGATTTATCGAGCTCGCGCAGATTGAAAAGCTGGAACAATTCACTCAGTTCAATTTGTACATAGTAATGTTTGAAGTGATGCTCATGTCTAACTTCCGCATAAATATATTCTTTGGCGTTTTTATTTTTTATGTAACCCTTGTACCATTTCAGCAGACCTTTCATTTGTGGAGGTAGATCCTTTTCCTGCGCAGGCTCGACGAGAGGCCCATTCTTGACATATGTAATTACTACCTCCTTCACTGGCGCCTCATCAAGGCCTAACAGTTCACGAAGAGTAATACCTAAGTTGGCCGCTTGTTCTCTGGCACTCGTTACAGTCAATCCCTGTGCTGCCGCAGCTTGTATGATCTCGGGGGCATCCGGACAGAAGGCTTCCACTATAAGCGGGGCAATCGATTGTTTACTTTGTTCCCCGAGCTGGGCAACTTGTTTCCCGCTTTTTTTACTTTCGGCCTTCTCCCGCTCTTTGTTCTCCTTGAACATGAGTGCCTGCCTGCGAAGTTCACGTGCATAGTCGTTAGGCAGATTCTTCGCGGCTTGGGACGGTGTGCTCAAAAATGACTTAGCCCACTTCTTTTGCTCATCAGAAAATACTGGCTTGGGCTCGGGCTCTCTTTTCTTCTTGCAGTCCGCCTTCCATTTCTCCAAATCAGCAGCCGCGGCCGCGTCGACTTCCTCGGCACTACGTTCCCAAGGCCTTGTGGGGAGAGGCTTCAGTGATGGCTCCGGTACCTTTGTGGTCTTAGGTACATAAGGGTCCGGGTTAATAATCCAGGACTGCTTCTGCTTCTTTGCCGGAGGTGGATTGGGGGGCGGCGTCTGATCACCCGCCGGACGAGGACTGGGGGGCGGCGGCTGATCACCCGCCGGACGTTGTGGACTGGGGGGCGGCGTCGGCTGACGTGACGGAGGTGTAGGTGAACCGCCACCACCACCACCACCACCACCACCGCCACCGCCACCACCACCACCGTAGGGGGGTGGACTTGTTGTCCTTGGCGCCTCGCCTGGAAACTTGATAAACTTCTTTTGCCATAGAATGAAATGGCGCTTGACATCTCCAAGTCTTTTCTCCCCTTCAGGTGTAGCAATGTCAATCTCCAGGTCCTCAAACCCTTGGACTATGTCCTCCACCGTGACACGAGCATAGCCATCTTGAATGGGGTTGTTGTGGTGGAGTGCTCCAGGTAAACATGGTAAAGCACTGCCGATGGCTACCTTCATGGACATGTTCCCGATAGGATAATACAGATGACATTCTTTCATCTCCTTTATATCGTCCACGGGGTAGCGAGGAGGCTCCGGTGAAGTAATTTCGACCACCAGAGGCTCCGGTGCAGTAATTTGGACCACCAGAGGCTCCGGTGCAGTAATTTCGATCGTCGGTGCATCTGCACCAGCCGGTGGGGCCTCCGTGGAAGCCACGCTGCTTCTCCGCTGCTGGCTTCCGAGATCCGCTGGATGATCTTCATGCTGCACCCGAGCTGCATCTCTTTCGGCTACTAGTACACTCATGGTTTTCTTCATCACATCCATTTCCGATGCCAACCGCGCCACAACATCTGCTTCCCGATCCATCTTTCTCTTACGGCTTCTGTAACCGTACGGGTCATCGTTCTGGGGGAACCCTATTTTCCACGGAATGTGCCCCATGCCTCGTACACGTCCTCCGTGTTCAGGATTCCCGAGGGCTTTTGTCAGCGCGTCGTTCTCTCTGTTGAACTTGATCTTCCCCTGTTGAGCATCCCTCATTGCGTTAATAAGGGCTTGGGTGGGTTTAATTAATTTGCCCCGGTAAACACACTCCCCTGTCTCCGGGTTCAGCGTTCCCCCATGCCCGTACCACCAGCTTTTGGCCCTTGGGTCCCATCCCTCCGTACCTGGACGGATTCCTCGCGCCCTCAGCTCGTTCTCCATCTTCTCCAACCTAGGCACCCAAATGCGATACCCTCCTGGCCCCATAACATGATTGTACTCCTTCTTAGCCGCATTTTCCTTATTTTTTTCGATATTTGAATGAACTGCTCCGATTTCTTTTGCTTCACAAATTCTGGCCAATCATGTTTCAGTTTCTCATATTGTCCTTTGAAATCCGGAGTCTTGTTCTGCTTGACAAAGTCATGGGCTAGATTTTGCTTGAATTTCCGGAATGCGTCGGCCATCTTATGAAGAGCGAACTGTTTGACTAGCCTCCTCCTCTCCTTGTTTTCCTCAATCTTGTTACCCTCCTCATCGAATTTGTTGTATTCCGGAGGTAGAACGAAATGTTCCATAAGCTTCTTGAAGCAATCTTTTTTTGTTCTCTTATCGACAAAAGTGAAACCATCAATTCGTGCCTTCTTTGGCTCATTCCACTCCTGGACGGTGATCGAGACGTTGTCTCTAACAATGGCTCCGCATTGGCTGACAAACTTGGTGGCGTTCTTGCGGGGCTCCAGCGGCCTGCCGGTTGCACTGTCGACAACCTCGATGGTGCATGTTTCTCCTTGTTTCATCGTCTTGGTTGCGCCACGCTTTGACGACGTACTCGATTGTTTCGACGATCCGGCCGAGGGCTAAAATAAGAAAGAGTCGCGCGCGTTAGTACACACATATTTATTCAAATCAGTTAGTTTGTATCACCAGAGGCTCAATGTATATATATACCTCGGCGCCGGAGGTGGTTGCTACTTCCATTTGAAGATCGTCGTTTATCGACGTTTGTTCGGCATCATCTTGCTGACGGCGCCCTTCATCTTCACCGTCAAGGTTCAGATAAGAAGAGATATCATCTTCTTCTTCTCCGGTCGGCACATATAGAATATCGCCGTTTATGATGCCGAACATATGTGCTTCACCGTCCGGATCATAGTTGTCCATAATCGGGTCAGCTCTATCGTCCGCCATTATGTCAGTCCTGAAAACATGTAGTAAAAACAAATTAATTAAGTGAAGAAGGGGGGCGGTGGCGGTGGCGGTGGCGAAAGGGCGGTGGCGAAAGGAGGGGGCGAGGAAGGGGTGGGAGAGGGTGTCGCGGTAGAGCGCGAGACGGGGCGGCAGACGACGGCGTCACGGAGAGGGGAGGCGAGGACAACACATTTATAACCCTCGCCGTCCCCTCTCGATCCCTAAAAAAACACCGCGCGCATCGCCGCCCCCCTCGCCGCCCCTCTCCGTATAAACAAATTGTCCGAACAGAGCTTGGAGTAGAGTGGCTAGGGTTTGGCCAGGGATGCGGATGGAGACGAATATATGTGGGGTCGGGATGGCCCATGTGCAGGGCGGGGGGTGCTGGCCACACTCTTTTTTCTTTTCTTTTTCATTTCATTTCATTTTTTCTTTTCCTGTTTTTATCCTTTTCATCTTTAAAACAATTCAGTATATCAAAATATAGCAATGAAAAAAGATATTTGAGAAATCATAAAATGTATGTGAATTCAAAAAAATGAATCATAAAATGTTCATGGATACAAAAACATTGTGATTTTGCAAAAAAAAAGGTTTTCAAAAAATGTTGATGATTTTGTGGAAAAAACAGGAATAAAAACATATTGTGTATTCAAAAAATGTTTAGGGATTTCAGAATAGTTCACGTATTTAATTTTTTCACTGATTCATGACATATTCGTGAATTTAAAAATTATTCGTGTATTTCAAAAAATTGATTTTATTAGACACAAAAAAATTCATCAAAACAAAAAATATTAATGAATTCCAAAACATATTCTTTCTTCTTTCTTTCTTCTTTCTTTTTTCTTCTTCCTTTTTTTTCTTCTTTCTTTTTTTCTTCTGTTGTTTTCTTCCTTTTTCTTTTTTTCTTCCTTTTTCCTTTTTTCTTCCTTTTTCTTGTTTTTCTTCTGTTTTTCTTTTGTTTTCTTCTTCCTTCTTTCTTCTTCTTCCTTTTTCCTTTTTCTTTCTTCTTCTTCTTCCTTTTTCTTCTTCCTTCTTCTTCTTCTGCCGGCGCGCGGAGGACGGCAGGCAGGGCCAGCGGGCGGCGGGCGGCAGGGCGGCGGGCGGCGGGCGGCGGGCAAGGGCGCAAGGCACGGGCGGCGGGCAAGGGCAGGGCACGGGCGGAGGCGGCGCTCACTGGGGACGGGGGCGGCGGCGCGCAGGGCTTCGGCGTCGGCGTCGGCGTCGGGGCAGGGCTTCGGCGTCGGCGTCGGGGCAGCGCTTCGGCGTCGAGAGAGAGGAGAATGGGAAGTGGCAAAACTGCTAAGTGCAGTATTTATAGACGCACCTTTAGTCGCGGTTGGAGAGGCGGACCGCGACTAAAGGTACCCTTTAGTCGCGGTCCGCCTCCCCAACCGGGACTAAAGGGTTTTGGCGCCGCTTCCGTTCCCGCGCAGAAAGACCCTTTAGTCGCAGTTGGGGACAACAACCGTGACTAAAGGGTACCCTTTAGTCGCGGTCCGCCTCCCCAACCGGGACTAAAGGTCTGTGCTAGAACTGGCGCGGTGCGGTGGGATGTTTAGTCCCACCTCGCTAGCCGAGAGGCTTCGACAGTGGTTTATAAGCGCGGCTGCGCTCACCACTTCGAGCTCCTCTCAAATGCAGGCTTACGGGCCTATTCTGTCACTATGTGCCTGTGGGCCTACTCGGCCTTCTGCGGGCCTGAATCCTGGCCCTTTAATGGGTTTCTAGTCGTATTCAGGCCGTGGTGGCCCAGTAGGTGGCATATTTTCTTTTTTTCTTCCTTTTTTCCTTTTTCCTTTTTCTTCTGTTTTTTCTTCTGTTTTTTTCTTATGTTTTTCTTCTGTTTGTTTTTTTCTTCTGTTTTTCCTTTTTTCTTCTGTTTTTTTCTTCTGTTTTTTTCTTCCTTTTTCCTTCTTTCTTCTTCTTCCTTTTTCCTTTTAAAATCAGAAAAATAAAACTAATTCATTTTAAAATCTTAAAAATACAATTATATATCAAAAAAATCAGAAAAATAAAACTAATTCATTTTAAAACCCCTTGAAGGTTTGACAAAAGGTTTGATACATCATTCAGTTCATCGACCAAATACAAAGTTTGGTACAATAAATTATTACACATCAATTCTTCCCTTGTGTCCCTGCTTGCTTACGATTGTGCCGTATCCATGGAGCATCCTCATCATTTAACTTAATGCTTGGGTCAATGTTCACTTTGAAGGGCGGAATTTCACCAAACATATTATAATCTTCTGACATGTCTGTCTTGTCCTCCACTCCCACGATGTTTCTTTTCCCTGAAAGAACAATGTGGCGCTTTGGATCATCGCATGATGTACTGATCGTTTTCTTATCTTTCCGTTTCCTCGGTTTGCTACTCATGTCCTTCAAATAAAAAACCTGAGCGACATCTTTGGCAAGGACGAATGGTTCGTCAAGGTAACCAAGATTGTTGAAATCCACCATTGTCATTCCGTATTGCTCGTCCACCTTTACCCCACCTCCTGTTAGCTTGAACCATTTGCACCGGAACAAAGGGACCTTAAAGGAGGGTCCATAGTCAAGTTCCCATATCTCCTCTATGTAACCATAATATGTGACCTTTTGCCCATTCTCGGTTGCTGCATCAAAGCGGACACCACTGTTTTGGTTGGTGCTCTTTTTATCTTGGACGATCGTGTAAAATGTATTCCCATTTATCTCGTACCCTTGGAAAGTCGTTATAGTCGAAGATGGTGTCTTGGCCAACATGTACAGCTGATCTACAACATCATTGTCATTCATTAAATGTTTTCTCAACCAACTGCCGAAAGTCTCCATGTGGGCCTTCCTAATCCAGGATTCAGGCTTCCCCGGGTTGTCCGAGCGTAAAATATTCTTGTGTTTCTCAAAGTACGGAGCCACCAAGCTGGAATTGGTCAGTACAGTGTGGTGTGCTTCAGTCAGAGAATGGCCGTCCATACATATCGTTGATTTCCTTCCGATCGTGCCTTTTCCACTTAGTCTCCCCTCGTGCCGCGATCGAGGAAGACCAATCGGCTTAAGGTCAGGAACAAAGTCAACACAAAACTCAATTACCTCCTCATTTCCATAGCCCTTGGCGATGCTTCCTTCTGGCCTAGCACGGTTACGAACATATTTCTTTAATACTCCCATGAACCTCTCGAAGGGGAACATATTGTGTAGAAATACAGGACCGAGAACGAAAATCTCTTCGACTAGGTGAACCAGGAGGTGCGTCATAATATTGAAGAAGGATGGCGGGAACACCAACTCGAAACTGACAAGGCATTGGATCACATCGTTCTGTAACCGTGGTAGAACTTCTGGATTGATTACCTTCTGAGAGATTGCATTGAGGAATGCACATAGCTTCACAATGGCTACTCGAACATTTTCCGGCAGGAGCCCCCTCAAAGCAATCGGAAGCAATTGCGTCATAATCACGTGGCAGTCGTGAGACTTCAGGTTTTGGAACTTTTTCTCCGCCATGTTTATTATTCCCTTTATATTGGACGAGAATCCAGACGGGACCTTCATACTGCTCAGGCATTCAAAAAAGATGACCTTCTCTTCTTTGGTCAGAGCGTAGCTGGCACGACCTTGAAACCATTCCGGATGCCGGTCATCAGGGTCTTTCAAACGTTGCTGGTCCTGCCGTGCTTCCTTTGTATCATTTGTCTTCCCATACACGCCCAAGAAGCTTAGGAGGTTCACGCAAATATTCTTCGTAACGTGCATCACGTCGATTGCAGAGCGGACATCTAGGACTTTCCAATATTCTAGCTCCCAGAATATAGATTTCTTCTTCCACATGGCTGCGTGCCCGTCAGCTCCCTTCGGAACTGATTGTCCGCCAGGACCCTTTCCAAAGATGACTTTCAAATCCTTGACCATATCAAATACCTCAGCACCAGTGCGTTCCGCAGGCTTCGGCCGGTGATCTGCCTTGCCGTTGTAATGCTTGCCTTTCTTTCTTACTGGATGAATTTTCGGAAGAAATCGACGATGCCCAAGGTACACGTTCTTCTTACAATTTGGCAAATGTACACTTTCAGTCTCATGTAAGCAGTGCGTGCATGCATTGTATCCCTTATTTGACAGTCCCGAAAGGTTACTAAGAGCAGGCCAATCGTTGATGGTTACGAAAAGCAACGCTCGTAGGTCAAATTCCTCTTGTTTGTGCTCATCCCACACACGGACACCACCCCACAGCTGTAAAAGTTCATCAACTAATGGCCTTAGGTACACATCGATGTCGTTGCCGGGTTGCTTCGGACCTTGGATGAGCACTGGCATCATAATGAACTTCCGCTTCATGCACAACCAAGGAGGAAGGTTGTAGATGCATAGAGTCACGGGCCAGGTGCTATGGCTGGAGCTCTGCTCGCCAAAAGGATTCATGCCATCCGTACTTAGAGCAAATCTTATGTTCCTTGCGTCAGCTGCAAAATCTTTGAACCATCTGTCGATCTTTCTCCATTGCGTTCCATCTGCGGTGTGTCTCAACTCCCCGTCCGACTTACGGTCCTCTTTGTGCCATCGCAACAACTTGGCATGCTCTTTGTTCCTGAACAGACGTTTCAACCGTGGTATTATAGGAGCATACCACATCACCTTGGCGGGAACCCTCTTCCTGGGTTTCTGGCCCTCAACATCGTCACCAGGGTCATCGCCTCTGATCTTATAACGCAATGCAGTGCATACCGGGCATTCATTCAAATTCTCGTATTCACCGCGGTAGAGGATGCAGTCGTTGATGCATGCATGTATCTTCAGAACCTCTAAACCTAGAGGGCAGACAACCTTCTTTGCTTCGTACGTACTGGCGGGCAACTCGTTATCCTTTGGAAACATATTCTTCAACATTTTCAGCAAGTTTTCAAATGCCGAGTCAGCTACACCTGCCTCTGCCTTCCATTTCAGCAAATCCAGTGTGCAGCCCAGCTTTTTCAGACCATCATCGCATCCGGGGTACAGCGCCTTTCTGTGATCCTCTAACATGCGATCCAAATTCTCCCTCTCCTTTTCAGTTTCGCAGCGTCTCCGTGCATCAGCAATGGTCCGACCAAGATCATCAACGGGATCATCACGTGCCTCTTCTTCACCTTCCCCTTCACCTTCAGCATCCTCCATGAAAGTATCACCGAAATGAGCAAGATAGCTTTCATCGATGAAATCATCCCCTTCTTCATCTTCTTCCATTATAACCCCTCTTTCTCCATGCTTGGTCCAACAATTATAGCTTGGCATGAAACCGTGCCGAAGCAGATGCATGTGAACATCTCTTGAGGAAGAGTAACCCTTCTGATTCTTACAGATAACACATGGACAGATAACAAAACCCCCCTGCTTGTTCGCATTAGCCACTACGAGGAAATCTTTCAAACCCGTAGTGAACTCGCCGGAGAGTCGGTTACCGTACATCCATTGCCGATTCATCTGCATTATTATAATATAAAATATATAATTAACCATCATGCATTTGTTAAACTAACTAGCTACAAACAATATAAATTAAACAATGAACTGCACACATGCATATTTTATCAATGACACACATGCATGAAAGGTTCAAGTTGCTAACCGCGATCGAGGAGGAAAAAATAAATGAGGAACCTCAAGTGTGGCTCCAACACTTCATATCATGTTTGTTTCACCCTCTTAGGGCATTTCATCAAACACCTTGTGTGCATAAGAGGAACCAAAAGCAAACCTACACCCCCTTGTGAAGCTTGTGAAGAGAAGTGGCACCAAATGGCTAAGTGAGCGTGCTGAACTGGTATATATAGGGGAGGAGCTTTAGTCGCGGTTGGCCTGGCCAACCGCGACTAAAGGCCTTTGCGCACCTTTAGTCGCGGTTGGCCTGGCCAACCGCGACTAAAGCCCCTCACGTGCACCAGCTGGCCACCGAGCGCCCTGGGCCCAGGCCTTTGGTCGCGGTTCGTCTGCCGAACCGCGACTAAAGACTTCATTAGTCGCGGTTCCTACAGTTTCGCGACTAATGGGGCTGGACGGAAGCCTCTTTTTCTACCAGTGGTCAAAGAAAAAAATAAAAAGAAAGGAAGAAAACAAAGATCCCGCCACATCGATCCACTCCTGTCAACAACAACACTCGCACTGCCACCAAATACAATACCTGAAAAACATAAAAGGTCTCCAAAACCAACGTCTTCAAGAAGAAACAATGCACAAGCGTCGCGTTGCCCGATTCAAGATCTTAGGTTTTCACCTTGGAGAAAGTCCGCGCTCTCAAATGAATTCCTTCAGGAAGGCAATCACCAGGCACAACCAATAAAGGCCAGACTTTATGTTTTCACCCTCAAAGTCACGCTCGGCATCCAGGAGTACCACCAAAGATGAAATCCTCATGTGTTCCCGCCCCCACTTATCACTGTTGCTCCTGAGAGTTATCTAACACCTGGCTGACTCCATCGCCTACAAGACTTCGTCCGTGTAATTGATCCTTCGATCTCAGCCACCATGACCTTCTCCACTGCTGTCTCCACCATGGAAATCGAGAAGCCGACATGTGCCAACGTGTCATCAGCCAACAGAGCTTCACGCCACGCCCTCAGAACTTCCTACGCTGGTATGAACGTGCACGATCAAAAACTAACTGATCCAGATATCCTGAGCAAAATCTCCGGCGGCCGATCCGGAACACGTCTATTGGCAGATCGAGGAGGACCGATCATGCAGCCGTTGCCATGATAAGAGAAGAGCACGAGGACCACCACCTTTATCATCACGGCAGCATGTGTTGGATAACGCAGTAATTTTCAAAATTTCCTACGATCACGCAAGATCTATCTAGGTGATGCATAGCAACGAGAGGGGAGGGTGTGTCCACGTACCCTCGTAGACCGAAAGCAGAAGTGTTTCAATAACGCGGTTGATGTAGTTGAACGTCTTCGCGGTCCAACCGATTCAAGTACCGAACATACAGCACCTCCATGTTCAGCACACGTTCAGCTCGATGACGTCCCTCGTGCTCTTGATCCAGTTGAGGACGAGGATGAGTTCCATCAGCACGACAACATGGCGACGGTGATGATGACTCTACCGGCGCAGGGCTTCGCCTAAGCTCTACGATTGTATGATCGAGGTGTGTAACTGTGGAGGGGGGCACCGCACACGGTTGGGAGAGAAACTTGTGTCTTTGGGGTGCCCCCTGCCCCCGTATATAAAGGAGGGAGGGAGAGATGCCGGCCCCCTAGGGGCGCGCCAAGTGCATGGAGTCCTACTAGGACTTCCAAGTCCTAGTAGGAATCCTTTCCCTTTTAGGAGTAGGAGAGAAGGAAGGAGAGAGGGAGTAGGAAAGGGCAAGGGGCGCCGCCCCCTTCCCCTAGTCCAATTCGGACCCATGGGGGGGGGAGCCACCTCCCCTTGGCTTGCCTCCTCTATTTTCCTTATGGCCCAATAAGGCCCATTACTTCTCCTGGTGAATTCCCGTAACTCCCCGGTACTCCAAAAAATACCCGAATCACTCGGAACCTTTCTGATGTCCAAATATAGCCTTCCAATTAATATATCGATCTTTATGTCTCGACCATTTTGAGACTCCTTGTCACGTCTGTGATCTCATCCGGGACTCCGAACAAACTTCGATCATCAAAACACATAACGCATAATACAAATCGTCATCGAACATTAAGCGTGCGGACCCTACGGGTTCGAGAACTATGTAAACATGACCGAGACATATCTCCGGTAAATAACCAATAGGGGAACCTGGATGCTCATATTGGCTCCCACATATTCTATGAAGATCTTTATCGGTCAAACCGCATAACAACATACGTTATTCCCTTTGTCATCGGTATGTTACTTGCCCGAGATTCGATCGTCGGTATCATCATACCTAGTTCAATCTCGTTACCGGCAAGTCTCTTTACTCATTCCCTAATGCATCGTCCCTTAACTCACTCATTAATCACATTGCTTGCAAGGCTTATAGTGATGTGCATTACCGAGAGGGCCCAGAGATACCTCTCCGATACACGGAGTGACAAATCCTAATCTCGATCTATGCCAACCCAACAAACACCTTCGGAGACACCTGTAGAGCATCTTTATAATCACCCATTTACGTTGTGATGTTTGATACCACACAAGGTGTTCCTCCGGCATTCGGGAGTTGAATAATCTCATAGTCTGATGAACATGTATAAGTCATGAAGAGAGCAGTAGCAATGAAACTATAACGATCATAATGCTAAGTTAATGGATGGGTCATGTCCATCACATCATTCTCCTAATGATGTGATCCCATTCATCAAATGACAACACATGTCTATGGTTAGGAAACATAACCATCTTTGCTTAACGAGCTAGTCTAGTAGAGGCATACTAGGGACAATATGTTTTGTCTATGTATTCACACATGTACTAAGTTTCTGGTTAATACAATTCTAGCATGAATAATAAACATTTATCATGATATAAGGAAATAAATAATAACTTTACTATTGCCTTTAGGACATATTTCCTTCAGACTCCCACTTGCACTAGAGTCAATAATCTAGATCACATCGCCATGTGATTTAACACCAATAGTTCACATCTGTATGTGATTAACACCCATAGTTCACATCGACATGTGACCAACAACCAAAGGGTTTACTAGATTCAATAATCTAGTTCAGATCGCTATGTGATTAACACCCAAAGAGTACTAAGGAGTGATCATGTTTTGCTTGTGAGAGAAGTTTAGTCAATGGGTCTATCACATTCAGAGTCGTATGTATTTTGCAAATATTCTATGTTTACAATGCTCTACATGGAGCTACTCTAGATAATACCTCCCACTTTCGATATGTATCCAGATTCAGACTTAGAGTCATCTGGATCGGTGTAAAAGCTTGCATTGACATAACTCTTTACGGCGAACTCTTTATCACCCCCATAACCGAGAAACATTTCCTTAGTCCTCAATAAGGATAATTTTGACCGCTGTCCAGTAATCAGCTCTTAGATCACTATTGTACCCCCTTGCCAAACTCATGGCAAGGTACACAATAGGTCTGGTTCACAGCATAGCATACTTTATAGAACCTATGACTGAGGCATAGGGAATGACTTTCATTCTTTTTCTATCTTCTACCATGGTCGGGCTTTGAGTCTTACTCAACTTTACACCTTGTAATACTTGCAAGAACTTCTTCTTTGACTGATCCATTTTGAACTCTTTCAAAATCTTGTCAAGGTATGTACTCATTGAAAAATCTTATCAAGCGTCTTGATCTATCTCTATAGATCTTGATGCCTAATATGTAAGCAGCTTCACCGAGGTCTTTCAATGAAAAAACTCGTATTCAAGTATCCCTTTATGCTATCCAGAAATTCTATATCATTTCCAATCAATAATATGTCATCCACATATAATATTAGAAATGCCACAGAGCTCCCACTCAGTTTCTTGTAAATACAGGCTTCTCCAAAAGTCTGTATAAAACCATATGCTTTGATCACACTATCAAAGCGTTTATTCCAACTCCGAAAGGCTTGCACCAGTCCATAAATGGATCGCTGGAGTTTGCACACTTTGTTAGTACCTTTAGGATCAACAAAACCTTCTGGTTGCATCATATACAACTCTTCTTTAAGGAATATCCATTTAAGGAATGTAGTTTTGACATCCATTTGCCAGATTTTATAAAATATGGCAACTGCTAACATGATTCGGACGGATTTAAGCATCGCTATAGTTGAGAAAATCTCATTGTAGTCAACACCTTGAACTTGTCAAAAACCTTTTGTGATAAGTCGAGCTTTGTAGATAGTAACACTACTATCAGTGTCCGTCTTCCTCTTGAAGATCCATTTATTAATATGGCTTGCCGACCATCGGGCAAGTCCACCAAAGCCCATACTTTGTTCTCATACATGGATCCCATCTCAGATTTCATGGCTTCAAGCCATATCACGGAATCTGGGCTCATCATCGCTTCCTCGTAGTTTGTTAGCTTCATCATGGTCTAGTAACATGACTTCCAGAAGAGGATTACCGTACCACTCTGGTGCGGACCGTACTCTGGAAGACTTATAAGGTTCTGTAGTAACTTGATTTGAAGTTTCATGATAATCTTCATTAGCTTCCTCACTAATTGGTGTAGGAATCACTGGAACTGATTTATATGATGAGCTACTTTCCAATTTGGGAGAAGGTACAATTACCTCATCAAGTTCTACTTTCCTCCCACTCACTTCTTTCGAGAGAAACTCCTTCTCTAGAAAGGACCCATTCTTAGGAACAAAGATTATTGCCTTCGGATCTGTGATAGAAGGTGTACCCAACAGTTTTCTTTCGGTATCCTATGAAGATGCACTTCTCCGATTTGGGTTTGAGCTTATCAGGTTGAAGCTTTTTCACATAAGCATCGCAGCCCAAAACTTTACGAAACGACAACTTTGGTTTCTTGCCAAACCACAGTTCATAAGGTGTCGTCTCAATGGATTTTGATGGTGCCCTGTTTAAAGTGAATGCAGTTGTCTCTATGCATAACCCCAAGACGGTAGTGGTAAATTGGTAAGAGACATCATATATCGCACCATATCTAATAAAGTATGGTTACAATGTTCGGACACACCATTACGCTGTGGTGTTCCAGGTGGCGTGAGTTGTGAAACTATGCCACATTGTTTTTAATGAAGGCCAGACTCGTAACTCAAATATTTGCCTCTGTGATCAGATCGTAGAAACTTTATTTTCTTGTTACGATGATTCTCCACTTCACTCTGAAATTCGTTGAACTTTTCGAATGTTTCAGACTTGTGTTTCATCAAGCATATATACCCATATCTTCTTAAATCATCTGTGAAGGTCAGAAAATAATGATACCCGCCACGAGCATCAACACTCATTAGACCGCATACGTCGGTATGTATTATTTCCAATAAGTTATTAGCTCGTTCCATTGTTCTAGAGAACGGAGTTTTAGTCATCTTGCCCATAAGGCATGGTTCACAAGTATCAAATCATAATCAAGTGATTCCCAAAAGCCCATCATCATGGAGTTTCTTCATGCGCTTTACACCAATATGACCTGAACAGCAGTTCTACGAGTATGTTGCACTATCATTATCAACTTTGCATCTTTTGGCGTCAATATTATGAATATGTGCATTACCACGATCAAGATTCAATAAACCATCAACATTGGGTGTATGACCATAGAAGGTTTTTTTCATGTAAATAGAATAACAATTATTCTCTATTTTAAATGAATAACGGCATTGCAATAAACATGATCTAATCATATTCATGATCAACGTAAACACCAAATAACATTTATTTAGGTTCAACACTAATCCCGAAAGTATAGGGAGTGTACGATGATGATCATATCAATCTTGGAACCACTTCCAACACACATCATCACTTCATCCTCAACTAGTCTCTACTTATTCTGCAACTCCTGTTTTGAGTTTACTAATCTTAGCAACCGAACAAGTATCAAATACCCAGGGGTTACTACGAGCACTAGTAAGGTACACATCAATAACATGTATATCAAATATACCTTTGTTCACTTTGCCATCCTTCTTATCCGCTAAATATTCGGGGCAGTTCCGCTTCCAGTGACCATTTCCTCCACGGTAGAAGCACTCAGTTTTAGGCTTAGGTTCAGTCTTTGGGCTTCTTCACAGGAGTGACAACTTGCTTGCCATTCTTCTTGAAGTTCCCTTTCTTTCCCTTTGCCCTTTTCTTGAAACTAGTGGTCTTGTTTAATCATCAACACTTGATGCTTTTTCTTGATTTCTACCTTCGTTGATTTCAGCATCTGTAGGATCGAAAGTATGTCTAGAGGGGGGTGATTAGACTACTTGACCAAATAAAAATCTAGCCTTTTCCCAATTTTAGTTCTTGGCAGATTTTAGCAACTTAGCACAATTCAAGCAATCTTAACACAATTCAAGCAAGCATGCGTAGAGTATATGAGCAGCAGAAAGTAAAGCATGCAACTTGCAAGAATGTAAAGGGAAGGGTTTGGAGAGTGCAAACGCAATAGGAGACATGGATGTTTTTGTCGTGGTTCCGATAGGTGGTGCTATCGTACATCCACGTTGATGGAGACTTCAAGCCACGAAGGGTAACGGCTGCGCGAGTCCACGGAGGGCTCCACCCATGAAGGGTCCACGAAGAAGCAACCTTGTCTATCCCACCATGGCCTTCACCCACGAAGGACTTGCCTCACTATAGTAGATCTTCACGAAGTAGGCAATCTCCTTGCCCTTACAAATTCTTTGGTTCAACTCCACAATCTTGTCGGAGGCTCCCAAGTGACACCTAGCCAATCTAGGAGACACCACTCTCCGAAAAGTAACAAATGGTGTGTTGATGATGAACTCCTTGCTCTTGTGCTTCAAATGATAGTCTCCCCAACACTCAACTCTCTCACAGGATTTGGATTTTGTGGAAAGAAGATTTGAGTGGAAAGCAACTTGGGGAAGGCTAGAGATCAAGATTCATATGGTAGGAATGGAATATCTTGGTCTCAACACAAGTGTAGGTGGTTCTCTCTCAGAAAATGTATGTTGGAAGTGTAGGCATGTTCTGATGGCTTTCTCCATGAATGAAGAGTGGGTGGAGGGGTATATATAGCCTCCACACAAAATCTAACCGTTACACACAACATACCAATCTCGGTGGGACCGAATCGTTAAACTCGGTCGGACCGATTTAGCAAATAATGTGACCGTTAGGAATTTTGGTGGGACCGACATGCAACTCGGTGGGACCGATATGGTTAGGGTTAGGGCATAACGTAATCTCGGTGAGACCGATTACACAAACTCGATGGGACCGATTTTGGTAATGGACACACAGAGGGTTGGTCAGGCAAACTCGATGGGACCGATTCGCTCATCTCGGTTAGACCAAAATGTCACGAAAGGGAAACAAAGAGTTTGCATTGCAATCTCGGTGGGACCGATCGCTCAGCTCGGTTGGACCGAAACGTTATGAAGGGAAACAGAGAGCTTACAATCCCATCTCGGTGAGACCGAGATCCCTATCGGTGAGACCGATTTGCCTAGGGTTTGTGGCAGTGGCTATGACATCTAAACTCGGTGGCACCGGATGGAAAGAATCGGTGGGGCCGAGTTTGACTTTTGGTTTGGGTCATATGTGGATATGAGAAAGTAGTTGAGGGCTTTGGAGCATATCACTAAGCATTTTGAGCAAGTAAGCCATTAAGCAACACCTCATCCCTCCTTGATAGTATTGGCTTTTCGTATAGACTCAATGTGATCTTGGATCACTAAAATAGAAAATGTAGAGTCTTGTGCTTTTAGCTTGAGCCAATCCTTTTGTCCTTAGCATTTTGAGGGATCCACTTTTCTCATCCATGCCATGCAAATCATTGAGCTTTCCTGAAATATTTATCTTGAAATAGCATTAGCTTAATGAGCTATATGTTGTTAGGAATTACCAAAACCACCCAGGGATAGTTGCACTTTCAATCTCCCCCTTTTGGGTAATTGATGACAACATATAGATCAAAGCTTCGACAAATGATAATAAGATTGAAAAACATTATCGCTTTGAGAAGTATGTGAAAAGTAAGAGCTCCCCCTAAATTTGTGCTTATTTAAAATTTGCTTTGGACTGCAAATGCACAATGAGTTAGGATCATGGGTTACTCTTCCATGTCACATACATCTTGGTGGAGCGCTCAAAATGATAATAGTTAAACACATGCACTCATCACCAAGAAAAGTGAATGATCATATGAGAATATAAGAGATAATATCATCCAACAAGCATTAATGTAGCATAGCATATGATCAAACACATGATCATCCAAGTATCTCACAAAGGACATAATGTATCAAGCAAACACACAAAAAAATGAAGTTCAACCACCAAAAAGACAAGAGAGATCAAAAGCAACACTCTCTCTCGAAGCCTATGATCTATACATTTTGCTCCCCCTTTGGCAACAAGTTACCAAAAAGTTCATCAAAAATGCATAGTGCTAAACGACTCTTAGGCTTGGTCTTCATGTGATGGTGTAGAGATGGCTCCACGGACGAAGTCTTCTATTGATGTAGCTGGAGCTGGTGGAGTGGGTGTTGGAGCTGGAGGCACTGAAGCTGTAGCTGGTGCAGATGATGTAGCTCTGGTGTCTGGAACAGGCACTGCAGCAGATCTCTGTCCTCTGGGCACTCTAGCAAAAGTATCAGTGGTAGACTTGCCCTTCTTCTCCTCCACATCCTCCTGAAGTTGCTCAACTGCAGTTTGGATCTCAGTCACTTTGACATCAAGAGCATAAAACTTATGCTCTATGATTCTCTCCAAGCTCTCCTGGTTTTGAGTCAGGGTGTCCAAGCCCTTCTCAATCCTCAAGGAGGAGGCAATCAAGTAGCCAAGCTGATCTTGCTTGCTCTTCAGGAAAATCTGAGATGCCTCTTCAGCAGTTGGCATCTTTGTAGCCTTCTCAGCCCTTGCCTTCTCTTTCTTCTCTTGTGATTGCACAGAAGATGGTTCATTTTCATCCATCACAATGGTGTTGTCCTCAAAATAAGGGTAGATGGGCAGGTGCTCATTGTCCAAAAGATATGTGCTAGTGCCCATCTTGGAGTTTATAAGCTCCTGAATGTGTGGGCATACCCACAACTCCTTTTCTGATCAGTAGTAGTCATTTTGATTGTTTCCACAATCAGGCTCATGACTTTGAATTTCTGAGGCACATCAAATATATGTAGCAAATTGATTACATGTCCTCTGATCATCTTGTGATCACCTGACTTGGGCAGCAAAGTGTGCCTTAAGATCCAGTTGATAGTAGGCAATCCTGACAATAGATAATGTACAGATCCAAACTTATGTGTCTCTAGTGCAACATCTGGGATCTCTCTGTACATGTGAGCCATGGAGTTGTGGTCTTTCTTCTTCTTGGCATAGACATCCAAGTCATCCTCATTCTCTTTTGGATCATTTATTAATTCAGACCATTCCTCAACTGTTGAATGCTACCTAGTACCCTCAGACATCCAGACTATCTTCCCATTTGGGTAGAAATGAGTTGTGGAGTGATACATCCATTTTGGATCATGCTTTTATATCGATATTTATCGCATTATGGGCTGTTATTTCACATTATGTCACAATACTTATGGCTATTCTCTCTTATTTTACAAGGTTTACCATGAAGAGGGGCAATGCCGGCAGCTGGAACTCCGGCTGGAAAAGGAGAAAATATTGGAGACCTATTCTGTGCGACTCCAAAAGTCCTGAAACCCCGCGGAATATCTTAAAATAAATAAAGAAAAATCATCGCCAAAGATGAAGGCCAGGGGGCCCACACCCTGCTCACGAGGGTGGGGGGCGCGCCCCTCCCCCCTGGGTGCGCCCCCTACCTCGTGGGCCCCCTGGTGGCTCTCCAACGCCCATCTTCTCCTATATGAAGTCTTTCGATGAGAAAAAAATCATAAGCAACCTTTCGGGACGAGACTCCGCCACCACGAGGCGGAACCTTGGCGGAACCAATCTAGGGCTCCGGCAGAGCTGTTCTGCCGGGGACACTTCCCTCCGGGAGGGGGAAATCATCACCATCGTCATCACCAACGCTCCTCTCATCGGGAGAGGGCAATCTCCATCAACATCTTCACCAGCACCATCTCATCTCCAAACCCTAGTTCATCTCTTGTATCCAATTCTTGTCTCCAAGTCTGGGATTGGTGCTAGTAGGTTGCTAGTAGTGTTGATTACTCCTTGTAGTTGATACTAGTTGGTTTATTTGGTGGAAGATCATATGTTCAGATCCTTTGCGCATATTATTACCCCTCTGATTATGAACATGAATATGCTTTGTGAGTAGTTACGTTTGTTCCTGAGGACAAGGGAGAAGTCTTGCTATTAGTAGTCATGTGAATTTGGTATTCGTTCGATATTTTGATAAGATGTATGTTGTCTAACCTCTAGTGGTGTTATGTGAACGTCGACTACATAACACTTCACCATTATTTGGGCCTAGAGGAAGGCATTGGGAAGTAATAAGTAGATGATGGGTTGCTAGAGTGACAGAAGCTTAAACCCTAGTTTATGAGTTGCTTCGTAAGGGGCTGATTTGGATCCATATGTTTCATGCTATGGTTAGGTTTACCTTAATACTTTTGTTGTAGTTGCGGATGCTTGCAATAGAGGTTAATCATAAGTGGGATGTTTGTTCAAGTAAGAACAACACCCAAGCACCGGTCCACCCACATATCAAATTATCAAAGTAACGAACGCGAATCATATGAGCGTGATGAAAACTAGCTTGACGATATTCCCATGTGTCCTCGGGAGCGCTTTTCCTATTATAAGAGTTTGTTCCGGCTTGTCCTTTGCTACAAAAAGGATTGGGACACCTTGTTGCACCTTATTTACTTTTTTTACTTGTTGCTCGTTACAATTTACCTTATCACAAAACTATCCGTTACCACTTATTTCAGTACTTGCAGAGAATACCTTGCTGAAAACCGCTTATCATCTCCTTCTGCTCCTCGTTGGGTTCGACACTCTTAATTATCGAAAGGACTACGATAGATCCCCTATACTTGTGGGTCATCAAGACTCTTTTCTGGCGCCGTTGCCGGGGAGTGTAGCGCCTTTGGTAAGGAAAATTTTATATAGTGTGCTGAAATTTTCTGTCACTTGTTACTATGGAAAGTGAATCTCTGAGGGGCTTGTTCGGGGTATCTTCACCCCGTCCAGTAGAGCAAAGAGTTGCTCCTCAACCTACTGAACCTATTGAAAATGAAACTCCTTTCGAATTTCCTTCGGGTATTATATAAAAACTGCTGGCTAATACTTTTACAGGAGATGGAACAAAGCATCCTGACGAGCATCTATGCTATTTGGATGATATTTGTGGATTATTTAAGCTTGCAGGTATGCCCGATGATGTTGTTAAGAAGAAGGCTTTCCCTTTATCTTTGGAGGGAGACGCATCGACATGGTATAGGCTATGTGATGATACGAGATCATGGAACTATAAAAGAGTGAAATTGGAATTTCATCAAAAGTATTACCCTATGCATCTTGTTCATCGTGATCGTAATTATATATATAATTTTTGGCCTCGCAAAGGAGAAAGCATCTCTCAAGCTTGGGGGAGGCTTAAATCAATGTTATATTCATGCCCCAATCATGAGCTCTCAAAATTGACAATTCTCTAGAATTTCTATGCTCGGCTTTCTCATAATAATCAAACCATGCTCGACACTTCTTGTGCTGGCTCTTTTACGATGAAGACTATTGAATTCAGATAGAATTTATTGGATAGAATTAAACGCAACTCTGAAGATTGGGACCTCGACGAAGGTAAGGAGTCAGGTATGACACCTAAGTTTGATTGTGTTAAATCTTTTATGGATACCGATATTTTCCATAAGTTTAGCACTAAATATGGACTTGACTCTGAGATAGTAGCTTCTTTCTGTGAATCTTTTGCTACTTATGTTGATCTCCCCAAGGAGAAGTGGTTTAAATATCATCCTCCCATAGAATTAAAAGTAGCTGCACCTATTAAAGTTGAAGAAAAGACCATCACTTATAATGATCCTATTGTTCCCACCTCTTATGTTGAGAAACCACCTTTCCCTGCTAGAGTAAAGGATCATGCTAAAGCTTCAACTGTTCTTCGTAAAAGCAATACTAGAACTTATACACCTCCTGAGCAAGTCAAAGTAGAACCTAATATTGCTATTGTTAAAGATCTCTTGTCCAATGATATTGATGGGCATGTCATTGAATTCTCTGGTGAAACTGCTAGAATTGCTAAACCCTATGATAGAGATAAACATAGACCCGTGGTAGGCGTGCCTGTTATTTCTGTTAAAATAGGAGATCATTGTTATCATGGCTTATGTGATATGGGTTCTAGTGCTAGTGTTATACCCATTCACTTATATAAAGAAATTATGCATGATATCGCACCTGCTGAGTTAGAAGATATTGATGTCACAATTAAACTTGCCAATAGAGATACTATATCTGCAATGGGAATTGTTAGAGATGTTGAAGTCTTGTGTGGGAAAACCAAATATCCCGCTGATTTTCTTGTTCTTGGTTCTCCACAAGATAGCTTTTGTCCCATTATATTTGGTAGACCCTTCTTGAATACTATGAATGCTAAGATAGACTGCGAAAAGAATGTTGCTACTATTGGCTTGGATGATATGGTTCATGAGTTTAATTTCTCTAAATTTAGTAAACAACATCGTGAGGAAGAATTGCCTAGTAAGGATGAAATTATTGGTCTTGCTTCTATTGTTATACCTCCTAGTGATCCTTTGGAACACTATTTGCTAGACCATGAAAATGATATGTTTATGAATGAAAGAAGGGAAATAGATGAAGTATTCTTTAAACAAGAACCTATTCTGAAACACAATTTGCCTGTTGAAATCCTAGGGGATCCTCCTCCACCCAAGGGTGATCCCGTGTTTGAGCTTAAACTGTTGCTTGATAATCTTAAATATGCTTATCTTGATGAAAAGAAAATATATCCTGTTATTATTAGTGCTAACCTTTCAGAGCATGAAGAAGAAAGATTATTGAAAACTCTGAAGAAGCACCGTGCAGCTATTGGATATACTCTCGATGATCTTAAGGGCATTAGTCCCACTCTATGTCAACATAAAATAAATTTGGAAGCGGATGCTAAACCAGTTCGTGATCCTCAACGATGTTTGAATCCTAAAATGAAAGAAGTGGTAAGAAAGGAAATACTCAAGCTTCTGGAGGCAGGTATAATTTATCCCGTTGCTGATAGTCAGTGGGTAAGTCATGTCCATTGTGTCCCTAAGAAGGGAGGTATTACTGTTGTCCCTAATGATAAAGATGAATTGATTCCGCAAAGAATTATCACAGGTTATAGGATGGTAATTGATTTTCGCAAATTAAATAAAGATAGTAAGAAAGATCATTACCCCTTACCTTTTATTGATCAAATGCTAGAAAGATTATGCAAACATACACATTATTGCTTTCCATATGGTTATTCTGGTTTCTCTCAAATACTTGTGTCGGCTAAAGATCAACCAAAGACTACTTTTACATGCCCTTTTGGTACTTTTGCTTATAGATGTATGCCTTTTGGTTTATGTAATGCACCTGCTACCTTTCAAAGATGCATGATGGCTATATTCTCTGATTTTTGTGAAAAGATTTGTGAGGTTTTCATGGACGACTTTTCCGTTTATGGTTCCTCTTTTGATGTTTGCTTGAGCAATCTTGATCGAGTTTTGCAGAGATGTGAAGAAACTAATCTTGTCTTGAATTGGGAAAAGTGCCACTTTATGGTTAATGAAGGTATTGTGTTGGGGCACAAAGTTTCTGAAAGAGGTATTGAAGTTGATAAAGCCAAGGTTGATGCTATTGAAAAGATGCCATGTCCCAAGGACATAAAAGGTATAAGAAGTTTCCTTGGTCACGCCGGGTTTTATAGGAGGTTCATTAAGGACTTCTCAAAAATCTCTCAGCCTCTGAATAATTTATTACAAAAAGATGTACCATTTGTCTTTGATGATGATTGTGTAGAAGCATTTGAAATACTTAAGAAAGCATTAGTCTCTGCACCTATTGTTCAGCCACCTGATTGGAATTTACCCTTTGAAATTATGTGTGATGCTAGTGATTATGCTGTAGGTGATGTTCTAGGGCAAAGAGTTGATAAGAAATTAAATGTTATCCACTATGCTAGTAAGACTCTAGACAATGCTCAAAGAAATTATGCTACTACCGAAAAGGAACTTTTAGCAGTTGTATTTGCTTGTGATAAATTCAGACCCTAAATTGTAGATTCTAAAGTAACTATTCACACAGATCATGCTGCTATTAAATATCTTATGGAAAAGAAAGATGCTAAACCTAGACTTATTAGATGGGTTCTCTTGCTGCAAGAAATTGATTTGCATATTTTTGATAGAAAAGGAGCTGAGAACCCCGTTGCAGACAACTTATCTAGGTTAGAGAATGTTCTTGATGACCCACTACCTATTGATGATAGCTTTCCTGATGAACAATTAAATGTCATAAGCACTTCTCGTAGCACTCCATGGTATGCTGATTATGCTAATTACATTGTTGCTAAATTTATACCACCTAGCTTCACATACCAACAAAAGAAAAAGTTCTTTTATGATTCGAGACATTACTTTTGGGATGATCCACATCTTTATAAAGAAGGAGTAGATGGTGTTATTAGACGTTGTGTACCTGAGCATGAACAGGAACAGGTCCTACGCAAGTGTCACTCCAAAGCTTATGGAGGACACCACGCTGGAGATAGAACTGCACATAAGGTATTGCAATCTGGTTTTTATTGGCCTACTCTCTTCAAGGATGCCCGTAAGTTTGTTTTGTCTTGTGATGAATGTCAAATAATTGGTAATATTAGTAGACGTCAAGAAATGCCCATGAATTATTCACTTGTTATTGAACCATTTGATGTTTGGGGCTTTGATTATATGGGACCTTTTCCTGCCTCTAATGGATATACACATATTTTAGTTGTTGTTGATTACGTTACTAAGTGGGTAGAAGCTATTCCAACTAGTAGTGCTGATCATAACACTTCTATTAAAATGCTTAAGGAAGTTATTTTTCCGAGGTTTGGAGTCCCTAGATATTTAATGACTGATGGTGGTTCACACTTTATTCATGGTGCTTTCCGTAAAATGCTTGCTAAATATGACGTTAATCATAGAATTGCATCTCCTTATCACCCGCAATCTAGTGGTCAAGTAGAATTGAGTAATAGAGAGCTCAAATTAATTTTGCAAAAGACTATTAATAGGTCTAGAAAGAATTGGTCCAAGAAACTTGATGATGCATTATGGGCCTATAGAACTGCATATAAGAATCCTATGGGTATGTCTCCGTATAAAATGGTTTATGGAAAAGCATGTCACTTACCTCTCGAACTAGAACATAAGGCATATTGGGCTATTAAAGAGCTCAACTATGATTTCAAACTTGCCGGTGAGAAGAGGTTATTTGACATTAGCTCACTTGATGAATGGAGAACCCAAGCTTATGAAAATGCCAAGTTGTTTAAAGAAAAAGTTAAAAGATGGCATGACAAAAGGATACAAAAGCGTGAGTTTAATGTAGGTGATTATGTGTTGCTATACAACTCTCGTTTAAGATTTTTTTGCAGGAAAGCTTCTCTCTAAATGGGAAGGTCCCTACGTTATCGAGGAGGTCTATCGTTCCGGTGCCATAAAAATCAACAATTTCGAAGGCACAAATCTGAAGGTGGTAAACGGTCAAAGAATTAAACACTATATCTCAGGTAATCCTATAAATGTTGAAACCAATGTTATTGAAACCGTAACCCTGGAGGAGTACATAAGGGACACTTTCCGGAACGTTTCGGACTCCAAAAAGCAATAGGTATGTGGTACGGTAAGTAAACCGACTCCAAAACAAATTCTAAAGCAATATTTCTCCGTCTTGGAATATTTAGAAAAATGGAAAAATAAGTAGCAGTCCAGGGAGGACACGAGGCCTCCACGAGGGTGGAGGGCGCGCCGTACCCCCCTGGGCGCGCCCCCTACCTCGTGAGCACCTCGTGTGCCCTTCGGACTCCGTTTTCTTGCACGATACGTATTTCGGTCGGTAAAAATTCATTATATATTCTCCGAAAGGTTTTGACTCCCGTATCACGCAAATATCCTCTGTTTTCATTTCGAGCTGTTTCCGTTGCAGATCTAAGGACTCAAGAGACTCTATCATCCTTCTATGAGGGTGAGCCTATGCCATGGAAGGTGGACAACAAGCTTGCATCATCAACAATACCTCCACCGCCAACAACAAAGAAGGAGACATAATCACATGGGTATGGGCACTCCCCTTGGCAACTGCCAAGCTTGGGGGAGGTGCCCCGGTATCGTATCACCATCACAACTCCTATCTTTACCGTTTTCTTAGTTCGATCCTATTAGTAGTATCTTGATTTAGTAGAATAAAGTCATGGCATGATCTAGTTTTGAAGTTTTGCTTTATGATCCCTCCATGCAATCGAGTCCGCGAGCTATATATAATTAGTGTTGAGTCAAGGGCTTGATTATTTTGCCATGATCTTGGGTGAATGAAAAAGAGAATGAAAAGAATCAAAGAGTTCATATTGATCTTAGTGAAAGTAATGACTCCACATAGAAAGAATATGATGATTAAAAAGTTGTTGGGAGTATAGATTTGGTCATTGTTGCAATTAATAGGAAGTAATAAGGAGAGAGAGGTTTCACATATAGATATATTATCATTGACTTCTTTTATGATTGGGAACACTCATTAAATTATGACATGCTAAAGAGTTGATGTTGGACAAGGAAGACAGCGTAATGAGTTATGTTTTCTTATATCTGAGATAAAGTATATTGTCATGGATCTCCTAACATGTTGATCTTGCCTTTCCCCCTCATGCTAGCCAAATTCTCAGCACCAAGTAGAGATACTACTTGTGCTTCCAAATACCCCTAAACCAGTTTAGCCATGACAGTCCACCATATCTACCTATGGATTGAGTAAGATCCTTCAAGTAAGTTGTCATCGGTGCAAGCAATAAAAATTGCTCTCTAAATATGCATGACTTATTAGTGCAGAGAAATAAGCTTTGTACGAACTTGTTGTGGACGCAATAAAAGCGACAGACTGCATAATAAAGGTTCACATACAAGGGGCAATATAAAGTGACGTTCTTTTGCATTAAGATTTCGTGCATCCAACCATAAAAGCGCATGGCAACCTCTGCTTCCCTCTGCGAAGGGCCTATCTTTTATTATTATCTTCTATCTTATGCAAGAGTCACAGTGATCTTCACCTTCTCCTTTTTATTTTATCCTTAGGCAAGCCCAGCATGTTGGAAAGAACATGATAAATATATTTAATTGGATGTGGGGGAGCATGAATTATTATTGTTGACATTACCCTTGAGGTAAAAGGTTGTGGGGCAAAATTACAAGTCCCTATCTTTCTTTGTGTCCGGCTAAAACTCCATAACCACAGGTATTGCGTGGGTGTTAGCAATTATGAAGGACTAAGTGATAGTTGAGTATGTGGACTTGCTTTTAAGCTCTGACATAGACTCTTTCCAATGTTATGATAAATTGCAATTGTTTCAATGACTGAGGGTATAATTTGTTAATGCTCCATAAGGTCTATGATTCATACTTTGGCTTTGCATTGTGAAAAGATCATCACTTGAACATAAGTAATCATATGACAAATCTATATATGTTGTTGTTATGAGAATAATCATGATGCCTTCGTGTCCGTATTTTATTTTTATCGACGCCTCTACCTCTAAACATGAGGACATATTTATTGTTATCGGCTTTTCGCTTGAGGACAAGCGAGGTCTAAGCTTGGGGGAGTTGATACGTCCATTTTGCATCATGCTTTTATATCGATATTTATCGCATTATGGGCTGTTATTTCATGTTATGTCACAATACTTATGGCTAATCTCTCTTATTTTACAAGGTTTACCATGAAGAGGGGGAATGCCGGCAGCTGGAACTCTGGCTGGAAAAGGAGCAAATATTGGAGACCTATTCTGCGCAACTCCAAAAGTCCTGAAACTCCACGGAATATCTTAAAATAAATAAAGAAAAATCATCGCCAAAGATGAAGGCCAGGGGGCCCACACCCTGCTCATGAGGGTGGGGGCGCGCCCCTCCCCCTGGGCGCGCCCCCTACCTCGTGGGCCCCCTGGTGGCTCTCCGACGCCCATCTTCTCCTATATGAAGTCTTTCGATGAGAAAAAAATCATAAGCAACCTTTCGGGACGAGACTCCGCCGCCACGAGGCGGAACCTTGGCGGAACCAATCTAGGGCTCCGGCAGAGCTGTTCTGCCGGGGACACTTCCCTCCGGGAGGGGGAAATCATCACCATCGTCATCACCAACGCTCCTCTCATCGGGAGAGGGCAATCTCCATCAACATCTTCACCAGCACCATCTCATCTCCAAACCCTAGTTCATCACTTGTATCCAATTCTTGTCTCCAAGTCTGGGATTGGTGCTAGTAGGTTGCTAGTAGTGTTGATTACTCCTTGTAGTTGATACTAGTTGGTTTATTTGGTGGAAGATCATATGTTCAGATCCTTTATGCATATTATTACCCCTCTAATTATGAACATGAATATGCTTTGTGAGTAGTTACGTTTGTTCGTGAGGACAAGGGAGAAGTCTTGCTATTAGTAGTCATGTGAATTTGGTATTCGTTCGATATTTTGATAAGATGTATGTTGTCTAACCTCTAGTGGTGTTATGTGAACGTCGACTACATAACACTTCACCATTATTTGGGCCTAGAGGAAGGCATTGGGAAGTAATAAGTAGATGATGGGTTGCTAGAGTGACAGAAGCTTAAACCCTAGTTTATGAGTTGCTTCGTAAGGGGCTGATTTGGATCCATATGTTTCATGCTATGGTTAGGTTTACCTTAATACTTTTGTTGTAGTTGCGGATGCTTGCAATAGAGGTTAATCATAAGTGGGATGTTTGTTCAAGTAAGAGCAGCACCCAAGCACTGGTCCACCCACATATCAAATTATCAAAGTACCGAACGCGAATCATATGAGCGTGATGAAAACTAGCTTGACGATATTCCCATTTGTCCTCGGGGGCGATTTTCCTATTATAAGAGTTTGTTCTGGCTTGTCCTTTGCTACAAAAAGGATTGGGCCACCTTGCTGAACCTTATTTACTTTTGTTACTTGTTGCTCGTTACAATTTACCTTATCACAAAACTATCTGTTACCACTTATTTCAGTACTTGCAGAGAATACCTTGCTGAAAACCGCTTATCATTTCCTTCTGCTCCTCGTTGGGTTCGACACTCTTACTTATCGAAAGGACTATGATAGATCCCCTATACTTGTGGGTCATCATGGAGTAAAACTGCATAATGAGCTCATCATTCCACTTGGTGAGCTTCTGGCCAACAAAGTCTTCAAGTCCACAAGACTTGAAACTGTCATAAGCTCCTGGATAGTGCTCTTATTTTTTCTTGATGTAATCCCAGTCAACCCATCTCATGTCACATACAATGGGCTTCTTGTCAAGCAGCACTGTCTCATAGAAATCTTGTTGTTCTTTAGTGTGGAACCTGTAGTCCACTGCAGTTCTTCTTCTGACAGCATAGGGATCAGTCTGTCTACAGAGTCTCAGACCTGCATCCTTCCTGGGCTTCATATATTCTGCAACTGGATGAGCATCATTATGATCAGGAATCTTGGGCTTCAACTTTCTCAAGACAAGTGAGTCTTCATCTTCTTCTTCAGCAGCTTCAGGCACTGGGGCCTTGTTCTTCTCTTCAGCTGGAATACTCCTAGTGTTCCTCTTAGGTGCAGACTTGGTCTTAGGAGCATCATCCTTGGGAGCATCTTTGGGCTTAGATGGAGCAGCCCCTGATCTTATAGCATCTCCCATCAGCTTCTGAGCTTTAGGTGCTGGTGCAGCAACCTCTTCCTCTTCTTCTTCAGAGTCTCTCCTCATAGAGGGCTTGCCAAGAACTTTGGCAGTAGTAGTTCTGACTCTCTTCTTCTTCTTATCTTGGCCAGTAGCTTCATCATCAGACTCAATGGTGAACTTCATGGTTTCACCAGTGGCAACCTTCCTAGGTTTGGAAGTGGGAACTCTCCTTCCAGGTGCCTTCTTTTGCATTCCTGGCTTAGTGGATGCAGCTGTGCCATATTCCTTCTTCGGCACCTTCTTCTTGGATGTGGCCTCATCCTTAACAGCCACATAGTCCTCATCTTCAGAATCTGAGGTCTTCTTCTTTCTGGCCCTGGTGGCTGCCTTGGGCAAATGGGTGTGCTCCTGCTACCATCATCATAACTGCTAGAGGGACTAGTGCCCTCACTCATGTGAACTTGCTCCTCAGACTTGTTCTGACTGTCACTCTGATCTGACATGATGCAAACTCTGACAGCAGACCCTGTGAATAGATGTAGATGAGGTAGAGTAGATGAGCATCACAAAGCACAGAGGTTTTTGCAAAAAATTGAGTCAAAAACTTAGTTCTAGTTTTCCACAGAAAGCATTTCGGAGCTACCGATTTGTAAACTCGGTGATACCGAAGCAGCTTTTGGAACCTAAAAACTCGGTCAGACCGAGTCATAGTTCAGTGGCATCGAGACTACTAGGGTTTCATAAAGAATTGAACTCGGTCACACCGATTTGCAATTCTCGGTCAGACCGAGAATCACATGTGCAATGGCCTGAGCCAAATCGGTGAGACCGATTTCTACAACTCGGTCGGTCCGAGATGAGTTCGACGGAAACCTAACCCTAAATTTTCAATCCAAAACTAATCTACGGAGTGATTTTGCTGGATAGAATGGTTTCAAACGTGGCAAGATTCATGGCAATGCAATGTGCTGGGAATCGGAGTTAAGAATAGCACAAAGTTCGAATCCATACCCTAATGTGGCGATGGATTTGCTATGGCGACAATGGCGGAACAGAATCCCGTTGACGGGGGCGGAGACCAGTGGTGGGAGGTCGCTGGCGACGAGGAGGACGATCCGGAGAACCGAAGAGGCAGAGCAGGCTATGCGCAGGCAAAGGGGTTCGGAAAATTTTCCAAATTTTGGCTCGGGTGTATATATAGCCTGATCCTGTCGGTGTGACCGAGTGGAACAACTCGGTGGCACCGAGATGCATTACTGCAAGCAGTTACTGCAACTCGGTGTGACCGAAAAGTTCAAATCGGTTGCACCGAGATTGAAAACCTAGATCAACTTAGTGATCTCAGTATGACCGAAATGGATGAATCGGTCAGACCAAAACGCACAAAGAGGTTTTGGAAGTTTAAGTCTATGACGAATCAAGGACTCCGAGTGCTCCTCACACAGAGTGGTTCGAATCTGACTTGATCAAACTTTGTGATGTAGCATGAATAGAGTTTGGGACAAGAAAAGCATAGATAGCTAGAGAAGGTTCTTAGGCATTCTTGTCCATCCACTTGGCAAAAGAAAAGAAACCAAACAATCAAAACTACAAGTGGATGTCCTCGAATGAGTAAAATATGCAACCAACATGCTCACACAACAAGATGGCAAATGAAATATGTGACAAAGCATGCACAAACACTTCTAGCATCTATCAGGCAATTGGCGATGACTAGGTCATCTATATATGAGTATATTGACTTAGGAGTCAAATGAGAACATTTGATCATAGGTCATACTCATCGTTTAAGCACAAGTGGGGTTACCACTTTTACATAAAGCATTGTTGTGTTCACACCATTAGAGTTTCTTTGGATCAATTCTTTGATTAAAGCTCCCCCTAGATGTGAGATCCCCCCTCAGAGGGATGAACTAACCTTGGGTTTTGTCGATGATGACTTCATGTAGGTGTTGAAGATGTGGATGCTCAATGTTGATGTAGATCTTTTGGAGCAATCCTTTGGAGTGAGTTACACTTTCAATACCTACACGGGTTAGTCCCACAAGGAACAAACAAGGATATCCATAGACATAGAGTGATGCACACACAAGATGATGTCCATGAAAGCATTAGGTTACCTTGTCCCTTGTCTTACCAACAAGAGGGTTTGTGACTCCTTGAACTAGTGCAAGATGTGGAAGTTGATTGCACTTGTCCTTGCCAAAATGATAAGAGTGAAGTATGTTGGCGGAGTCACCCTCAAGAACTCTCTAGTTCTTCTTCTTCGGGATCCACATCATCTTGATGGGAATCCTTGGAGTTGTAGTTGTACTCGATGAAGTAGAACTTGATGTAGTCTTGGGAACCCACTTGACCAAGGCCTTAGGAGCTTCTTCAAATGCATCAATCTCCTCTTTAAGCTTATCCTTGCCTTTTTGCTTGTGGTCTTGTGGTGGAAGATCATCTTGAGCTTGTGTCCCTTTGAAAGAAGTAGGATCATACTTCTCTTGTTGAGGAACAAACTTCGTCTTGGGGTATTGATCTTCTTCCCACTCAACTCCATTGGCATTGAACTTTCGTTCAAAACCAACACCTTGGTTCTTCCATGCCTTCGTTGCTTGCCTACAATTTCCTCGAATTGCTTACTCCCGACAAGGCTCTTATAAACACCTTTCTCTATAATTCCCTTCAATAAGCTATTTTCTTGCTCAAGTGTAACTTGGCTAAGAGAATCATTAGTCGAATCAAGAGAACTACTAGAAGCAACAACATTGGATTTAGCATGATTATTGTTACTACTAGAGGAAGAATCTTTCTTGTTCTTGTTACTAGACTTGACTTGAGGCATGTAAGTAGATAAGAGTAAACGCTTGGCAATGTAAGAAGAACTTTTCTTGCGAAGATCATCATTGATTGCTTTTAAAAACTCATGTTCTTGCTCAAGGTTGAGCTTTTCAAAGCGTAACTTCTCATGAGTCTTTAAAAGTTCTCGATGATCTCCTAAGATAGTTTCATGAGCTAACTTAAGAGTGTTTAGTTCTTTAGTTAGGTGATCAATCTTCTCCTTATCATTGTCATTTGTTTTATCTTGATTAGCATGATTATTTGACGTTTCATCATAGTATTCATCACTAGAGTTGTCAACAAGTAAATCATCATCACCTAACAAGTCATCTTCATCACTATTGAAATCAACATACTCGGGGTGTGGTACCTTTGGGCCTTTAGCCCTGAAGCATCTTCCAAGTCCTTCATTTGGTGAATCAAATATGTCATAGGAGTTGGTTGACACAAGTGCTAGACCGGCAACACCTTCATCTTGAGTATATTCGGAGTCGGAGTGATAACTTCTCTCGGAGTGATTATCGGAGTCGGAGTCGGATAACCATTCACCAACATGAGCTTGATGTCTTCGTTTTGTGTAGCTCCTTGATGACTTGTCCTTCCTTTCCGAGTCCTTGCTTCTCTGGGATGTTCTTTGTTCATAACGATCATCTCTACTCCTTCTTTCTCTTGATGGTGATTCTTCTCTTCTACTTCTTCTTTTTGGAGAATCTTCTCTTCTTTTGAAGGGTGTCGTACACTCATTGGAATAGTGTCCGGGTCTTCCACAATTGTAGCAATTACGCTCATGACTAGAAGATCTTTTGTCATTGTAGGACCTTGACTTGGAACTACTTTCCTTGCTTCTACTCTTGTAGAACTTGTTGAAGTTCTTCACCATTAGGCTCAATTCTTCATTGAAGGTTTGTTTCTCACTTGATGATGTGGGAGCTTCACATGAGGCTTTGTAAGCACCACTTGACTTGTTGTGGAGCTCCTCCTCATCCTTGAGTGACATCTCATGAGCAAGAATTCTTCCAATGACTTATGTTGGCTTGAGATATTTGTAATTGGGCATCATTTGGATCAATGTGCACAAGGTATCATATTTTCCGTCCAAAGCTCTTAGGATCTTCTTGATGATGAATTTTTCGGTCATCTCTTCACCCTAAGCCGGCAATCTCATTTGTGATAAGGGCAAGCCTAGAGTACATTTCAGCAACACCTTCACCATCCTTCATTTTGAACTTGTCAAGCTGACTTTGAACTTGTCAAGCTGACTTGGATTCCTTGACGGAGTCGGTACCTTCGTGCATATCAATCAAAGTATCCCAAATTTCCTTTGCATTCTCAAGGCGGCTGATTTTGTTGAATTCTTCAGGGCATAATCCGTTGAAGATGATATCACAAGCTTGAGCGTTGTATTGCAACATCTTCAACTCTTCCGCGGTAGCTTCATGGTTCGGTTCTCTCCCATCAAAGAATTCACCTTGCAAGCCAATACACACAATAGCCCAAACGGCGGGGTTATGTCCAAGAATATGCATTTTCATCTTATGCTTCCAACTAGCAAAATTAGTACCATCAAAGTAAGGACCTCTACGGTGGTAATTTCCCTCGCTAGACACCATAATCTCCTAGGTTGTGAAACCAAGGCTATGACTACCAAAAGCTATGGAAATCAAAGAAAATGGAGACCAAGGCTCTGATACCACTTGTAGGATCGAAAGTATGTCTAGAGGGGGGGGTGATTAGACTACTTGACCAAATAAAAATCTAGCCTTTTCCCAATTTTAGTTCTTGGCAGATTTTAGTAACTTAGCACAATTCAAGCAATCTTAACACAATTCAAGCAAGCATGCAAGAGTATATGAGCAATGGAAAGTAAATCATGCAACTTGCAAGAATGTAAAGGGAAGGGTTTGGAGAGTGCAAACGCAATTGGAGACACGGATGTTTTTGTCGTGGTTCCGATAGGTGGTGCTATCGTACATCCACATTGATGGAGACTTCAACCCACGAAGGGTAATGGTTGCGCGAGTCCACGGAGGGATCCACCCATGAAGGGTCCACGAAGAAGCAACCTTGTCTATCCCACCATGGTCGTCGCCCACAAAGGACTTGCCTCACTAGGGTAGATCTTCACGAAGTAGGCGATCTCCTTGCCCTTACAAACTCCTTGGTTCAACTCCACAATCTTGTCGAAGGATCCCAAGTGACACCTAGCCAATCAAGGAGACACCACTCTCCAAGAAGTAACAAATGGTGTGTTGATGATGAACTCCTTGCTCTTGTGCTTCAAATGATAGTCTCCCCAACACTCAACTCTCTCTCACAGGATTTGGATTTGGTGGAAAGAAGATTTGAGTGGAAAGCAACTTGGGGAAGGGTAGAGATCAGAACTCATATGATAGGAATGGAATATCTTGGTCTCAACACAAGTGTAGGTGGTTCTCTCTCAGAAAATGTATGTTGGAAGTGTAGGCATGTTCTGATGGCTCTCTCCATGAATGAAGAGTGGGTGGAGGGGTATATATAGCCTCCACACAAAATCTAACCGTTACACACAACTTACCAATCTCGGTGGGACCGAATCGTGAAACTCGGTCAGACCGATTTAGCAAATAATATGACCGTTAGGAATTTAGGTGGGACCGACATGCAACTCGGTGGGACCGATATGGTTAGGGTTAGGGCATAACGTAATCTCGGTGAGACCGATTACACAAACTCGGTGGGACCGATTTTGGTAATGGACACACAGAGGGTTGGTCAGGCAAACTCGGTGGGACCGATTCGCTCATCTCGGTTAGACCGAAACGTTACGAAAGGGAAACAGAGAGTTTGCATTGCAATCTTGGTGGGACCATTCGCTCATCTCGGTTGGACCGAAACGTTACGAAGGGAAACAGAGAGATTACAATCCCATCTCGGTGAGACCGAGATCCCTATCGGTGAGACCAATTTGCCTAGGGTTTGTGGCAGTGGCTATGACATCTGATCTCGGTGGCGCCAGATGGAAAGAATCGGTGGGGCCGAGTTTGACTTTTGGTTTGGGTCATATGTGGATATGAGAGAGTAGTTGAGGGCTTTGGAGCATATCACTAAGCATTTTGAGCAAGTAAGCCATTAAGCAACACCTCATCCCTCCTTGATAGTATTGTCTTTTCGTATAGACTCAATGTGATCTTGGATCACTAAAATAGAAAATGTAGAGTCTTGTTCTTTTAGCTTGAGCCAATCCTTTTGTCCTTAGCATTTTGAGGGATCCATTTTTCTCATCCATGCCATGCCAATCATTGAGCTTTCCTGAAATATTTATCTTGAAATAGCATTAGCTCAATGAGCTATATGTTGTTAGGAATTATCAAAACCACCCAGGGATAGTTGCACTTTCAGCATCACGAAGAGCTCGGGAATTGTTTTCGTCATCCCTTGCAAACTATAGTTCATCATGAAGTTCCAGTAACTTGGTGAGGGTGACTAGAGAACTCTATCAATCACTATCTTATCTGGAAGATTAACTCCCACTTGATTCAAGCGATTGTTGTACCCAGACATTCTGAGTAGATGCTCACTAGCTGAGCAATTCTCCTCCATCTCTTAGGCGAAGTACTTGTCGGAGGTCTCATACCTCTTGACACGGGCCTGAGTCTAAAATACCAATTTCAGCTCTTGGAACATCTCGTATGCTCTGTGATGTTTCAAAGACGTTTTTGAAGTCCCGGTTCTAAGCCGTAAAGCATGGTGCACTAAACTATCAAGTAGTCATCATATTGAGCTAGCCAAATGTTCATAACGTCTGCATCTGCTCTTGCAATAGGTCTGTAACCTAGCGGTGCATCAAGGACATAATTCTTCTATGCAGCAATGAGGATACACCTCAGATCACGGACCTAGTCCGCATCATTGCTACTTTCATCTTTCAACTTAGTTTTCTCTAGGAACATATAAAAACATAGGGAATCTATAACGCGAGCTATTGATCTACAACATAATTTGCAAAATACTATCGGGACTAAGTTCATGATAAATTAAAGTTCAATTAATCATATTACTTAAGAACTCCCACTTAGATAGACATCCCTCTAGTCATCTAAATGATCACATGATACATATCAACTAAACCATCTCCGATCATCACGTGAGATGGAGTAGTTTTCAATGGTGAACATCTCTATGTTGATCGTATCTACTATATGATTCATGCTTGACCTTTCGGTCTCCAGTGTTCCGAGGCTATATCTGCATATGCTAGGCTCGTCAAGTTTAACCCGGGTATTCTGCGTGTGCAAAACTGGCTTGCACCCATTGTATGTGAACGTAGAGCTTATCACACCCGAGCATCACGTGGTGTCTCAGCACGGAGAACTGTAGCAACGGTGCATACTCAGGGAGAACACTTATACCTTGAAATTTAGTAAGGGATCATCTTACAATGCTTCCGCCGTACTAAGCAAAATAAGAAGCATAAAAGATAAACATCACATATAATCAAAATATGTGACATGATATGGCCATCATCATCTTGTGCCTTTGATCTCCATCTCCAAAGTACCGTCATGATCTCCATCGTCACCGGCATGACACCATGATCTCCATCATCTTGATCTCTATCAACGTGTCGTCACATGATCATGTTGCCAACTATTGCATTTGCAACTATTGATCGTATAGCGACAAAGTAAAGCAATTATATGACCCTTGCATCTTATGCAATAAAGAGACAACCATAAGGCTCCTGGCAGTTGTCGATAACTTTAACAAAAACTGATTATCTCATAACACAAATTATATCTCATCACGTCTTGACCATATCACATCACAACATGCCCTGCAAAAACAAGTTAGACGTCCTCTACTTTGTTGTTTCAAGTTTTACGTGGCTGCTACGGGCTTAGCAAGAACCGTTCTTACCTACGCATCAAAACCACAACGATTTTTCGTCAAGTGTGTTGTTTTAATCTTCAACAAGGACAGGGCGTAGCCACACTCGATTCAACTAAAGCTGGAGAAACAGACACCCACTAGCCACATGTGTGCGAAGCACGTCGGCACAACCAGTCTCATGAACACGGTCATGTAATGTCGGTCTGGGCCGCTTCATCCAACAATACCGCCGAATCAAAGTATGACATGCTGGTAAGCAGTATGACCATTATCGCCCACAACTCTTTGTGTTCTGCTCGTGCATATAACATATACGCATAGACCTGGCTCTGATACCACTGTTGGATAACGCAGTAATTTCAAAAATTTCCTACATCACGCAAGATCTATCTAGGTGATGCATAGCAACGAGAGGGGAGAGTGTGTCCACATACCATCGTAGATCGAAAGCGGAAGCGTTTCAATAACGAGGTTGATGTAGTCGAACATCTTCGCGATCCAACCGATCCAAGTACTGAACGTACGGCACCTCCGCGTTCAGCACACGTTCAGCTCGATGACGTCCCTCGTGCTCTTGATCCAGTTGAGGACGAGGGTGAGTTCCGTCAACACGACGGCGTGGCGACAGTGATGATGATGCTACCAGCACAGGGCTTCGCATAAGCTCTACGATGGTATGATCGAGGTGTTTAACTGTGGAGGAGGGCACCGCACATGGTTGGGAGAGAAACTTGTGTCTTTGGGGTGCCCCCTGCCCCCGTATATAAAGGAGGGAGGGAGAGATGTCGGCCCCCTAGGGGCGTGCCAAATGTATGGAGTCCTACTAGGAGTTCCAAGTCCTAGTAGGAATCCTTTCCCTTTTAGGAGTAGGAGAGAAGGAAGGAGAGAGGGAGTAGGAAAGGGCAAGGGGGCACCGCCCCCTTCCCCTAGTCCAATTCGGACCCATGGGGGGCGCCACCTCCCCTTGGCCTGCCTTCTCTATTTTCTTTATGGCCCAATAAGGCCCATTACTTCTCTTGGTGAATTCCCGTAACTCCCCGGTACTCCGAAAAATACCTGAATCACTCGGAACCTTTCTGATGTCCAAATATAGCCTTCAAATTAATATATCGATCTTTACGTCTCGACCATTTCGAGACTCCTTGTCACGTCCGTGATCTCATCCGGGACTCCGAACAAACTTCGGTCATCAAAACACATAACTCATAATACAAATCGTCATCGAACGTTAAGCGTGCGGACCCTACGGGTTCGAGAACTATGTAAACATGACCGAGACATATCTCCGGTCAATAACCAATAGCGGAACCTGGATGCTCATATTGGCTCCCACATATTCTACGAAGATCTTTATCTATCAAACCGCATAACAACATACATTGTTCCCTTTGTCATCAGTGTGTTACTTGCCCGAGATTCGATCGTCGGTATCATCATACCTAGTTCAATCTCATTACCGACAAGTCTCTTTACTCATTCCCTAATGCATCATCCCGCAACTAACTCATTAATCACATTGCTTGCAAGGTTTATAGTGATGTGCATTACCGAGAGGGTCCAAAGATACCTCTCCGATACACGGAGTGAAAAATCCTAATCTCGATCTATGCCAACCCAACAAACACCTTCGGACACACCTGTAGAGCATCTTTATAATCATCCATTTACGTTGTGACGTTTGATACCACACAAGTTGTTCCTCCGGCATTTGGGAGTTGCATAATCTCATAGTCTGATGAACATGTATAAGTCATGAAGAGAGCAGTAGCAATGAAACTGTAACGATCATAATGCTAAGTTAATGGATGGGTCATGTCCATCACATCATTCTCCTAATGATGTGATCCCATTCATCAAATGACAACACATGTTTATGGTTAGGAAACATAACCATCTTTGATTAACGAGCTAGTCTAGTAGAGGCATACTAGGGACAATATGTTTTGTCTATGTATTCACACATGTACTAAGTTTCCGGTTAATACAATTCTAGCATGAATAATAAACATTTATCATGATATAAGGAAATAAATAATAACTTTACTATTGCCTCTAGGGCATATTTCCTTCAGCATGCTCCCACTCCGCCCCCGATCCAACCTGCCGCCGCCATGCCGGACGCCAGCACCACGTGGTGCCTAGCAGCTAGCGCCGTCAGGCACCACCGCGCCAACCTGGAGTCACATAACGAGAGTCTTCGACTCGCCCAAGCCCATCTGGGCCGCGCGAGATCGGTGCTCATGTCTGCAGCAACAAGGGCGCATCCACCATGGAGTAGATGCGCCTCCACTATCAGCGCCTTCTCGCGCTCGTCACTGGGATCCCGTCGTTCCACGCAGCTGGATCATCGCCAGATCACGAGTCTCCACCATCAGAGGAGTACGACGCCGCCACGCGCATGAGAAGGCCGTCGACTCACCCCACCTTGCCTGCGGTCGCCTCGTGCCAGATCCGATCCGGCAGCCCCGAGATCGGTCGACGCCCAAAACGATGGTCTTCCTCCTACCACCACGCAAGGGGACTGGAGGCAGCAAATCCCTGCCGCCCCCATCACCGGCGACGCCAGGCTTTGCCAGTGGCAGCCTCAGGGGGCGTGAGGAGGGGGGAGGTGGCGGCGGCTGGGCGTAAGGTTTCGCCCCCGGTCGTTTGGAAGGGGCGGCGCGAGGAGCGGTTCCGCGATCCGAAAAAGACGGTTGTTCCTGGGTAAAACAAGGGACAAAACCTTGGCCGAGTTGCCCTAGCATCTTTGCCTTATTTCCTCACGCTTAGGGCCCAACCTTTGCTCCACTTGATTGCCGTTTGTGCCATTGGATCGATGAGCAATGATCCAAGAACTTCACTAGTAGGTAGCTACTCTATCCGTTCCATAATATAAGAACACTTTTCAAACTATGTTAGCTTGAAAAACATGTTTATATTATACGACGGAGGGAGTAACTCTTAATAATGGATCAAGAAAAGCATTTCTACATAAAAATGAACATGCAAAGGGAGAGTGATTTGTACGAACAGCGCCGAAGGGGTGGAGTGGCGTGTAAGGAGAGGAATGGGGATGGTGAAGGTCCACGAGGTATCTACGAACATACGACGAGCTCTAACGACCAAATTCGCACATTCTGCTATCTAATTCCACATGTTTCATATTTATTAAAACATGTTAAAAATTGTACAAGTGGAATATATATGCCACCGTCACTACAGAAAGTGAATAGGACTAGAAGTGAAAGTGTACAACTGTAACAACATCACGGCCGTTGATACAAATTCCGGCGACCCACCTACTAGTACCAAGTTGTTGGACGATTTCCATCACCTTTTAACCTATGACCATAGTGCCAAATTCCTCAGCTGGAGCTGTCGTGAGTCGGTCGCATCATCACCGCCACGCAATATCATTGCAGGATCCGACGAAAAGGTGGATATATAGATTTAGTGGAATGCAATTTGCTTGTAACAAGGTGCCGAGTCCCTGTCAATGGAAAGCGCTTCCAATGAACGACGTATGCTACGCATCGTAAGCCGATCCGATCCGATCCGAGCCATCCATTCATACACACGCACGAAAGAAAGAAATGGCGTGTAAAAGGCGGCATTTGAACGCATCAAGAAGGGCCTGATTACAGGGAGGCCACATCCCATATACGCCGCTAATGCTTTTGTGTTTACTGTCGCAGCCTGCTGCAGGAAAGCGAGTGGGTAACTAAAGCAGCAGCAGGAGGTAAAGCAAACAGGGCGTGGCATGGACCAAATCCATCCCCTTTACTGGCGCCCGGTTCTGTTAAACAAATGTAGCTGCATGCTTGCTTGGGGTGCTTTTGTCGGCCCCTCTGATTCTTATATGCCCGTCAGATCCAGCTCTACATTAGCTTAATCATTAAGCACTACCATGTACAAGCCTAAGGGCTAAGGCTCCATGACATTGCTGCAACTGTGGGGTGGTGAAAAGAAGTGAAGTGACATTCTCAAAACCATATGTCAAAATTGTGTTGAGGCAACGGCATTGCAGGTTTTCAGAGCTGGTGATGATATGATATGAAGATTTAGCGTTGCAACTGAAGTGTGATTCAGTGGGAGTGCTTTTGACAGTTGAACCATATAAAAATCCATGCACAAAATGGCTGAGAGAAAAAAATTACTTTGCGGGAGAAAAGGTAGAAAAGGAAACGCGGACAAATATGAATGGGATGAATAATTCGGAAAAGGTGAAAGTTTGAAAACCCCAAAAAAAGATACATTGCCAGATCATACACACACGGATCCACACAAGCTAAAAGCAGTCAAAACAGAAAAAAGAGAAAAGGAGAAGCAAGTTGGTAGCCGCTCAAGGGAGGAGTGATGATATACAGTCGTAGCAAGCAGCAGCAGGTCTGGTATACTGAATCTATCTGACCCTGCATTGCACTCCACCGGCCAGGGATCCAGGATGAACCACGGGCAGCAGCTGCCGTACCACCTGAGCAACACGGTGATCGGCTACCTCAACCTGCTCACCCTGCTCGCCTCCATCCCCATCATCGGCGCCGGCCTCTGGCTCGCGCACGCCGCCTCCGCCGCCCCGGGCCCGACGTGCCAGTCCGCGCTGCAGGCCCCGCTCCTCGCCGTCGGCTTCGTCGCCTTCCTCGTCTCGCTCCCGGGCTTCGTCGGCGCGCGCTACCACGTCTCCTGGGCGCTCTGGCTCTACCTGCTCGCCGTGCTCCTCCTCGTGCTCTTCCTCCTCGGCGCCACCGTGTTCGGCCTCGCCGTCACGGCGGGCGGCGGCGGCCGGACGGTGCCCGGGAGGCCCTACCGCGAGTACCGGATGCGGGACTACTCGCCGTGGCTACGCAGCCACGTGTCCGCCGACCGGTACTGGCGCCCGGCGCTGGCGTGCGTGGCCAGCTCCAGGGCGTGCCCCAAGGTGGCCGGATGGACGCCCGACGACTACATGCGCCGCGACCTCACGCCCGTCCAGTCCGGCTGCTGCAAGCCGCCCACGTCCTGCGTCTACGGCGGCGACGGGCTGACGGGCCAGGGCCCGGCGGTGGTGGCGGTGCAGGACGAGGACTGCTTCCGGTGGCAGAACGACCCGGCGGTGCTCTGCTACGGCTGCGACTCGTGCAGGGCCGGCGTGATGGAGCAGCTGCGCCGCCACTGGCACAACGTCACCATCGTCAACGCCGTGCTGCTGCTGCTGCTCATCGCCGTCTGCTCCTGCGGCTGCTGCGCCTTCCGCAACGCCCGCCGCGCCGAGTACGCCTACGGCGGCCGCATGTCCAAGATCCACCCGCGATGGGACTACTTCTGGTCAGTCCTCCTCGCCCTAGCTACTGTACTTCGTTCAACTCACCATTTGCATGGGTGGTATACATTCATTGATTTGCTTACTTATCCATGACAAATCTATGTATGAATCAGGTCAAGGTGGTGGCGTGGCCACAGAGAACAAATCTATTAACAAACTCAAGCCTCCTTCCTTGGTTCACATGGTGGGTGGTGGTTCCCACGGAAAGTGGTTTGGAATTTGTATGAACAAATAATTTCCAAGTGTTTTTAGTCTAAACTAGAGTCATTAGACACATAAGAGTTTGATCCACATGTATGTATGTAGCCCGTATCAAGTAAAGTACGTGATTTTTTTAGATTTTCTCCCATTGTGATTATGTGTGTCGTCGTGTATTCAATTCTTATTGTTCTTCTAGAAAAAAATCAAGCTGGCCATTGGGATTACCCAGACGGGTATTGGACCCTTATCTCCGTCTCCACGACAGTCACCCCATACCCATCCCAGTCCACGTAACATCCCCCCCCCCCCCCCCCCCCCATGAAAAAGTTTCCCTTCCCTGTGGGGACGCCCGTATACACAATCAACAACAACCTTCAGTAGCATTTTAGTAAAAGAAAAACAACATTTCAGCACAATAAATAATATGTCGTCACTAGGTTAGGGGATTTTGGTTGAAGGAAGATTAGGCGATTTCACGGGATTGGGTTGAAGAGAGGGATCATCAAATCCTCTTAAATCCCCACCCCTTTTGGGGCTGGAAATCCCCCTCTGCCAAACGAGGCCAAAGGGGTGTGTTTTCCAGAAATGCTATTACCAAGTGTAGCAAGCGTTGTAGGGGAGTCGCCTACAACCGCTACTAATGGTCTGCGAGCTCAAATGTGGTTTTCATGTTTATTTTTCTGTCTTTATTGGTTTTTATTTTTCTTGGTTTATTTTTTATTTTTCCTTTCTTTTTTTCGTTTCCCTTTATGGTTCTTTTCATTTTTTTCCTATCTACTATTTACTTTTTCATTATTTTTCCTAAATTAAGTTTGTGTTTTTTTGGAAAATATTTATCCCTCACAAACACAACACACGGAAACACCTAAGTCTTTCTGAACACACTACAATCGCAGATGGTCATATAGACCCTTTGAACGCAGGCATGCACCCCTATCCCTATGAGCACCTTTGAGATACTTAGCCGACACTGAGATTGACGAAGTCACCATAGACCTTTCGTACTTGAAGGGAAAGTCTCCTCCCATTAAATGAATATCGCCGGAATGTCTAAAATAAATCCAGAAAAATGTGAGCAACGGTGTCAAGTGTAGGACCTCAACCTTGAGTGGCAAGTTCCGCTACAAGGAAACTAATCATCTAAGGTACGCTCTTTTCGCAACACCGAAGTATTTTAAAATGTGTGTGTGGCACTTTTAGAAATTGTGTGAAGATTTTTAGAACTAACATGAATATGTTTGTTAAATTCTTTTAGAACTATATATTTTGTGATGTCTTTTTAGGGTGCATTATTTTTTCAAGTGAGTAATATGATGGGAGCATGAACCATTTGTAGGAAAGCTTGATTAGCAGGCCACCGGAACATGCGGTGTGTGCAGTGATGGAACTATGTCTCGCCCGCTGCGGGACATAGCTGCGCGCTCTGTGGGACATAGCTGCGCGCTACTCGGCAGATCCTCTACTATAGCTGTGGCGTGCGAGTTTTATCCCTGAGGTTTCCTTATTGGTTTTTTCACTGTATGCAACCTTTTTTTGCTTTCTGGATTTTCTTCAGTTTTGCTTTATATTTTTATTATTTAATTTTTTAGTTTGCTTTTTTCTTCTCGGTTTTCATCGGTTTCTCAATAGTTTTTTTATATGTTTTTCCTTTTTTGAACACATGTATATATTTTCCCTACACAATGTACAATTTTCCTTTACACCAGGAACATTATTATAGACATGTTTAAAAAATCAAATGCATGATTAACATTTTTTCAATCACTTGGTTTGATGTCTATTTTCTCATACATATTGTACATTTTGGTATACATCTAAAATATCTTTTATTCATGTTTCACATTTTCTCCGCTAGATATTTTGAACTTTTGTGAATATATTTTGAGCATTTTGCAAATACATGTCGGAACATGTTTTTGAATAGCATAAAAAGGGCTTTTAAACTATGAGAACATTTTTATGTTTTCATAAACATTTATAAAAAATGTCATGAACATATTATTTTTTTGCAACACTTCACATTTTAGCAATAAGACATACATTTTTTGAATGGTATGATTCTTATTTACACAAACATTTTTTACTTGTATAAACATTTTTAAGAAATATCACGCACTTACATTCTTTGGTATGGTACAAACATTTCATGTAAGTTGGCCAAATATTACTTTACACTGCATTAACATTTTTAAAATGTGTGATGAACTCTTTAAACAATTCACTAAGTTGTTTTTATCAAATATATGTATTTACTATTTTTTGAGATATAGACAAAACGGAAACAGGAAAAAGACGTGGGGTGATCATCATGGCGGCGGCCTGATGAACCGGGCCAGACCACTATCGTCTCCTGTATCAAAATTTGTTCGTATTTTAAAAATATGTTTCCAAAATTTTAAAATTCATGTTTCAAAATGTTCACTTTTTTTAAAACAATTTGCGTCTTTTAGTGGGCCAGCGGCCTAGCCGGGCTACCACTATGTGCAGGGCCGGGCTGAAGGAGCAGCTACGGCAACATTGGCAATACGTGACTGAAAGATCGTGGATGTCGCCTGGAGGGGGGGGGGTGAATAGGCGCTTTAAAATAATTACGGTTTAGGCTTGAACAAATGCAGAATAAACCTAGCGGTTAATTTGTCAAGCACAAAACCTACAACAATTAGGCTCACCTATGTGCACCAACAACTTATACTAAGCAAAATAAACAACTAGGTGATAGCAAGATATATGACAAGAAACAATATGGCTATCACAAAGTAAAGTGCATAAGTAAAGGGCTCGGGTAAGAGATAACTGAGGAACGCGGAGACGACGATGTATCCCGAAGTTCACACCCTTGCGGATGCTAATATCTGTTTGGAGCGGTGTGGAGGCACAATGCTCCCCAAGAAGCCACTAGGGCCACTGTAATCTCCTCACGCCATCGAAACTAAGAGTGTTAGAGAATTCTAATCCCCTACTCGACATCTTTACTCTCTAGGCGGTTAAGCCCAACAAAGAGAGACGAGGCTCTGATACCAATTGAAAGGTCGAGGATGTCGCCTAGAGGGGGGGTTCGAATAGGCGCTTTAAAATAATTACGGTTTAGTCTTGAACAAATACGGAATAAACCTAGAGGTTAATTTGTCAAGCACAAAATCTAAAACAACTAGGCTCACCTATGTGCATTAACAACTTATGCTAAGCAAGATAAGCAACTATGTGATAGCAAGATATATGACAAAGAACAATATGGCTATCACAAAGTAAAGTGCATAAGTAAAGGGCTCGGGTAAGAGATAACCGAGTCACGCGGAGACGACGATGTATCCTGAAGTTCACACCCTTGTGGATGCTAATCTCCGTTTGGAGCGGTGTGGAGGCACAATGCTCCCCAAGAAGCCACTAGGGCCACCGTAATCTCCTCACGCCCTCGCACAATGCAAGACGTCGTGATTCCACTAAGGGACCCTTGAGGGCGGTCACCGAACCCGTACAAATGGCGAACCTTGGGGGCGGTCGCCGAACCCGTACACTTTGGCAACCCTTGGGGGCGGTGACCGGTACCCGTCAAATTGCTCGGGGCGATCTCCACAACCTAATTGGAGACCCCGACGCTTGTCCGGAGCTTTACACCATAGTGATTGAGCTCCGAACAACACCAACCGTCTAGGGCGCCAAGGCACCCAAGAGGAACAAGCTCTAGGGTGTCCAAACACCCAAGAGTAACAAGCTCAAGGGTACCAAGCACCCAAGAGTAATAAGCTTCTCAACTTGTAACATCCACGTATCACGTGGAGAACTCAAACCGATGCACCAAATGCAATGGCAAGGGCACACGGAGTGCCCAGGTCCTTCTCTCTCAAATCCCACCGAAGCAACTAATGCTAGAGAAGAAGCTGGGAGGAAGAACAAGAAGGAGAACACCAAGAACTCCAAGATCTAGATCCAATGGGTTCCCCTCACATAGAGGAGAAAGTGATTGGTGGAAATGTGGATCTAGATCTCCTCTCTCTTTTCCCTCAAATACTAGCAAGAATCCATGGAGGAATTGAGAGTTAGCAAGCTCGAGGAAGGTTAACAATGGGGTAAGAACACGAGCTCAAAGGATAAGGTTAAATGGGGAAGAAGACCCCCTTTTATAGGTGGGAAAAAATCCAACCGTTATGCTCACAGCCCGCATAGAGCGGTACTACCGCTCCAAGGAGCGGTACTAAAAGAATACTTCCGTGCCTACCTCCGCTGAGCAAAACATGAGATTTTTGGTCCGGAGAGGTACTATCGCTCAGGAGCCACGGTAGTACAGCTCTGGAGCGGTACTGCCGCTCAGGAGCCGGGGTAGTACCGCTCTGGAGCGGTATTAAAAATTTACATCTGCTCTAGTCGCGGTAGTACCGCTGCAGCCTTTACCAAAACAGCCACAAACTTTTGCAAATGGACTCCGAATTCAACGAAACCAAGTTTGTTGGAAAGCTAATGACATGGGCCAACACAAGATTGATAGAAATATCAATAAGAAGCAAATGAGAAAAGGCCCATAAGAAAATGATGAGAACCCTTCCTCGGATAAGACCGGTAAAACCTCCAACACCGAAAACATCATAGAAGACGCATGCGAACTCCGTTTTCGATGAACTCAAGCTTGTCATCAAGATAACCATAAGCTCTAAGACTCACAAAGAGAACCAAACAAGAAACAAGAAACTAGATGCAAGGATGCAATGGTTCTCTACTAATGATACGATCAAGCTACCAACTTGAGAGCCCTCCTTGATAGTACGGCAAACGATCCTATAACACGGTCTCCCAACGACCACCACGAGACCGGTAAAATAGAAAACCTATCAAGGGCAAACCTTTGCCTTGCACATGGTCCACTTGAGATAGATGATGGCGATCTTGACTCCCTCAAGTTAGACCACCTTTCTTGATTGCGTTGGCTCGATGAAGACTAGATGATTGCTCCCCCACAGTCCACTATGGGTGAGCCACTCTTGAGCACATCTTCACAAGTCCATTGACACCACAATGGATGGCAAGATTCAAGCACTTGATCTCTTCATGATGCTCCACTTGAACTTGCACACGGCAATCTTGATGACGATCACCACTTGATGTCATCCTTTCCATGGGTTGTATGATATCTTCCTCTTGACGCAAGCCCATGGACACGTACCTAACCCCACATAGAACTCTCACATAGACCATGAGTTAGTACACAAAGTGCAATGGACAATGCTTACCATACCATGGGATCACTTGATCCCCCTCGGTACATCTCCTACGCTTTGTGAGTTGATCAACTTGATTCACTCTTGACTTAGTCTTGATCAACCTTGAATCTTTCCAACTTTCTTCATTTGGATGATGTCTTGAAGGTAAGCATGAATGATCACACAATCTTCTTCTTCAAGACATGCTTGCAATAAGCTCAACAGTCACATGACCAATCTTTGGATAATTCCTTAATAGCACCTTGGTCAACTCATAAACTCCTTGAAACCAACACATGGACTTCAAGAAAAGCCTATGGACAAAACCTTCAAATATAACTCAAGGCAACCATTATTCCATAGAGATTGTCATCAATTACCAAAACCAAACATGGGGCACCGCATCTTCTTTCAATCTCCCCCATTTTGGTAATTGATGACAAGCACTTTTCAAGAGAGTTTATACAAGGAGTTATGCATCACAAAGCAATGCAACAACCAATGATGCAGGAGAATGAGATGCAAATGCTTAGGAACAAAACCAAAGAAAGGAGATAACTTTGAAACCTTCTCCACAAAACTCTCTGAAATTTCTCCCCCATTGGCATCGATTGCCAAAATGGGCGAAAGCTTAGAAGGCCAATATAAAACGTGTTCCTCCATAAATTGTGTATTTCTCAACAAGATAGTGGAATTCCATAGACATATCCAAAGGTAAATACTTGGAGGAATACAAACTATATTGAGGCACAAAGATTGCTAACGAATGATATGCCACAAGGACATAACAAAGAGAGACACAAGCAATCAAGCAATCAAAAGATACCAATTGAAGCAAGCAACCAAAGGATATCAATTGAACCAACTAGACCAAAGATCCTACGAGCCACATGAATAAAGGATAATATGATATGAGCGAAGGAGTGTTCTAAAGAAACTAGAGAAGTGCTACATCTTGAGCTTGCGTTCGTTTTCCTTGAAGAGGAAACGGTGATGCAGCAATAGTAGCATAAGTATTTCCCTCGGTTTTTGAGAACCAAGGTATCAATCCAGTAGGAGGCTCCTCAAAAGTCCCACTCACCTACACAAACAAACAAAGAACTCGCAACCAACACAATAAAGGGGTTGTCAATCCCTTCACGGCCACTTGCAAAAGTGAGATCTGATAGAGATAGTATGATAAGATAAATATACTTTTGGTATTTTATAATATAGATTGGAAGAAAAGTAAAGATGCAAATAAAAGTAGATTGAAAGCTTATATGATAAAAGATAGACCCAGGGGCCATAGGTTTCACTAGTGGCTTCTCTCAAGATAGCATAAGTATTACGGTGGGTGAACGAATTACTGTTGAGCAATTGACAGAAAAGCAAATAATTATGAGATTATCTAGGGAAGATCATGTATATAGGCATCACGTCCACGACAAGTAGACCGACTCCTGCCTGCATCTACTACTATTACTCCACACATCGACCGCTATCCAGCATGCATCTAGAGTATTAAGTTCATAAGAATAGAGTAACGCATTAAGAAAGATGACATGATGTAGAGGGATATACTCATGCAATATGATATAAACCCCATCTTTTTATCCTCGATGGCAACAATACAATACGTGCCTTGCTGCCCCTATTGTCACTGGGAAAGGACACCGCAAGATTGAACCCAAAGCTAAGCACTTCTCTCATTGCAAGAAAGATCAATCTAGTAGGCCAAACCAAACTGATAATTTGAAGAGACTTGCAAAGATAACTCAATCATACATAAAAGAATTCAATGGAGATTAAAATATTTCTCATAGATAAACTTGATCATAAACCCACAATTCATCAGATCTCGACAAACACACCACAAAAAGAGTTACATCGAATAGATCTCCAAGAAGATCAAGGAGAACATGGTATTGAGATCCAAAAAGAGAGAAGAAGCCATCTAGATAATAACTATGGACCCCGAAGGTCTGTAGTAAACTACTCACAACTCATCGGAGGGGCTATGGTGTTGATGTAGAAGCCCTCTGTGGTCGATTCCCCCTCCGGCGGAGTGCTGGCGAGGGCTCCAAGATGGGATCTCACGGATACAGAAGGTTACGGCGGTGGAATTAGGTTTTCGTTGGCTTCCTGGATGTTCTCGGGGTACGTGGTTATATATAGGAGGAAGAAGTATGTCAGTGGCCGCCCTAGGGGCCCATGAGATAGGGGGCGCGCCCTCCACCCTCGTGGCCGCCTCGGCTGCTTCTTGACTTGCACTCCCAAGTCCTCTGGATCACGTTCGTTCCAAAAATCACGCTCCCGAAGGTATCATTCCGTTTGGACTCCATTTGATATTCCTTTTCTTCGAAATACTGAAATCGGCAAAAAAAACAGCAATACAGGCTGGGCCTCCGGTTAGTAGGTTAGTCCCAAAAATGATATAATTGTGTAAACTAAAGCCCATAAACATCCAAAACGGGTAATATAATAGCATGGAACAATCAAAAATTATAGATACGTTGGATACTTATCAAGCATCCCCAAGCTTAATTCTTGCACGTCCTCGAGTAGGTAAATGATAAAAATAGAATTTTTGATGTGGAATGCTACCTAGCATAATTCTCAATGTAATTTTCTTTATTGTGGCATGAATGTTCATATCCAAATGATTCAAAATAAAAGTTCATATTGACATAAGAAATAGTAATACTTCAAGCATACTAATCAAAGCAATCTTGTCTTCTCAAAATAATATGGCTAAAGAAAGTTCATCCCTACAAAATCATATAGTTAGGCTATGTTTCATTTTCATCACACAAAATACTCCCATCAAGAACAACCCCGGTTTCAGCCAAGCAATTGGTTCATACTTTTTAACGCGCTTCAGCCTTTTCAACTCTCATGCAATACATTGCCTCCTATATTTTTCTTTTTATTTTTTCTTCTTTTGGGCCTTTTTTTGGCCTTTATTATTTTTATTTTTGGGGATAATGCTCTAATAATGATGATCATCACACTTTTATTGATTTACAACTCATGAATTACAACTCAAAACTAGAAGAATATATGACTTTATATGAATGCCTCCGGCGGTGTACCGGGATGGGCAATGAATCAAGAGTGACATGTATGAAAAATTATGCATGGTGGACTTGCCACAAATAAGATGTCAACTACATGATCATGCAATGGCAATATGACAATAGTAATGCGGGTCATGATGATAAATGGAACGGCGGAAAGTTGCATGGCAATATATCTCCGAATGGCTATGGAAATGCCATAATAGGTAGGTATGGTGGATGTTTTGAGGAATATATAAGGAGGTTTATGTGTGATAGAGCGTATCATATCATGGGGTTTGGATGCACCGGCAAAGTTTGCACCAACTCTCAAGGTGAGAAAGGGCAATGCACGGTACCGAAGAGGCTAGCAATGATGGAAAGGTAAAAGTGCGTATAATCCATGGACTCAACATTAGTCAAAAGAACTCATATACTTATTGCAAAAGTTTTATTAGCCCTTGAAGCAAAGTACTACTACGCATGCTCCTAGGGGGAGGTTGGTAGGAGTTAACCATCGCGCGCCCCCGACCTCCACTCAAGGGAAGGAAATCAAAAGAGCATCCTATGCAATAAATTTGTTACACAACTTTTACCATATGTGTAGGCTATGGGACTTGCTAACTTCACCACAAGCATTCTTTAAATTCATAGTCACCCAATTAGCATGACTTTAATATCACTACCTCCATATCACAAAACAATTATCAAGTATCAAATTGATCATAGCATCCAATTCACTTCCTATGATAGTTTTTATTATACCCAACTTGGATGCCTACCATTCTCGGACCAATTTTATAACCATAGCAAATACCATGCTGTTCTAAAAGACTCTCAAAATAATATAAGTGAAGCACTAAAGCAAAAACTATCTAGCTCAAAAGATATAAGAGAAGCACATAGAGTATTCTAATAAATTCTAATTAAGTGGGCTTGTCCCAAAAGGTGTGTACAGCAAGTATGATTGTGGAAAACTAAAAGGCAAATACTAATATCATACAAGACGCTCCAAGAAAAACACATATCATGTGGCGAATAAAAATATAGCTCCAAGTAAAATTTCCAATGAACGAAGACGAAAGAGGGGATGCCTTCCGGGGGCATCCCCAAGCTTAGGCTTTTGGCTATTCTTGAATATCTTGGGGTGCCATGGGCATCCCCAAGCGTAGTGAAAGGACATGTGGTGCCCCCATGTGTGGTTTTGGTAATTGATGACAATCTCTATGGACTAATGGTTGCCTTGAGTTATATTTGAAGGGTTTGCCCATAGGCTTTTCTTGGAGTCCATTTGTTGGTTTCAATGAGAGTTTGTGATGACCAAGGTGCTATTAAGGAATTATCCAAAGATTATTCATATGAGTGTTGAGCTTATTGCAAGCATGTCTTGAAGAAGAAGATTGTGTGATCATTCATGTTTACCTTCAAGACATCATCCAAATGAAGAGAGTTGCAAAGATTCAAGGTTGATCAAGACTAAGTCAAGAGTGAATCAAGTTGATCAACTCACAAAGCGTAGAAGATGTACCGAGAGGGATCAAGTGATCCCATGGTATGGTAAGCATTGTCCATTGCACTTTATGTACTAACCCATGGTCTATGTGAGAGTTGTATGTGGGGTTAGGTACGTATCCATGGGCTTGCGTCAAGAGGAAGATATCATACAACCCATGGAAAGGATGACATCAAGTGGTGATCGTCATCAAGATTGTCGTGTGCAAGTTCAAGTGGAGCATCATGAAGAGATCAAGTGCTTGAATCTTGCCATCCATTGTGGTGTCAATGGACTTGTGAAGATGTGCTGAAGAGTGGCTCACCCATAGTGAACTATGGGGGAGCAATCATCTAGTCCTCATCGAGCCAACGCAATCAAGAAAGGTGGTCCAACTTGAGGGAGTCAAGATCGTCTTCATCTAGCTCAAGTGGACCATGTGCAAGGCAAAGGTTTTCCCTTTATAGGTTTTCTATTTTACCGGTCTTGTGGTGGTAGTTGGGAGACCGAGTTATAGGATCGTTTGCCGTACTATCAAGGGGGGCTCTCAAGTTGGTAGCTTGATTGTATCGTTAGCAGAGAGCTCAAACCATTGCATCCTTGCATCATGTTTCTTGGTTCTTTTTTGGTTATCTTTGTGAGTCTTAGAGCTTATGGTCATATTGATGACAAACTTGAGTTCATCGAAAACGGAGTTCGCATGCATCTTCTATGATGTTTTCGGTGTTGGAGGTTTTACCGGTCTTATCCGATGAAGGGTTCTCACCATTTTCTTATGGGACTTTTCTCATTTGCTTATTCTTGTTATTTCTATCAATATTGTGTTAGCCCATGTCGTTAGCTTTCCAACAAACTTGGTTTCGTTGAATTCGGAGTCCGTTTGCAAAAGTTGTGGATATTTTGGTAAAGGCTGCAGCGGTACTACCGCGACTAGAGCGGATTTAATTTTTTACTACCGCTCGAGAGCGGTACTACCGCGGCTCCTGAGAGGTAGTACCGCTTCAGAGCAGTACTACCGTGGCTCCTAAGCGGTAGTACCGCTCTGGACCAAAAACTCGTGTTTTCTCTCTCGTTGGGCTGTTTTGACCGTGCTAAGCGGTAGTACCGCTCCTCCAAGCGGTAGTACCGCTTGTGCACGACCTAAGCACATAACGGTTGGATTCGGGAGGTCCTATAAAAGGGGGTCTTCTTCCCCAATGAACCTAATCCTTTGAGCTCGTGTTCTTCCCCCATTGTTGACCTTCTTCGAGCTTGCTAACTCTCAATCCCTCCAATGATTCTTGCTAGTTCTTGAGGGAAAAGAGAGAGGAGATCTAGATCCACGTTTCCACCAATCACTTTCTCCTCTAAGTGAGGGGAACCCCTTGGATCTAGATCTTGGAGTTCTTCGTGTTCTTCTTTCGTTCTTCCTCTCATTTTCCTCCCTAGCATTAGTTGCTTTGGTGGGATTTGGGAGAGAAGGACTTGGGCACTCCGTGTGCCCTTGCCATTGCATTTGGTGCATCGGTTTGCGTTCTCCACGTGATACGTGGAAGTTACAAGTTGAGAAGCTTATTACTCTTGGGTGCTTAGTGCCCTTGAGCTTGTTCCTCTTGGGTGCTTGGGCGCCCTAGATGGTTGGTGGTGTTCGGACCTCAATCATTGTGGTGTAAAGCTCCGGGCAAGCGTCGGGGTCTCCAATTAGGTTGTGGAGATCGCCCCGAGCAATTTGACGGGTACCGGTGACCGCCCCCAAGGGTTGCCAAAGTGTACGGGTCCGTGACCGCCCCCAAGGGTTGCCATTTGTACGGGTTCGGTGGCCGCCCTCAAGGGTCCCTTAGTGGAATCACGGCATCTTGCATTGTGCGAGGGCATGAGGAGATTACGGTGGCCCTAGTGGCTTCTTGGGGAGCATTGTGCCTCCACACCGCTCCAAACGGAGATTAGCATCCGCAAGGGTGTGAACTTCGGGATACATCGTCGTCTCCGCGTGCCTCGGTTATCTCTTACCCGAGCCCTTTACTTATGCATTTTACTTTGTGATAGCCATATTGTTCTTTGTCATATATCTTGCTATCACATAGTTGCTTATATTGCTTAGCATAAGTTGTTGGTGCACATAGGTGAGCCTAGTTGTTTAGGTTTTGTGCTTGACAAATTAACCGCTAGGTTTATTCCGCATTTGTTCAAGCCTAAACCGTAATTATTTTAAAACGCCTCTTCACCCCCCCCCCCCTCTAGGCGACATCCACAATCTTTCACTTAGGCTTTTGCCACTCCTTATTCCATAGTCCATCAAATCTTTACCCAAAACTTGAAAACTTCACAACACAAAACTCAACAGGAAATCTCATAAGCTCCGTTAGTGAAAGAAAGCAAAACAACCACATAAGGTACTGTAATGAACTCATTCTTTATTTATATTGGTGTTAAACCTACTGTATTTCAAGTTCTCTATGGTTCATACCACTTAATATTAGCCCTAGATGCATCAAAATAAGCAAACAACACACGAAAAACATAATCTATCAAAAACAGAACAGTCTGTAGCAATCTGTAACCCACGAATACTTATGGAATTCTAACAATCCTACAAAAATAGGAAGTCCTGGGAAATTTGTCTATTGATCTACAGCAGAAAGAATCAACGCAGAATCACATTTTTGTGATTTAACAAAACTAATTTCGTGTGTGCAAAGTTTCTGTTTTTTAGCAGAATCAAATTAACTATCACCATAGGTTATCCTATAGGTTCTACTTGGCACAAAGACTAATTAAAACATAAAAACACATCTAAACAGAAGGTAGATGCAAAATTTATTATTAAACAGAAACAAAAACAAAAAAACACAAATAAAATTGGGTTGTCTCCCAACTAGCGCTATTGTTTAATGCTCCTAGCTAGACATAAAAGCGAGCATAGATCTAAGTAGTGCCACCTTTGGCACTCAATTCATAAGTAGCTCGCATGATAGATTCATAAGGTAATTTAATTTTCTTTCTTGGAAAGTGCTCCATGCCTTTCCTTAATGCAAATTGGAATCTAATATTCCCTTCCTTCATATCAATGATTGCGCCAATCGTTCTAAGGAAAGGTCTACCAAGAATAATAGGGCAACAAAGATTGCAATCTATATCAAGAACGATAAAATCTACGGGCACCAAATTTCTATTTGCAACAATGAGAACATCATTGATCCTTCCCATTGGCTTTTTAATGGTGGAATCCGCAAGGTGCAAATTTAAAGAGTAATCATCAAGATCATGGAAACCTAGAATATCACATAAAGTTTTCGGAATCGTGGAAACACTAGCACCCAAATCACATAAAGCATAACACTCATGATCTTTAATTTTAATCTTTATAGTAGGTTCCCACTCATCATTAAGTTTTCTAGGTATAGAAACTTCCAAGTTAGGATTTTCATCAAAAGATTGCATCAAGGCATCAACAATATGTTTGGTAAAAGCTTTATTTTGACTATAAGCATGAGGGGAATTCACAACGGATTGCAAAGTCTTGACCTCTCCAATCCCACTTTTACCAAATTTAGCATCAAGATCTAAAAACTCCGAATCATTGGGACGCCTTCTAACTAAAGTTGACTCATCTCTACTCCCATCATTATTAAGATTCATACTGCAAAACAAAGATCTAATAGGGGACACATCAATAATTTTAAGATCTTCATCATTATTTTCATTGAAACTAGAAGAACACGCTTTTATAAAGCAATCTTTCTTAGCACGCACTCTAGCGGTTCTTTCCTTGCACTCATCAATGGAAATTCTCATTGCTTTGATAGACTCATTGATATCATTCTTAGGAGGAGTAAATCTATGTTTCAAAGAATCGACATCAAGCGAAAGTCTATCAACGTTCCTAGCCAAATCATCAACTTTGAGCAATTTTTCTTCAAGCAAGGCATTAAAATTCTTTTGTGAGATCATGAATTCTTTTACACTATTCTCAAAATCAGAGGGCATCTTATTAAAATTACCATAAGAATTATTGTAGGAATTTCCATAATTATTAGAGGAATTACTAGGGAGCGGTCTAGGATTAAAGTTTCCTCTATAAGCATTGTTACCAAAACTATTCCTACCAACAAAATTCACATCCATAGATTCATTATTATTCTCAATCAAAGTAGACAAAGGCATATCATTGGGATCAATAGGAGAACTCTTAGTAGCAAACAATTTCATAAGTTCATCCATCTTTCCACTCAAAACATTAATTTCTTCTATAGCATGCACTTTTTTACTAGTAGATCTTTCGGTCGGCCATTGAGAATAATTAGCCATAATATTATCAAGAAGTTTTGTAGCATCTCCTAAAGTGATTTCCATAAACGTGCCTCCCGCGGCCGAATCTAAAAGATTTCTAGAAGCAAAGTTCAATCCGGCATAAAAATTTTGTATGATTGATATGTCTCCGTCGTATCTATAATTTTTGATTGTTCCATGACAATATTATTCAACTTTTATATACTTTTGGCAACTTTTTATACTATTTTTTGGGACTAACATATTGATCCAGTGCCCAGTGCCAGTTCCTGTCTGTTGCATGTTTTTTGTTTCGTAGAAACCCAATATCAAACGGAGTCCAAACGGGATAAAAACGGACGGAGATTTTTTTTGGAATATTTATGATTTTCTGGAGGTAAAATCAACGCGAAACAGTGTCCAGGGTGGCCACGAGACAGGGGGGCGCACCCTCCCCCCCCCCCCCCCCCCCGGGCGCGGCTTGGGCTCTCGTGGGCCACCCGTAAGGCAGTTGACGCTCTTCTTTTGGCGGAAGAAAGCTAATTTTATGAGAAAGATCCGGGCGAAAGATTCACCCCAATCGGAGTTACGGATCTCCGGATATTTAAGAAACGGTGAAGGGGTAGAATCTGAGAACGCAGAAACAGAGAGATAGATCCAATCTCGGAGGGGCTATCGCCCCTCCCAAGCCATGGGAGCCAAGGACCAGAGGGGAAACCCTTCTTCCATCTAGTTAGAAGGTCAAGGAAGAAGAAGAAGAAGAAGGGAGGCTCTCTCCCCCTTGCTTCCGGTGGTGCCGGAACGCCGCCGGGGCCATCATCATCATCGCGATCTTCACCAACACCTCCGCCATCTTCACCAACATCTCCATCACCTTCCCCCATCTATATCCAGCGGTCCACTCTCCCAAAACCCTCTGTACCCTCTACTTGAACATGGTGCTTTATGCTTCATATTATTATTCAATGATGTGTTGCCATCCTATGATGTCTGAGTAGATTTCCATTGTCCTATCGGTGATTGATGAATTGCTATGATTGGTTTGAGTTGCATGTTTAATTATTGGTGTTGTCCTATTGTGCCCTCTGTGTCGCGCAAGCGTGAGGGATTCCCGCTGTAGGGTTTGCAATATGTTTATGATTTGCTTATGGTGGGTTGCATGAGTGACTGAAACAAAAACCCGAGTAAGTAGGTTGTTTGCGTATGGGATAAAAGGGGACTTGATGCTTTAATGCTATGGTTGGGTTTTACCTTAATGAATCTTTAGTAGTTGCGGATGATTTCTAGAGTTGCAATCATAAGTGCATAGAATTCCAAGTAAGGGATGATATGTTAGCTTATGCATCTCCCTCAAATAGAATTGCAATAGTGATTATCGGTCTAGTAACGTAGTCAGTTGCTTAGGGACACTTTCACAACTCCAACCACCACTTTTCCACAATCGCTTTATTTACTTTATTATATCTTTATCTAAACAGCCCCTAGTTTATGTTTACGTGCCCTTTATTATCTTGCAAACCTATCCTATCACACCTACAAAGTACTTCTAGTTTCATACTTGCTCTAGGTAAAGCGAACGTCAAGCGTGCGTAGAGTCGTATCAGTGGCCGATAGGACTTGAGAGAGTATTTGTTCTACCTTTAGCTCCTCGTTGGGTTCGACACTCTTACTTATCGAAAGAGGCTACAACTATCCCATATACTTGCGGGCCATCAAGACCTTTTTCTGGCGCCGTTGCCGGGGAGTCATAGCGTGGGGTTAATAGTCTCGTGTGTGCTTGTTTGCTTTATCACTAAGTAATTTTTATTTGCTGTTCTAAGTTGTTCTCTATCTTTAGTTATGGATATGGAACGCAAATTACCAAAAAAAATTAGGTGTACTTGCTACTCATGGAGATGGGGTAACTCCTAAAACCCTCGATTCTCATTATGCGATAGATATTATGTACTACTTTGATAATCCTGAGAAAACCCCATTCAACTTTATAATGGGAGACACGTTGGATCAACATGAATACTTTAGGGATTATCGCTCGACACAAAAAGGGAAACTATTATGGGATCAATTTATTATGTTGCGTTGGTATGCCTGGAATCTATGCTTGAGATATGATATTACTTGTTGCTCTAGGATGGAGGCTCCACACCTTCCCTTTTCATGCAAATTTAATGATAATGAAACCTTAGCTTCTTATGCTAAAGGTATATATGATTACTATGATGTGGAACAAATAGAAGAATTTGTTGCTTTTAAGGCTGCTTATGAAATTGAATCTTTGTTTGAAAAGTATGAACCTATAGATGATGATGCTTATATGCCTGAAAATCTTGCTATACTTAGATATTTCTATGAAAATTATGAATACAATTACTATATTAATGCATTTATTGAGAAAGCCTCCGCTGTCCAAGAAGAGACTAATATTTTGCAGGAAGCTATGGAAGAAGAAATTGATGAAACTGTGAGCTCATTGGATGAAAAAGATGATGAGGAGAGCGAAGAACAAAAGGAGGAAGAGCGGATTAGCTACCTGTGCCCACCTTCTAATGAGAGTAACCCTCCAACTCATACATTATTTAATTCCCCTTCGTGCTTACCGAAGGATGATTGCTATGATGATTGCTATGATCCCTTGAATTTGTTTGAAATATCCCTTTTTGATGATGCTTGCTATGCTTGTGGCCAAGATGACAATATGAATTATGCTTATGGAGATGAACTTGCTATAGTTCCTTATGTTAAACATGAAATTGTTGCTATTGCACCCACGCATGATAGTCCTATTATCTTTTTGAATTCTCCCGACTACACTATATCGGAGAAGTTTGCGCTTAGTAAGGATTATATTGATGGGCTTCCTTTTACCATTGCACATGATGATTTTGATGAATGTAATATGCATGTGCTTGCTGCTCCTACTTGCAATTATTATGAGAGAGGAACTCTATCTCCGCCTCTTTATGTTTCCAATATGATAGAATTGCAAGAAACTGTTTATACTATGCATTGGCCTTTACTAGGTGTGCATGAATTGTTCTTTTATGACATGTCGATGCATAGGAAGAGAGTTAGACTTCGTTGTTGCATGATATATGTTACTTTGTGCTCACTACTAAATTACAAATCATTGTTAATTAAGATTGGCTTTGATATACCTTGGGATTCGGGTGGATCCATTACTTGAGCACTATATGCCTAGCTTAGTGGCTTTAAAGAAAATGCTGCCAGGGAGACAACCCGGAAGTTTTATAGAGTCATTTATTTCTGTTGAGTGCTTTTATATAGTTTAAAAACACAAAAATAAAGAGGGGAACCTAAAAACTTTTCAAAAAGGAAAGTGAAAGTGAGAAAGACAAGCATTGTTGAAGTGGGAGCTAGCCTTGGACTTTGTTCATGCTCACGGAAACTTTGTGAATCTTGATTACAGAAACTTTTCAACAAAAATAATTATCCCCTTGTACAATTCCATTGTATTATAAAAATAATGTGCTAAGGTTTGCCTTTAGGATGTTTACAATGCTTGTTGGTTTGTACGATGCAGGACAGAAACTTTGGCTGTAGTGCGCGATTTTACATTTTTAACTGGAACGTCAATTGGTTCTGATTCCTTTTGCACTGTATTTCTATACAACTTTTTTATTTTCATAATTTTGGTAGAATTGTTGGGGTAACAGAAGTATGGTGGATGTTCAGATTGCTACAGACTGTTCTGTTTTTGACAGATTCTGTTTTTGATGCATAGTTTGCTTGTTTTGATGAATCTATCAATTTATATTAGTGGATTAAGCCATGGAAAAGTTATATTACAGTAGAAAAAATGAAAAAACAAAATATTAATTGGTTTGCAACAGTACTTAGAGTGGTGATTTGCTTTATTATACTAACGGATCTTGCCGAGTTTTCTGTTGAAGTTTTGTGTGGATTTAGTGTCTAATCGAGGATGTCTCGATATGAGGAAAAGGAAGAGAGGCAAGAGCTCAAGCTTGGGGATGCCCGAGGCACCCCAAGTAAATATTCAAGGAGACTCAAGCGTCTAAGCTTGGGGATGCCCCGGAAGGCATCCCCTCTTTCTTCAACAAGTATCGGTATGTTTTCGAATTCGTTTCGTTCGTGCATTATGTGCAAGTCTTGGAGCATCTTTTGCATTTAGTTTTCACTTTTCTTTTATACACCATGCTGGTATGAGATATTCCTTGGTTGATTTATAGAATGCTCATTGTACTTCACCTAAATCTTTTGAGTATGGCTTTATAGAATGCTTCATGTGCTTCACTTATATCATTTGAAGTCTGGATTGCCTGTTTCTCTTCACATAAAAAACCGCCATTTGTAGAATGCTCTTTTGCTTCACTTATATTTGTTAGAGCGTGGGCATATCTTTTGTAGAAAGAATTAAACTCTCTTGCTTCACTTATATCTATTTAGAGAGATGACAGGAATTGGTCATTCACATGGTTAGTCATAAAATCCTACATAAACTTGTAGATCGCTGAATATGATATGTTTGATTCCTTGCAATAGTTTGGCGATATAAAGGTGATGATATTAGAGTCATGCTAGTTGGTGGTTGTGGATTGTAGAGACACTTGTGTTGAGGTTTGCAAGTCCCGTAGCATGTACGTATGGTAACTGTTGTGTGACAAATTTGAAGCATGGGGTGTTTTTTTGATTGTCTTCCTTATGAGTGGTGGTCGGGGACGAGCGATGGTATTTTCCTACCAATCTATCCCCCTAGGGGCATGTGTACATGAATTCTTTATGACTAATGTGAGTCCATGGATTATACGCACTTTTACCTTTCCATCATTGCTAGCCTCTTCGGTACCATGCATTGCCTTTTCTCACCTCGAGAGTTGGTGCAAACTTCGCCGGTGCATCCAAACCCCATGATACGATACGCTCTATCACACATAAACCTCCTTATATCTTCCTCAAAACAGCCACCATACCTACCTATCATGGCATTTCCATAGCCATTCTGATATATATTGCCATGCAACTTTCATCATCATCATATTCATGACTTGAGAATTCATTTTCATATTGCTTTGCATGATCGTAAGATAGCTAGCATGATGTTTTCATGGCTTGTCCGTTTTTTTATGTCATTGCTACGCTAGATCATTGCACATCCCGGTACACTGCCGGAAGCATTCATATAGAGTCATATCTTTGTTCCAGTGTCGAGTTGTAATATCGAGTGATAACCCACAAGTATAGGGGGTCGCAACAGTTTTCGAGGGTAGAGTATTCAACCCAAATTTATTGATTCGACATAAGGGGAGCCAAAGAATATTCTCAAGTATTAGCAGATGAGTTGTCAATTCAACCACACCTGGAAACTTAGTATCTGCAGCAAAGTGTTTAGTAGCAAAGTAATATGATAGTGGTGGTAACGGTAACAAAAGTAAAGACAGCAAAAGTAATGTTTTTGGTATTTTGTAGTGATTGTAGCAGTAGCAACAGAAAAGTAAATAAGCGAGAACCAGTATATGGAAAACTCATAGGCACCGGATTAGCGATGGATAATTATGCCGGATGCGGTTCGTCATGTAACAGTTACAACATAGGGTGACACAGAACTAGCTCCAGTTCATCAATGTAATGTAGGCATGTATTCCGTATATAGTCATACGTGCTTATGGAAAAGAACTTGCATGACATCTTTTGTCCTACCCTCCCGTGGCAGCGGGGTCCTATTAGAAACTAAGGGATATTAAGGCCTCCTTTTAATAGAGAACCAGAACAAAGCATTAGCACATAGTGAATACATGAACTCCTCAAACTATGGTCATCACCGGGAGTGGTCCCGATTATTGTCACTTCGGGGTTACCGGATCATAACACATAGTAGGTGACTATAGACTTGCAAGATAGGATCAAGAACACACATATATTCATGAAAACATAATAGGTTCAGATCTGAAATCATGGCACTCGGGCCCTAGTGACAAGCATTAAGCATAGCAAAGTCATAGCAACATCAATCTCAGAACATAATGGATACTAGGGATCAAACCCTAACAAAACTAACTCGATTACATGATAAATCTCATCCAACCCATCACCGTCCAGCAAGCCTACGATGCAATTACTCACGCACGGCAGTGAGCATCATGAAATTGGCGATGGAGGATGGTTGATGATGACGACGGCGACGAATCCCCCTCTCCGGAGTCCCGAACGGACTCCAGAACAGCCCTCCCGAGAGAGATTAGGGCTTGGCGGTGGCTCCGTATCGTAAAACGCGATGAAACTTTCTCTCTGACTTTTTTCTCCCCGAAAGCCAATATATGGAGTTGGAGTTGGCGTCGGAGGGCATCCAGGGGACCCACGAGGAAGGGGGGCGAGCCCAGGGGGGAGGGGAGCGCCTCCCACCCTCGTGGACAGGGTGTGGGCCCCCTGGTCTTCATCTTTGGCGAGGATTTTTTATTATTTATTCTAAGATATTCCGTGGAGTTTCAGGTCATTCCGAGAACTTTTGTTTTCTGCACATAAAACAACACCATGGCAATTCTGCTGAAAACAGTGTCAGTCCGGGTTAGTTCCATTCAAATCATATAAGTTAGAGTCCAAAACAAGGGCAAAAGTGTTTGGAAAAGTAGATACGACGGAGACGTATCAACTCCCCCAAGCTTAAACCCTTGCTTGTCCTCAAGCAATTCAGTTGACAAACTGAAAGAGAAAAAGAAAAACTTTTACAAACTCTGTTTGCTCTTGTTGTTGAACATGAAAAGCCAGCATTCAAGTTTCAGCAATTATTATGAACTAACCATACTCACAATAACACGTAGGTCTCACAACTACTCATATCAATAATAAAATTAGCTAGCGAGCCATAATAATAAAACTCGGATGACAACACTTTCTCAAAACAATCATAACATGATATAACGAAATGGTATCTCGCTAGCCCTTTCTGAGACCGCAAAACATAAATGCAGAGCACCTTTAAAGACCAAGGACTGACTAAACATTGTAATTCATGGTAAAAGAGATCCAGTCAAGTCATACCCAATATAAACCAATCATAATGAATGCAAACGACAGTGTGCTCTCCAGCGGGTGCTTTTAATAAGAAGGGTGATGTCTCAACATAAAAGTAAATAGATAGGCCCTTCGCAGAGGGAAGCAGGGATTTGTAGAGGTGCCAAAGCTCGATTTTGAAATAGAGATAAATTATATTTTGAGCGGCATACTTTCACTGTCAATGCAAGAACTATGAGATGGTTGTATCTTCCATACTACATGCATTATAGGCAGTTCCCAAACAGAATGGTAAAGGTTTATACTCCCCCTCCTCCACAAGCATCAATCCATGACTTGCTCGAAACAACGAGTGCCTCCAACATTCAACGGGTCCCAAGGGGAGTTTTGTTTAATTATTTTGATTTGCTTTGATCTTTTTGGATCATGGGACTGGGCATCCCGGTCACCGGCCCTTTCTCGTGAATGAGGAGCGGAGTCCACTCCTCTTGAGAATAACCCACCTAGCATGGAAGATATAGGCAGCCCTAGTTGCACATGAGCTGCTCGAGCATACAAAATAGAATTTTATTTTAAGGTTTGGAGTTTGGCACATACAAATTTACTTAGAACGGCAGGTAGATACCGCATATAGGAAGGTATAGTGGACTCAGATGGCATAACTTTGGGTTTTAAGGAGTTGGATGCACAAGCAGTATTCCCGCTTAGTACAGGTGAAGGCTAGCAAAAGACTGGGAAGCGACCAACTGAGAGAGCGACAACAGTCGTAAACATGCATTAAAATTAATTTACACCGAATATAAGCATGAGTAGGATATAATCCACCATGAACATAAATATCATGAAGGCTGTGTTGATTTGATTCAACTACATGCGTGAACATGTGCCAAGTCGAGTCACTCAATTCATTCAAAGGAGGATACCATCATATCATACCACATCATAATCATTCTAATAGCATGTTGGCACACAAGGTAAACCATTATAACTCATAGCTAATCAAGCATGGCACAAGCAACTATAATCTCTAAATATCATTGCGAATATGTGTACTTCATAATAGCTGAATCAGGAATGATGAATCATCATATTTACAAAAACAAGAGAGGTTGAGTTCATACCAGCTTTTCTCATCACAATAAGTACATTATATATCATCATTATGGCCTTTCACTTGCACGACCGAACGGTGTGAATAATAATAAGAGTGCACGTGCATTGGACTAAGCTGGAATCTGCAAGCATTCAACTCAAGAGAGAAGACAAGTAATATGGGCTCTAAGTTAAATAAACGATCATGCATATGAGAGCCACTAAGCATTTGCAATATAGTCTTCTCGACCCCCAAAGAAAGGAAAAGAAATAAAAACTATTTACACGGGAAAGCTCCTAACAAGCAAAAGAAGAACGGGAAATATTTTTGGGTTTTCTTTTTAATTATTACTACTACAAGCATAGAGAGTAGACTAACTAATTTTTTTGTTTTTCTTAAGGTTTATCAAACACACAAGAAGAAAGCAGGAAAAAGAAAATAAACTAGCATGGATATTACAGTGAAAGAGTATGAGCACCGACATCTAGCAATGAGTGTGTGTGAACATGAATGTAATGTCGGTGGGAAATGCGTACTCCCCCAAGATTAGGCTTTTGGCCTAAGTTGGTCTATTGTCAGGGATAGCCTGGCGGATATCCGTACGTGTAGCTGGGGTCGTAGTGTGACAAAGAAGACTCTGACTGCCACTGGCTGGCAGCCTCCTCTGGATCCCAAGAATAAACAGATAGTCGTGGAGGCTCATCTTGTGGCTCCGGGGCTGGTGCAGGGTTCCGATAGGCTTGAACAGACGACCATGAAACGATGTGAGGTTCTGCAAACAAGTTAAACAAAGAAGGAGCAGGCAAAGTAATAGTCTGAGGGTGATGTTTATCAAAGTATAATTTATATTTAAGCTCCCCATTGTGACTCTTAACAAGAAAATCATGCGCTATCATACTCTTGTAATCCAAATAAGCACGGGGCAGCGCTATTTCTTCTTTCTCCGCATGCCTAATAGGTATTTCAAAATATTCAGCTCGGCGCGAAGCATTAATGCCGCCAAAGATGGGGCCCTTAGTACGGTTCATACTCAACCGTCTAGCAACAATTCCACCCATACTAACAGAGTTATTGCGGTATAAACCATGGAGCAAAATAATAATATCGGGAATACTAAGGTTCCCACAGTTCCCGCGACCAATCAAGCAACGACTAGCAAATAAGGCAAAGTAGCGTAAAACGGGGAAATGTATGCTAGTAATTCTTGCATCAGAAACCTTCCTGGTTTCTCCCACAGTGATGGTGTCAATAAAAGCTTCTACTTCATTACGGTGTGGTTTATCTAAAGAACCCTCGAAAGGTATTTTGCAAACCTCGCAGAATTCTACTAATGTCATCTCTTTAACAACGTCATATAAATGAAACTCTACTGTTGGAGGTGATTTCTTAGGGAAAAAGTAGAAGTTTTGCACAAAAATATTTGTGAGTAAGAGATACTGATGACGTTCATCGTGGAGGAAGTTGGTGAGGCCAGCATTGTCAATCAATAAATAGAAATCTTCATAAATCCAAGCTCTCCTCAAGAAGTCATCGGAAGGCCATTCACAAGGCCGGACCTCCGCGGTGCGAGGTAAATTAAATTTGGGCTTCTCCTCTTCTTCCTTTTGTTTTTCCTTAGAGCTTCGGCTCGATGAGCCCCTCAAAAGTCTCTTCATTATTTCTGAAACAATCTGAAATTATTAGTAACTTCAAATAAAAGTGAACCAACTTCAATAAAATTGATAGCAAAAACTCCCACAAGTGCCTAGGGCCTATATAAAGCATTGGAACCACTTGGAACCATATAAATTTGACATGCAAGCTCAAGAACATGGTCACCTATGCAGCACAAATTTGCAATGAATAAAGCACTAGAACAAAAAACTAATTGGACCAATGGAGGAGTCACATACCAAGGAACAATCTCGCCAAGCAGTTTTGCGAGAGGTGCTTTGAGCAAGGAGATCGAAAATCACAGCAACGGGGGCTGGAACTCGTGCTTGAGTTGGTTTTTTGTGTTTGTGTGAGGCAGAGGAAGAAGATGGGTGCAGGAATAAGTGGAGGAGGGCCGCCATGGGCCCACGAGGCAGGGGGCTCGCCTAGGGGGGTAGGGCACGCCCTCCACCCTCATGGCCAGGTGGCAGCTCCCCCCGTGGTAATTTTTGCACTAAAATTCCTCAAATATTCCCGAAAAAATCATATTAAATTGGCATGGCATTCTGAGGACTTTTATTTTCGGGATATTTTTATATTGCACGGATAAGTCAGGAAACAGACAGAAAAATACTAATTTTACTTTATTTCTACTAAAGAACAGAAAATATAAGGAAGGTACAGAAGGTTGTGCTTCTAGTTTCATCCATCTCATGCTCATCAAAATGAATCCATTAACAAGGTTGATCAAGTCTTGTTAACAAACTCATTCTGATTAACATGGAACCGGAGAAATTTCGAATAACACTATGTTACCTCAACGGGGATATGGACATCCCCAATAATAAGTATATCATATTTCTTCTTGACAGTAGGGAGAGGAAATTCAAAACCTCCAAATATAATTGATGGAATTTTTCCAATAGAGTTAATACTATAAGCTTGAGGTTGTTTCCTCGGAAAGTGTACCATATGCTCATTACCATTAACATGAAAAGTGACATTGCCTTTGTTGCAATCAATAACAGCCCCTGCAGTATTAAGGAAAGGTCTTCCAAGAATAATAGACATACTATCATCCTCGGGAATATCAAGAATAACGAAGTCCGTTAAAATAGTAACGTCCGCAACTACAACAGGCACATCCTCACAAATACCGACAGGTATAGCAGTTGATTTATCAGCCATTTGCAAAGATATTTCAGTAGGTGTCAACTTATTCAAGTCAAGTCTACGATATAAAGAGAGAGGCATAACACTAACACCGGCTCCAAGATCACATAAAGCAGTTTTAACATAATTTCTTTTAATGGAGCATGGTATAGTAGGTACTCCTGGATCTCCAAGTTTCTTTGGTATTCCACCCTTAAAAGTATAATTAGCAAGCATGGTGGAAATTTCAGCTTCAGGTATCTTTCTTTTATTAGTAATGATATCCTTCATATCTTAGCATAAGGATTTGTTTTGAGCACATCAGTTAATCGCATACGCAAAAAGATAGGTCTAATCATTTCAACAAAGCGCTCAAAATCCTCATCATCCTTTTCTTGGATGGTTTGGGAGGAAAAGGCATGGGTTTCTAAACCCATGGTTCCCTTTCTTTACCATGTTTCCTAGCAACGAAGTCTCTCTTATCATAACGTTGATTCTTTGATTGTGGGTTATCAAGATCAACAGCAGGTTCAACTTCTACTTCATTATCATTACTAGGTTGAGCATCAACATGAACATTATCATTAACATTATCACTAGGTTCATGTTCATCACCTGATTGTATTTTAGCATCGGACATAGAGATATCATTTGGATTATCAGGTGGTTCAGCAATAGGTTCACTAGAAGTTTGCACAGTCCTATTATTTTTTTTCCTCTTAGAAGAACTAGGTATATCAATATTATTTCTCTGAGAATCTTGCTCGATTCTCTTAGGGTGGCCTTCAGGATACAAAGGTTCCTGAGTCATTCTACCAGTTCTAGTAGCCACTCTAACAGCATAATCATTTTTCTTACTATTCATTTCATCTAGCATTTCTTTCTAAGATTTAAGTACTTGTTCTACTTGAGTGGTAACCATAGAAGCATGTTTGCTAACAAGTTTAAGTTCACTTCTAATATCAGCCATATAATCACTCAGTCATTTAATAATAAAGGTATTCTATTTTAATTGTCTACCAAAATAAGCATTAAAGTCATCTTGCTTAAACATAAAGTCATCAAACTCATCCAAGCACTGACTAGCAATTTTAGTAGGAGGGACTTCAGCTTTATCATATCTATAGAGAGAATTTACCTTTACTACCTGTGTCGGGATATCGGGAGGTTCTTCAGTAAATAAGTAATTGAGATCATATACTTCTTCAACAGGCGGTAAATTAAGACCATGTATTTCTTCAATAGGAGGTAAATTCTTAACATCTTCAGCTTTAATACCTTTTTCTTTCATAGATTTCTTTGCCTCTTGCATATCTTCGGGACTGAGAAATAGAACACCTCTCTTCTTCGGAGTTGGTTTAGGAATAGGCTCAGTAATTCGCTCAGGAGTAGGCTCAGGAGTTGGTTCAGGAGTTGGCTCAGGAGGTGCCCAATTATTTTCATTTGCCAACATATTATTCAATAAAATTTCAGCATCATCCGGTGTTCTTTCCCTGAAAAGAGAACTAGCACAACTATCCAGGTAATCTCTGGAAGCATCAGTTAGTCCATTATAAAAGATATCAAATATTTCAGGTTTCTTAAGAGGATGATCAGGCAAAGCATTAAGTAACTTGAGAAGCCTCCCCCAAGCTTGTGGGGGACTCTCTTCTTCAATTTGCACAAAATTGTATATTTCCCTCAAAGCAACTTTTTTCTTATGAGCAGGGAAATATTTAGCAGAGAAGTGATAAATCATATCCTGGGGACTTTGCACACAACCAGGATCAAGAGAATTTAACCATTTCTTAGCATCACCCTTTAATGAGAACGGAAATATTTTGAGTAAATAGAAGTTGCGCGATCTCAGATTATTAGTAAACAGGGCAGCTATATCATCTAGCTTACGAAGATGTGCCACAACAGTTTCAGATTCATAGCCATAAAAAGGATCAGATTCAACCAAAGTAATTATATCTTGATCAACATAAATATCATAATAATCCTGATTAGGAACAAAGATAGGTGAAGTAGCAAAAGCAGGGTCGGGTCTCATTCTACCTCTAAAAGATTCCTTACTCCACTTAATTAGTAACCTCTTACGTTCAAGTTTATCATGGCAAGCAAGAACAGCTTCAAAAGATTCAGCATTAAAAAGATAACCCTCGGGAATAGAAGGCATAGGTTCATCATCACTAACATCATCATGTTCAGTTTTAATAATTTCTCTTTCTCTAGACCTAGAAATTTGTTCATCTAGAAATTCACCAAGGGGCACAGTAGTATCAAGCATAGAAGTAGTTTCATCATAAGTATCATGCATAGCAGAAGTGGCATCATCAATAACATGCGACATATCAGAATTCATAGCAGAAGCAGGTTTAGGTGTCGCTAGCTTACTCATAACAGAAGGTGAATCAAGTGCAGAGCTAGATGGCAGTTCCTTACCTCCCCTCGTAGTTAAGGGATAAATTTTTGTCTTAGCATCTTTCAAGTTCTTCATAGTGTCCAGCAGATATAAATCCCAAGTGACTCAAAGAATAGAGCTATGCTCCCCGGCAACGGCGCCAGAAAAAGGTCTTGATAACCCACAAGTATAGGGGATCGCAACAGTTTTCGAGGTTAGAGTATTCAACCCAAATTTATTGATTCGTCACAAGGGGAGCCAAAGAATATTCTCAAGTATTAGCAGCTGAGTTGTCAATTCAACCACACCTGGAAACTTAGTATCTGCAGCAAAGTGTTTAGTAGCAAAGTAATATGATAGTGGTGGTAACGGTAACAAAAGTAAAGATAGCAAAAGTGATGTTTTTGGTATTTTGTAGTGATTGTAGCAGTAGCAACAGAAAAGTAAATAAGCGAGAACCAGTATATGGAAAACTCGTAGGCACCGGATTAGCGATGGATAATTATGCCGGATGCGGTTTGTCATGTAACAGTTACAACATAGGGCGACACAGAACTAGCTCCAGTTCACCAATGTAATGTAGGCATGTATTCCGTATATAGTCATACGTGCTTATGGAAAAGAACTTGCATGACATCTTTTGTCCTACCCTCCCGTGGCAGCGGGGTCCTATTGGAAACTAAGGGATATTAAGGCCTCCTTTTAATAGAGAACCGGAACAAAGCATTAGCACATAGTGAATACATGAACTCCTCAAACTATGGTCATCACCGGGAGTGGTCCCAGTTATTGTCACTTCCGGGTTGCCGGATCATAACACATAGTAGGTGACTATAGACTTGCAAGATAGGATCAAGAACACACATATATTCATGAAAACATAATAGGTTCAGATCTGAAATCATGGCACTCGGGCCCTAGTGACAAGCATTAAGCATAGCAAAGTCATAGCAACATCAATCTCAAAACATAATGGATACTAGGGATCAAACCCTAACAAAACTAACTCGATTACATGATAAATCTCATCCAACCCATCACCGTCCAGCAAGCCTACGATGCAATTACTCACGCACGGCAGTGAGCATCATGAAATTGGTGATGGAGGATGGTTGATGATGACGACGGCGACGAATCCCCCTCTCCGGAGTCCCGAACGGACTCCAGATCAGCCCTCCCGAGAGAGATTAGGGCTTGGCGGCGGCTCCGTATCGTAAAACGCGATGAAACCTTCTCTCTGATTTTTTTCTCCCCGAAAGCCAATATATGGAGTTGGAGTTGGCGTCGGAGGGCATCCAGGGGGCCCACGAGGTAGGGGGCGCGCCCAGGGGGGAGGGGTGCGCCCCCCACCCTCGTGGACAGGGTGTGGGCCCCCTGGTCTTCATCTTTGGCGAGGATTTTTTATTATTTTTTCTGAGATATTCCGTGGAGTTTCAGGTCATTCCAAGAACTTTTGTTTTCTGCACATAAAACAACACCATGGCAATTCTGCTGAAAACAGCGTCAGTCCGGGTTAGTTCCATTCAAATCATATAAGTTAGAGTCCAAAACAAGGGCAAAAGTGTTTGGAAAAGTATATACGACGGAGACATACCATCGAGTTGTAAGTAAATAAAAGTGTGATGATCATCATTATTAGAGCATTGTACCCAAAAAGAAAAAAAAGGAAGGCCAAAAAAGAAAAAAAAGAAAGGCCAAAGAAAAAAAAAGAAAAAAAAAGAAAAAAAGAAAAAGAAAATAATAATAAATAAAAAGGGGCAATGTTACTATCTCTTTTTCCACACTTGTGCTTCAAAGTAGCACCATGTTCTTCATGTAGTGAGTCTCATATCTTGTGCTTGAAAGTAGCACCATGTTCTTCATATAGATTGTCTCCTATGTTGTCACTTTCATATACTAGTGGGAATTTTCATTATAGAACTTGGCTTGTATATTCCAACGATGGGCTTCCTCAAATGCCCTAGGTCTTCATGAGAAAGCAAGTTGGATGCACACCCACTTAGTTTCTTTTGTTGAGCTTTCATACACTTATAGCTCTTAGTGCATCCGTTGCATGGCAATCCCTACTCCTCGCATTGACATCAATTGATGGGCATCTCCGTAGCCCATTGATTAGCCGCGTCGATGTGAGACTTTCTCCTTTTTGTCTTCTCCACATAACCTCCATCATTATATTCTATTCCACCTATAGTGCTATATCCATGGCTTGCGCTCATGTATTGTGTGAGGGTTGAAAAAGTATGAACCAATTGCTCGGCTTGTCATCGGGGTTGTGCATGATGGGGGCATTTTGTGTGACGAAAATGAAGCATGGCCAAACTGTATGATTTTGTAGGGATAAGCTTGCTTTGGCCTTGTTGTTTTGAAAAGACATGATTGCTTTATTGGTACACTCGAAGTACTATTGTTTTTATGTCAAATGATAGACTATTGCTTTGAATCACTCGTGTCTTAATATTTATGCCATGATTAGACATATGATCAAGATTATGCTAGGTAGCATTCGACATCAAAAATTATCTTTTTTATCATTTACCTACTCGAGGACGAGCAGGAATTAAGCTTGGGGATGCTGATACGTCTCCGTCGTATCTATAATCTTTTATTGTTCCATGCCAATATTATTCAACTTTTATATACTTTTGGCAACTTTTTATACTATTTTTTGGGACTAATATATTGATCCAGTGGCCAGTGCCAGTTCCTGTCTGTTGCATGTTTTTTGCTTCGAAGAAACCCAATATCAAACGGAGTCCAAATGAGATAAAAATGGACGGAGATTTTTTTGGAATATTTATGATTTTCTGGAAGTGAAATCAACGCGAAACAGTGTCCGAGGTGGCCACGAGACAGGGGGCACGCCCTCCCCCCTTGGGCGCGGCCTGGGCTCTTGTGGGCCACCCGTAAGGCGGTTGACGCTCTTCTTTTGGCGCAAGAAAGCTAATTTTATGAGAAAGATCTGGGCAAAAGATTCACCCCAATCGGAGTTACGGATCTCTGGATATTTAAGAAACGGTGAAGGGGTAGAATCTGAGAACGCAGAAACAGAGATAGATCCAATCTCGGAGGGGCTCTCGCCCCTCCCAAGCCATGGGAGCCAAGGACCGGAGGGGAAACCCTTCTCCCATATAGGGAGAAGGTCAAGGAAGAAGAAGAAGAAGAAGGGGGCTCTCTCCCCCTTGCTTCCGATGGCGCTGGAACGCCGCTGGGGGCCATCATCATCACTGCGATCTTCACCAACACCTCCGCCATCTTCACCAACATCTCCATCACCTTCCCCCATCTATACCCAGCGGTCCACTCTCCCGCAACCTGTTGTACCCTCTACTTGAACATGGTGCTTTATGCTTCATATTATTATCCAATGATGTGTTGCCATCCTATGATGTCTGAGTAGATTTCCATTGTCCTATCGGTGATTGATGAACTGCTATGATTGGTTTGAGTTGCATGTTTTATTATGGGTGATGTCCTATTGTGCCCTCCGTGTCGCGCAAGCGTGAGGGATTCCCGCTGTAGGGTTTGCAATATGTTTATGATTTGCTTATGGTGGGTTGCGTGAGAGACTGAAACACAAACCCGAGTAAGTAGGTTGTTTGCATATGGGATAAAAGGGGACTTGATGCTTTAATGCTATGGTTGGGTTTTACCTTAATGAATCTTTAGTAGTTGTGGATGCTTGCTAGAGTTCCAATCATAAGTGCATAGAATTCCAAGTAAGGGATGATATGTTAGCTTATGCCTCTCCCTCAAATAGAATTGCAATAGTGATTATCGGTCTAGTAATGTAGTCAATTGCTTAGGGACACTTTCACAACTCCTACCACCACTATTCCACACTCGCTTTATTTACTTTATTGCATCTTTATCTAAACAGCCCCTAGTTTATGTTTACATGCTCTTTATTATCTTGCAAACCTATCCTATCACTCCTACAAAGTACTTCTAGTTTCATACTTGTTCTAGGTAAAGCGAACGTCAAGCGTGCGTAGAGTCGTATCAGTGGCCGATAGGACTTGAGAGAGTATTTGTTCTACCTTTAGCTCCTCGTTGGGTTCGACACTCTTACTTATCGAAAGAGGCTACAACTATCCCATATACTTGCGGGTTATCAATGATCATCCATAGATTCAAACCATGAGTAGGGCAATTGCAAATCATCAATTTCATTCTTTCCCAAGATTGGGCAACATGCTCATGATCAAGTTGTTTAAAATTCATAATATCGTTCCTAAGAGTGATGATCTTAGTGGGAGGAAAATACTTAGAGATAAAATCATCTTTGCACTTATTCCATGAATCAATACCATTCTTAGGCAAAGACGAAAACCAAACTTTAGCACGATCTCTAAGTGAAAACGGAAATAACTTCAATTTAACAATATCATTATCCGTATCTTTGTTCTTTTGCATATCACACAAATCAACAAAGTTGTTTAGATGGGTAGCGGCATCTTCACTAGGAAGGCCGGCGAATTGATCTTTCATAACAAGATTCAGCAAAGCGGCATTGATTTCACAAGACTCAACATCATTAAGAGGAGCAATCGGAGTACTAAGGAAATCATTATTATTGGTATTGGATAAATCACACAATTTGGTATTATCTTGCGCCATGGCGACAAGTAATCCAACACACAAGCAAACAGAAAAAGGCAAGCAAAAAAGAGAGGAGAATATTGGGAAAGAGAGGGCGAATAACACGACAATGGTGAAGTGGGGGAGAGGAAAATGAGAGGCAAATGGCAAATAATGTAAATGCGAGGGAGATGAGTTTGTGATGGGTACTTGGTATGTCTTGACTTGAGTGAAGACCTCCCTGGCAACGGCGCCAGAAATCCTTCTTGCTATGTCTTGAGCTTGCGTTGGTTTTCCTTTAAGAGGAAAGGGTGGTGCAACAATAGTAGCGTAAGTATTTCCCTCAGTTTTTGAGAACCGAGGTATCAATCCAGTAGGAGGCTCCTCAAAAGTCCCACGCACCTACACAAGTAAACAAAGAACTCGCAACCAACGCAATAAAGGGGTTGTCAATCCCTTCACGGCCACTTGCGAAAGTGAGATCTGATACAGATAGTATGATAAGATAAATATTGTTTTGGTATTTTATAATATAGATTGGAAAAGTAAAGATGCAAATAAAAGTAGATTGAAATCTTATATGATAAAAGGTAGACCCGGGGACCATAGGTTTCACTAGTGGCTTCTCTCAAGATAGCATAAGTATTACGGTGGGTGAACGAACTACTGTCGCGCAATTGATAGAAAAGCGAATAATTATGAGATTATCTAGGCATGATCATGTATATAGGCATCACGTCCGCGACAAGTAGACCGACTCCTGTCTGCATCTACTACTATTACTCCACACATCAACCGCTATCCAGCATGGATCTAGAGTATTAAGTTCATAAGAACAGAGTAACGCATTAAGAAAGATGACATGATGTAGAGGGATAAACTCATGCAATATGATATAAACCCCATCTTTTTATCCTCGATGGCAACAATACAATATGTGCCTTGCTGCACCTATTGTCACTAGGAAAGGACACCGCAAGATTGAACCCAAAGCTAAGCACTTCTCCCATTGCAAGAAAGATCAATCTAGTAGGCCAAACCAAACTGATAATTCGAAGAGACTTGCAAAGATAACTCAATCATACATAAAAGAATTCAGAGGAGATTCAAATATTTCTCAAAGATAAACTTGATCATAAACCCACAATTCATCGGATCTCGACAAACACACCGCAAAAAGAGTTACATCAAATAGATCTCCAAGAAGATCGAGGAGAACATGGTATTGAGATCCAAAAAGAGAGAAGAAGCCATCTAGCTAATATCTATGGACCCGAAGGTCTGTGGTAAACTACTCACAACTCATCGGAGGGGCTATGGTGTTGATGTAGAAGCCCTCCGTGGTCGATTCCCCCTCTGGCGGAGCACCGTCGAAGGCTCCAAGATGGGATCTCGCGGATACAGAAGGTTACGGCGGTGGAATTAGGTTTTCGTTGGCTCCCTGGATGTTCTCGGGGTACGTGGGTATATATAGGAGGAGAAGTAGGTCGGTGGCTGCCCGAGGGGCCCACGAGATAGGGGCGCGCCCTATAGGGGTGGGCGCGCCCTCCACCCTCGTGGCCGCCTCGGCTGCTTCTTGACTTGCACTCCAAGTCCTCTGGATCACGTTCGTTCCAAAAATCACGCTCCCGAAGGTTTCATTCCATTTGGATTCCGTTTGATATTCCTTTTCTTCGAAATACTGAAATATGCAAAAAAACAGCAATATGGGTTGGGCCTCCGGTTAGTAGGTTAGTCCAAAAATGATATAAATGTGTAAAGTAAAGCCCATAAACATCCAAAACGGGTAATATATTAGCATGGAACAATCAAAAAGTATAGATACGTTGGAGACGTATCAAGAAGCTCCCCATGATTTGTGCACACATAAGAATTTTTGTATTTGAATACAAATTGCACAAAATAGGATCATAGCTCCCCCAAAATCAATAGAAACATACAACAAATGCAAGTGAGCATAAAGGAAACTAAGCCTAGCACTTGCAACAAACACATGGTTGAGCAACATGTAAAAGAGGCAACTTAAGAATAGGCTCAACCAAAATGATGTGTGTGAGTCATGGCAAAGCACATGAGAAGACTAATATATGGATGAGCATAAGCATCAACATAGTCTCGAATGAATGAGATACACGGTGCAAAGCCTTTCATTCCCACACACAACTAAGCAAATGGGTTCACAAGAACACTAAATATGCAAAATGAATAACCAACACTTGTGACAACCCAAGGTGAAGATAGAAAGCATAAGCATCATCAAGACAGGGGATACCAATTAAGATGGCAAAAGCCTCGTCAAGACAAGCATGAGGGAAATAATCTTCACCACACAAGAGTGCATCAAGATGCGACGAGATAAGACACACACTCAAGGAAAAAGCTTTCACGGAGCCACCAATGAAATAACATAAGAAAGACAAGGTGGACGTGAAAGAAAGGATATCATCTAGAGATGTAATTTCTCTCAAGTGTATAAGGGTCTAGGTAGACGAAATCATGATGATATATATCTACAAAGAAGGATGTACACCCGAAATAGTTACAACACGAAGGAACAAGATATCCAAAAGGAAGTCATACATATACCAATAAGATATGTGCTTGGAAGCATAGCCCAAGGCTAGATATGGTCTTATTGTATATAAATGAATTCCTACCACACAAGCATCAAAGACATCGCAACTAGCAACAAGAGATCATTGTTGGGATGCTTTGAGAAAGGAAACAAGTATCACAAGAAAGAAAGAATAACATGCCATGATACAACCTACACACGATTGATGCAATAATGTGTGCACGTAGTAGATGATGATACTTGTTATCGAGATAGCATTGGAAGAATGTAGTAGATACCAATTGAAGGTAGAAAGTAGTTCATTGATCATCCTAGCTTGACTCCAATAAGCACATGGTGACAACACCTTCCTTTTGAATGAGCCGAGTATCCAATGCATCTCCAATTGTTCCTAGAACAACAACACAAACAAAATGGTACCCAAACTCATTGGGACCAAAGAGTTAGAGAACCAACAATACATAGGACAAACTGCACATAGATATGTGCATATAGATATGAAAATGAATCTCATGCACATCTCATCCAATTTGAGACTTGGTGGAGTTTCCCCTATATATTGGGTCAAAGAAAGAAAACATGCCAAAGGAACTACATGAAGTTAAAATGCATGCTCAAGACTTTCAAGAACCGATACCAAATACAAGGAAAAACCAAGTGAAAAGGATACCAAATGGACAAATCATCACTTGGAAGATATCATTAAAAGATACATCAAGGAATAAGATATCCATTGGAACACACACAAAAATATGTCAAACTCCCAAAGGAGAGGATGGTTACAAACAAACCAAGCTCTCTACAAAGTCTCATGATGGCACAAAGTACCAAAAGAAACGACTTGCCATCCACCAACACACACTTAATATGGATCACAAGATGAGTGTTTTATAGAAAATAGGATAGCTCCCCCACGAGTTGTGCATTATAGAGTATTTGCATTTGAATACAAAATGCACAAGGTGGGATCACCACTTTCTCTATATCAAGAAAACACTAGACAAGAACAAGACCACAACAAGATCCTCAAGTCGCACGGAAGGCAATGGGAGCTGACACAATTTAGGCAAGAGATAAAGCAAATAAAAGCAAAGGCCAAAGTAAAGATGATCAATAATTTCTACCACACAAGTGAGTACCAATTGTCAGAAGATAAGAAGTATTCGGAAGTAATTCCCGGTGGTAGATAGCAAGGAAATTCGACATCATCTTCAAACCAAACACAAGCAAATTGCAACTTGTAAAGCTAACATGCCACATAGGAGCAAGATAATTTACAATATCAATTCTAGGTGACAAAATCTCAAATGCACACATTTTCTAGGCTTGTAGTATGCACATAGCATATTATTCCCCCATAATGTGATACCAATAAAAACTTAACAAGAGGCAACAAGAGGATCCAAGAAGAGATGATAAATGGACCATTTAGAATTTAAATTTCTCATGAGAAGGCATGCCACATAGTGACTAGATAATCTTGTAATATCAATACTAGATGGTATTCCTCATGTACACACATTTATAGGATTGTGAGGTGCACAAAGCACATCACTCCCCCATAATGGGATATTCCATTAATCTCTCACAAGAGCCAACTGAGAAACAAACAAGATGCACAAAGTCTCAACGCACGACACACATGTACATGATGTGCAAACCAACATACACAAACTTGATTACTCAAGTTAAGCAAATTGGAAACACATCATATACAAACACACGCAAGGTACAAAACCACAACATGCTAAGGGCAAGTAACTATCAATGTAAAATATTTAAGTACGAGTTACCGCAAGGAGGAACATTGGATGTAACATAGAAACTTGAGACTCCTAATGACTTGGCTTGAGATAATATGGATGCTGAAGACCCCTCAAATCTTCATAATGTAGCCAAGTCTCCAATGCCCTCCAACAACACCTATTGATCAAGTTTGATCTTGTTGGTCCCCAACCAAGTTTGGTCCTAAGAGGTTAGTCACAATAGGCTTGGCAACCCAAATGGTTCTTTTCTTGACACCACTTTGAGTACCAACAAACTTGGCAAACACATTGCCAACCTTATCCTTCCCAAGACAATAGATATAATCAATAGTAATTGGGTTGGATAAGTTGCCACTAGTGCATGAAGAAGCTAGGTGACCTTTCTCATGACATAGGTAGCAACGTCTACTCTTCACTTTCTTCTCACTTGATTTCTCAACTTGAGAAGCATTAGCTCAAGTTTTCTTGGGAAGAGGCCTTTCTTCAACTTGAGGTTGAGCATGAGAGTGAACTTGTGGCCTCTTCCCTTGTTGCTTGTCACTAATGGGCTTCTTCTTCAATGGGCAAGGTCTAACATGATGTCCTTCTACTTTGCACTTGAAGCAAACAATCTTGGCCGAATTCTTGACTTGTTCTTGGCCCTTCTTTTTGTTCATCTTGGACTTATTCTTCTTATTGGAGTTGAATCCAAGTCCACCTCTGTCATTGGGTGGTTTTTGCACACTCAAGATATTGTTGAGTGTGGCCTTCCCTTCATGACACTTTTCCAAGTCTTTCTTCAAAGAAGTGACTTGGGCCTTGAGCTCTTTGATTTCCTCTACATGGTTAGTCGCAACGAAAGCACTAGAGGAAGTATCATTAGAGCAACAAGGCAAGGAAAGCAATTCATCACAAGATGTACCAATGTTATGCATGGATGAATCACGAGGACTAGCACAAGGCAATATAGCATTTTGACTAAAATTAGTGCTAGTATCCGCATGAGGCTCACTAGATGTTACCTTAGCAATCATGGCCTCATGAGCTATCTTTAGCGCATTATGGGATACTAGAAGATCATCATGAGAGCTTGAGAGCTTTTCATGGCTTTCTTCCCATTTCCATAATTGCTACATAGCAACTCAAGTTGAGCCCGTAGCTCAACATTCTCCTTCAAATTGGATGCTTCACAAGTAATAGAATTAGTAGCACAAGGATCATCATTAACAACAAGAGGAGAAGGCAACTTGGCAAGCTCTTTTAAATAAGAAGCTTCAAGTTGAGCATGAGACTCGGTGAGTTTGATGAGCTCACCCTTGATGACCCTTAAGCCATTTTCGAGGTGCTCAAAATCCTCAAGGAGTCTAGCATGAGTAACTTCAAGCTTAGCATTTTTAGTTTCAAAAGCATTAGCCACCTCAAGAGATCTATCATTAGATTCCTTCACTCTAGATAATTCTAGAGCAAAAGTCTCCTCAAGAGATTCCTTGGTGGTTTGTTCAAGTTCAAGAGCTTGAGAGAGGTCCGCAATCTCATTAGCGTAATCACGCTCATGACCTTCCATTTTATCAATGGTGACCTCATGCTCCTCAAGATGAGATTCCAACTCATCAATATATTTCTTGCTCTCAATAGCAATCGACATGATTTCCATGAAATTGGAACGAGCAATTTTATTCTTAAGAAGAGCTTTAAAGTCATTTCCCCCTTAATTTCTAAGGAGGCAACATCATCATTCTCTTCATCATAATCGACATCATCATCACTCTTGCCATCATCAATATCATCACAAGATATATTGGGATTCAAAGTTGGGGATACCTTTGAAGCCTTGGCCATAAGGCAAAAAGCAATAGATGATGATGTAGGATCCCTTGAAGCACCATTCAAGACCACATCTTGTTCCATGGAGTGTTGGGTTTCCTCTACATTGTTAGCATAACAACTCGAGGAAATACATGCATTTTTATCATGGCAACAAGATATAGCAAGCATATCATCATGAGATTTATTCAAGCAATTTCTACATGATATGCAAGGACTATCAACACAAGCATGTGAAACATTTGGAGTGCTCGAAGTGTTAAAGTCCAAAGATGAAGCATTGCAATAAGAAAGTGATGAAGGATTATCAACAATAAGCCCACTATCATCATTGCAATGAACACCACTACTCACCATGTCATTACCTTGTGGCAAACCACATGTAGGTGAAGTAGAAGAAGTTGAGAATGCAACACGGCCGGAGGTGGAGGGAGAACGATCATCCTTACAAATCTTGGACACACCATATTTATCTTGAAGCTTTGTCCATAACTCATGAGCATCTCGGGACGACATGAGTTCAAATATAACTACATTGCTCAAAGCAACGAAAAGCACATTAGAAGCTTGAGAATTGAGATAAGAGTTTTTCTCATCCTCTAAAGATAAGCTTTGGGGATCCTTTGGAGGAGAAAACCCCATATCTACAATTCACCAAACATCAAAATTTGTGCCATCGAAACTAAGAGTGTTAGAGAATTCTAAACCCCTAGTCGACATCTTTACTCTCTAGGCAGTTAAGCCCAACAAAGAGAGACGAGGCTCTGATATCAATTGAAAGATTGAGGATGTCGCCTAGAGGGGGGGTGAATAGGCGCTTTAAAATAATTACGGTTTAGTCTTGAACAAATGCGGAATAAACATAGTGGTTAATTTGTCAAGCACAAAAGCTAAAACAACTAGGCTCACCTATGTGCACTAACAACTTATGCTAAGTAAGATAAGCAACTATGTGATAGCAAGATATATGACAAAGAACAATATGGCTATCACAAAGTAAAGTGCATAAGTAAAGGGCTCGGGTAAGAGATAACCGAGTCACGCGGAGACGACGATGTATCCTGAAGTTCACACCCTTGCGGATGCTAATCTCCGTTTGGAGCGGTGTGGAGGCACAATGCTCCCCAAGAAGCCACTAGGGCCACCGTAATCTCCTCACGCCCTCGCACAGTGCAAGATGTCGTGATTCCACTAAGGGACCCTTGAAGGCGGTCACCAAACCCGTACAAATGGCGACCCTTGGGGGCGGTCACCGAACCCGTACACTTTGGCAACCCTTGGGGGCGGTCACCGGTACCCGTCACGCCCTCGCACAACCTAATTGGAGACCCCGACGCTTGCCCGTAGCTTTACACCATAGTGATTGAGCTCTGAACAACACCAATCATCTAGGGCGCCAAGGCACCCAAGAGGAACAAGCTCTAGGGTGTCCAAAAACCCAAGAGTAACAAGCTCAAGGGTACCAAGCACCCAAGAGTAATAAGCTTCTCAACTTGTAACTTCCACGTATCACGTGGAGAACTCAAACCGATGCACAAAATGCAATGGAAAGGGCGCACGGAGTGCCCAAGTCCTTCTCCCTCAAATCCCACCGAAGCAACTAATGCTAGTGAGGAAGATGAGAGGAAGAACAAGAAGGAGAAGACCAAGAACTCCAAGATCTAGATCCAATGAGTTCTCCTCACATAGAGGAGAAAGTGATTGGTGGAAATGTGGATCTAGATATCCTCTCTCTTTTCCCTCAAAAACTAGCAAGAATCCATGGAGGGATTGAGAGATAGCAAGCTCGAAGAAGGTCGACAATGGGGGAAGAACACGAGCTCAGAGGATAAGGTTAAATGGGGAAGAAGACCCCCTTTTATAGGTGGGGAAAAAAATCCAACCGTTATGCTCACAGCCCGCACTGAGCGGTACTACCGCTCCAAGGAGCGGTACTAAAAATACTTCCATGCCTACCTCCGCTGAGCAAAACACGAGATTTTTGGTCCGGAGCGATACTACCGCTCAGGAGCCACGGTAGTACAGCTCTGGAGCGGTACCACCACTCAAGAGCCGCGGTAGTAAAAATTTACATCCGCTCTAGTCGCGGTAGTACCGCTCCAGCCTTTACCAAAACAGCCACAACTTTTGCAAACGGACTCCAAATTCAACGAAACCAAGTTTGTTGGAAAGCTAACGACATGGGCTAACACACTATTGATAGAAATATAAATAAGAGGCAAATCAGAAAAGGCCCATAAGAAAATGGTGAGAAGCCTTCCTCGGATAAGACCAGTAAGACCTCCAACACCGAAAACATCATAGAAGACGCATGCGGACTCCGTTTTTGATGAACTCAAGCTTGTCATCAAGATGACCATAAGCTCTAAGACTCACAAAGAGAACCAAACAAGAACCAAGAAACATGATGCAAGGATGCAATGGTTTGAGCTCTCTACTAGCGATACGATCAAGCTACCAACTTGAGAGCCCCCCTTGATAGTACGGCAAACGATCCTATAACCCGGTCTCCCAAATAACACCACGAGACTGGTAAAATAGAAAACCTATCAAGGGCAAACCTTTGCCTTGCACATGGTCCACTTGAGCTAGATGATGATGATCTTGACTCCCTCAAGTTGGACCACCTTTCTTGATTGTGTTGGCTCGATGAAGACTAGATGATTGCTCCCCCATAGTCCACTATGGGTGAGCCACTCTTAGGCACATGTTCACAAGTCCATTGACACCACAATGGATGGCAAGATTCAAGCATTTAATCTCTTCGTGATGCTCCACTTGAACTTGCACACGGCAATCTTGATGATGATCACCACTTGATGTCATACTTTCCATTGGTTGTATGATATCTTCCTCTTGACGCAAGCCCATGGACACGTACCTAACCCCACATAGAACTCTCACATAGACCATGGGTTAGTACACAAAGTGCAATGGACAATGCTTACCATACCATGGGATCACTTGATCCCTCTCGGTACATCTTCTACGCTTTGTGAGTTGATCAACTTGATTCACTCTTGACTTAGTCTTGATCAACCTTGAATCTTTCCAACTCTCTTCATTTGGATGATGTCTTGAAGGTAAACATGAATGATCACACAATCTTCTTTCAGGACATGCTTGCAATAAGCTCAACACTCACATGACCAATCTTTGGATAATTCCTTAATAGCACCTTGGTCAACTCATAAACTCCTTGAAACCATGGACTTCAAGAAAAGCCTATGGACAAAACCTTCAAATATAACTCAAGGCAACCATTAGTCCATATAGATTGTCATCAATTACCAAAACCAAACATGGGGGCACCGCATGTTCTTTCACGGGCGATCTCCACAACCTAATTGGAGACCCCGACGCTTGCCCGGTGCTTTACACCACAATGATTGAGCTCCGAACACCACCAATCGTTTAGGGCGCCCAAGCACCCAAGAGGAACAAGCTCAATGGTACCAAGCACCCAAGAGTAATAAGCTTCTCAACTTGTAAGTTCCACGTATCACCATGGAGAACTCAAACTGATGCACCAAATGCAATGGCAAGGGCACACGGAGTGCCCAAGTCCTTCTCTCCCAAATCCCACCGAAGCAACTAATGCTAGGGATGAAAATAAGAGGAAGAACAAGAAGGAGAACACCAAGAACTCCAAGATCTAGATCCAAGGGGTTCCCCTCACAAAGAGGAGAAAGTGATTGGTCGAAATGTGGATCTAGATCTCCTCTCTCTTTTCCCCAAAAAATTAGCAAGAATCCATGGAGGGATTGAGAGATAGCAAGCTCGAAGAAGGTCAACAATGGGGGAAGAACACGAGCTCAAGAGATAAGGTTGAATGGGGAAGAAGACCCCCGTTTATAGGAGCTCCCGAATCCAACCGTTATGTGCTCAGTCCGCGCACGAGCGGTACTACCGCACTAGGCAGCGGTAGTACCGCTAGGCCTAGTGGTAGTACCACTGGAGCTTTGCACAAAGGCTGGAAAGAAGGGTCAAGGAGGAGGAGGCCCCCGGGCGGTACTAGTAGCGGAGGTAGAGCGGTACTACCGCTCGAGAGCGGTAGTACCGCGCCTACTGCCGCTCCTACTAGCGCCCAACCCGACACGAGAGGCAACGCCCTCGAACCGAGGCGTTACCAGCGCAGAACAGGAGTAGTACTACCGTTGATGGCCACGAGCGGCACTACCGATGAGAACAGCGGTACTACCGCTTGAGGCTGTCAGCGGTACTGCCGCTCAGGCCTGGCGGTACTACCGCTGGCTCCTCCCAAGTGCCACTTCCACGAAAACAAATAAACTCCAAGGAAAACTAGAACTGCCACAACTTCTGCAAATGAGCTTCGAATTGAGCAAACTCAAGCTTGTTGGATATAGTAAGAAGAAGCAGGGGAGGTATGCCTAACAAAAAGAGGAGAGAAACCTCTAACAGAGAAGAACCGGTAGAACCTCCAACATCAAAAACATCATAAAAGATGCATGTGAACTCCATTTTCGATGAACTCAAGCTTGTCATCAAGATGACCATAAGCTCCAAAACTCAGAAAGAGAACCAAACAAGTACCAAGAAAGATGATGCAAGGATGCAATGGTTTGAGCTCTCTACTCATGATACGATAAAGCTACTCATCGAGAGCCCCCCTTGATAGTACGACAATCGATCCTAAAACCCGGTCTGCCAACTACCACCATTAGACCGGTAAAATAAAAAACCTATCAAGGGGCAAACCATTGCTTTGCACATGGTCCACTTGAGCTAGATGATGATGAACTTGTCCTCCTCAAGATGGACCACCTTTCTTTATTGCGTAGGGTCGATGAAGACTAGATGATTGCTCCCCCATATTCCACTATGGGTGAGCCACTCTTTGGCACATCTTCACAAGTCCATTGACACCAAAATGGACGGCAAGCTTCAAGCATTTGATATCTTCGTGATGCTCCACTTAAACTTGCACACGGTAGTCTTGATGACGATCACCACTTGATGTTTCCTCTCCATGGGTTGAGTGATATCTTCCTATTGACGCAAGCCCATGAACACGTACCTAACCCCACATAGAAGTCTCACATAGACCATGGGTTGGTACACAAAGCACAATGGACAATGCTTACCATACCATGGGATCACTTGATCCCTCTCGGTACATCTTCTACGCTTTGTGACTTGATCAACTTGATTCACTCTTGACTTAGTCTTGATCAACCTTGAATCTTTCCAACTCTCTTCATTTGTATGATGTCTTGAAGATAAACATGAATGATCACACAATCTTCTTCTTCAAGATATCCTTGCAATAAGCACAACACTCACATAACCAATCTTTGGATAATTCCTTAATAGCACCTTGGTCAACTCATAAACTCCTTGAAACCAACACATGGACTTCAAGAAGAGCCTATGGACAAATCCTTCAAATATAACTCAATGCAACCATTAGTCCATAGAGAGTGTCATCAACTACCAAAACCACACATGGGGACACCGCATGTCCTTTCAGTGACCATCATCAATGCCATGGGGAGCTCCTATTCCGCGTTCAGCTCAAATAGACAACGCCCGTGCATGCTCCTTCGTGGGCCGGCCTATTATACATGAGCATACTCTCAATGTAGTAGGTCATGTGTCGCTTCATCCCCACGATCGATGGTTCACTTGCCTAAAAAAGTTGCTGGTTGACCTTTGACCACGAGCATGGACCACTGATCAAGTGTTTTTTTTTCTTGAGGATTGATAGACCTTTATTAGCTGGAAATGGTTTGAGGAATACAAATAATTTCCGTTCTATCAAGGAGCCACACATATTGCCACAGAGGCAATGTAGTCGATCTACAGTACATTAAGGAGGCTTATTGGGATCTTCAGTTGCTATCATTCATGACATAAGGAGGCGTATCTAGGTGTTTGCTTCAGCTAAAGTAGACCACTGGCAAAGTTGTTGACAGTTCACGTTTACGTAAAAATTCACAAAAATTCACGAAAAAGTCCATAAAATTACAAAGCTTAAAAAATTTACAGAAATTTGGAAAAGTTCATCAATTTTGAAGAAAAAGTTCATCGATTTAAAAAAATGTTCAATTATTTTAGAAATAGTCTCAATGTATTTGAAAAAGTCATCAAATTTCAATTTAGTTCATCAACTCTGAAAAAAGGTTCACCAAAATTTAAAAAAATTCATCAGTTTTGCAAAAAAGTTCATCGATTTTGAGAAATTTCATCAAATTTGAAAAAGTTCATCGATTTGGAAACCAAAGTTCAACAAATTTAAAAAAAGTGTGGCAATTCGAAAAAAGTTCAGCAAATTTAAAACAATTTATGAATTTGGAAGGAAAATGAAGAAAGATGAAGGAAAAGAAAACAGAGAAAGAGAGAAAAACTAAGACAAAAAATCGGTCCAGAAAAAGTCCACCACGAAAATCGGTCCAGAAATACATTATCACAATGTGTGGTTTGTTTCTGCCTGGTTGGTTAGTGCGAGTTACAATTAAGATGGAGGCCGTGAGCTCGAATCTCTCCGACGTATTAAACCAGAAAAAAAAAAGGGAATGGGCCGGCGCTCGAAGCACTAAATAGGAAATGCTAATACCATGCTGCCGCTGAGCATATGCTATTTGCCGCCCGTGGGTAGCAAATTGCCAGCCTTCGCTTAAGCTTAGCCACGAGTAGGCTGGCCCAAGTGTCGTCCCTCCGCTGCTGTTTTCATTTTTTTTTCTGTTTTCAGTTCTCTATTTTTTCTTCTGAACCAGTTTTTGTTTCTATTTTTCTATATTTTTAGCTTCTATTTTTCAATTATTTTCTTTTTTCCTTTTTGATTTTTTCACTTTTTGCATTTTTGTACTTTTTGTAATGTACGGTGATTGTTTTTTAACTGTACAATGAACCTATTTAGTCTATGGTGAACATTTCACATATACAGGTTGTACTTTTTTATGATATATGATGGACATTTTTGTTGTATACATTGAACATTTTTTAATGCAAATTGAATAGTTTGTAATACACAGTGAACCATTTTTAAATATACAGTAAACTTTGTTTATTATATATGATGTACATTTTTGTTGTATGCATCTTAAAAATTAATATATGATGAACATTTTATTGTATACATTGACTATTTTAATAGACACTGAAATTTTTTGTAAACACATATTGCTTTTTTTATAAAATATGTGTTTGCATTTTTAATAGAGTTTTTAATATCCAACTCCTAGAAAATAACAAGATGTTTTCTTTTCGAAAAGACGACAAAAAAATCGAAGTGGAGAAAAGAAAAACAACTCGTGTGAAGAATGGGTCGATTATGGTGTCCTACATAGGGGGATGGTAACCACGTCGACCCCCAAGCATGGGCTGGGCCGAGGACCCCCGCACTATCCACCTACTAGGCTCCATTGCGTACTCAAGATGGAATCGTCCAAAGACTTGACGCATATTCCAAGACAAGATGTAATCCTCAGCATGTTTATCCTCTGATGTAACGATCTAGGTGTAACCCTAGATGACCCTGATGTCTATATATGCCAAGGGGTTTAGATTCATTCACACATGCGATCTCGAGTTAGATCAACACGTACTTTGTATCCCATCCACAATCAATACAATAAAAGCAGGACGTAGAATTTTACCTCTTCGAGATGGCCCGAACCTGGTAAATATTGTCTCTTCTGTTGGGAAGTGTAGTGGAAAACAAAAAAACCGCCCTACGATCAACCAGGAACACTACTGCTACTGCTTTCTTCATGACTTATACATGTTCCTCAGACTATGAGATTATGAAACTCCCGAATACCGGAGGAACACTTTGTGTGCTACCAAACATCACAACATAAAAATGGTGATTATAAAGGTGCTCTGCAGGTGTCTCCGAAGGTGTTTGTTGAGTTGGCATAGGTCGAGATTAGGATTTGTCACTCCGTGTTTCGGAGAGGTATCTTTGGGCCCTCTCGGTAATGCTCGTCACTATAAGCCTTGCAAGCATTGTGACTAATGAGTTAGTTCCGGGATGAAGTATTACGGAACGAGTAAAGAGACTTGCCAGTAACGAGATTGAACTAGGTATGATGATACCAACGATCAAATCTCGGGCAAGTAACATACCGATGACAAAGGGAACAACGTATGTTGTTATGCGGTTTGACCGATAAAGATCTTCGTAGAATATGTAGGAGCCAATATGAGCACCCAGGTTCCGCTATTGGTTATTGACCAGAGATGTGTCTCGGTCATGTATACATAGTCCTCGAACCCGTAGGATCCGCACGCTTAACGTTCGATGACGATTTGTATTATGAGTTATGTGTTTTGATGACCGAAGTTTGTTCAGAGTACCGAATGAGATCACAGACATGACGAGGGGTCTCGAAATGGTCGAGACATAAAGATTGATATATTGGACGGCTATAGTCGGACACCAGAAGTGTTCCGGAGAAGTTTAGGATAAAATTGGAGTGCCGGAGGGTTACCGGAACCCCACGGGGGAACTAATGGGCCACATGGGCCTTGGTGGAGAGAGAGAGGGGCGGCCAGGGCAGGCCGCGCGCCCCCTCCCCCTTGGGTCTGAATTGGACTAGGGAAGGGGGGTGGCGCCCCCCTTTCCTTCTCCCTCTCCCTCTCTTTCCTTCCCCCTCTCTTCCTCTTGGTGGAATCCTACTAGGACTACTAGTCCTAGTAGGACTCCCTTTGTGGGGCGCGCCCTAGGAGGGCCGGCGGGCCTACCCCTTGCTCCTTTATATATGGGGGCAGGGGGCACCCTAGAACACACAGTTGATCTTTTAGCCGTGTGCGGTGCCCCCCTCCACAGTTACACACCTCGGTCATATCGTCGTAGTGCTTAGGCAAAGCCCTGCGCCGGTAACTTCATCATCACCGTCGCCATGCCGTCGTCCTGACGGAACTCACCCTCATCTTCAATTGGATCAAGAGCACGAGGGACGTCATCGAGCTGAACATGTGCTCAACGCGGAGGTGTTGTGCGTTTGGTACTTGATCAGTTGGATCGCGAAGAAGTTCGACTACATCAACCGCATTATTGAAACACTTCCGCTTTCGGTCTATGAGGATACGTGGACATACTCTCCCCTCTTGTTGCTATGCATCACCTAGATAGATCTTACGTGATCGTAGGATTTTTTTTTGAAATTACCGTGTTTCCCAATAGTCACCGGTACGCGAGCAATTTTTATTCATGTTCTGGAGAGCTTGGCATCTGAGAAACGATTTGATTTTTGGACAGGGGAAAGAATCTTTGTCCACCTCTATTATTTCTGTGGAAAATTATTGGAAAACCTTCCCGTCAGCTAACACCTGTGTGCAAGTGGACTTAAACAACAAAGGTAAGGCGGTGATAGATAATTGGAGGTACGTTATTCCGCCCATGAATGGTCGTGCTCTTTGGAAGCCTCCGGATCCTGAATATATTATGATAAACGTTGATGCTAATTTTGTGGAAAGCATGAGATCTGTTAATATTGGGGTCGTCGTCAGGAATCATCTGGGTGAAGTCTTGGTCTGTGCATGTGATTTTATCTATTCGTATACCTGTGTGGATGAAGCGGAACCCCGTGCATGCCTCGCCGGGTTATATATTGGTATTACACTTCACAAACCAATTATCTTGGAAACTGACTTCTCTTTTGTTGCATCTTTTCTAGCAACAAAATCTATTGACAGGTCTCCTCTTGTGGATCTGAAAAAGTAGGCATTGAGGATCTCAGAGTTTGTTGAGAATCTCAAGATCATGAAGATTGATATGCAGGTTAATAGGGTGGCGCATGAGATTGCAAATTTTAGTTTTGGTAGCAGGTACAATGGTTTGTTCTGTAATAGTGTTTCGCCCTGCATGACAAACTATGTAATGAACGATTGTAAGAATCTTGTTAATTAATTAATTTATAGGTGGAGTTTTTTTTGCGAGGAAAACTTGCAATCTATCCATCAATTGTTAAGATAGTACAAAGAACACCAGATGTAAAAAGTACATACAGGTCCATAGACCACCTAGCGACGACTACAAGCACTGGAGTGAGCGAAGGCCATGTCCAACACAAGGCGTCTACTTAGACGCTTGAGAAAAACAAAAATAGAAATTTTATAAGTAAGAGTCTGTTTAGAGTCTCGCTCTACACTGTTGGAGCTAAGTTCTTGCCCCCCACATTTTAGATGCCCTAAGAGCATCTACAGCCAGACCTCTCAAACCTGCCTCATACGCTGGGCGGGCCGCCTGGTCATTGACCGGTCACGTTTTTTCGACCTAGACGGACGCCTCAAACGAGCCTCAAACGCCCGGGCTAATCGGCACCCCCATATCCAGCCCAAATATGGGATGGATATGGGGACGCACGTCATGTCGGACTCGCCCCATATTGGCCCACCCGACCCCACTTATATCCGTCCTCATCCGCTCGCCGGAGCAAACCCTAGCCACTTCACTCCACTCCCCTCTGCCACCCGATGTAACCTCTAGTGGTTTCCGGCCTTCTCCGCCATGGCAGGCAGCGAATTGGACTTCAATCAGTCGGGATCCGTCGACTGGGGTGTCATGCCGTGTGGGTTGGAGGAGGCAATGGCAGTCCGCATTACACTCCGTCGCTCTCGGGAGGTCAGCGCCCGGGCGACGGACGGATCCATCCACCGCGACGCCATAGCATAGGCTCATCGGGCACTCCGGTTCTCTAGTGCTGGATCCCCGCGGTCCCTGTAGTCGGGACACCTCTCCTTCCCTATCACCGGTCGTGCAGACTATGAGTTCCACTGGGAACGGGCGACCGGCCGTGGAAAGGAGAGGATAAGGGTCGTTGAGACCCGTGTTGCGGCGGAAATGGCGGCGGCGGAGGCGGCTGATGTGGCAGGCGGGCACCACAGAGGAGGAAGCCATCACCGCCCGCATTGTGAAGAAATGGCAGTGGAGGAACACGCGTGCCCTCGTCCGAGAGCAGAATCGGGCGGTCCATGCCATGGCCGGACTTCCACCGAAGGAGGAGAAGGAGGACAACTCCGGCGACGAGCAGATCTGGCTTGATCCATACTGCATCTTCGACCGGTACTTCCGTGAGAAGGATGGCAAGGACGTCGGGAAGGGCAAGTGCAGCTGTGGATGAACTCTACCATAGCCAAACATGCCAAATTTTGGTAGTCTGGTAGCATGTTTAGTGTAGTGTGATGGAGTAGCCGGACGATGCGTGTGCGTCGACGTAGTTGCATTAGTTTGTATGGATTTGAATATAGTAATTGAGGTGCCCGGATGTGAATTACATTTTTTGAGGGGTGCCCGATCAATACCCGCGGACGCGTTTGAGGGTTCGCATTTGCCAAATCGGGCTATAGATGCTCTAACTATAAGCACGTGAGGAGTTTTTCATGTTTACATCACTTTATAGAGATCCGGAGGTTCAGTTTGCTACTTGATGGTAAGTGGATGAGAAGATGAGTAAAATTCGAGTGACCAACCACCAAACAAAGAGAGGGGGAGGCCGGCCGGCCCTAGGGGCGTGCCAAGTGGGGGGAGTCCCACTAGGACTCTCAGTCCTAGTCGGCTCCCCCTTCCTTCCAATAGGGAGGGGGAAAGGGGAAAGAGGAGGAGAGGGAGAAGGAAAGGGGGGCCGCGCCCCCACCCCTTATCCAATTCGGACTACCATGGGGGGAGGGCGTGCCACCTCTTGTGGCCTGCCTCCTCCTCTCCACTATGGCCCATGAGTCCCATTAACTTTCCCGTGGGATTCTGGTAACCTCCCGGTACTCCAAAAAATCCCCGAACCTCTTCGGAACCATTCCCGTGTCCGTACAAAACCTTCCAATGTATCAATCTTTACCTCTCGACCATTTCGAGACTCCTTGTTATGTCCGTGATCTCATCCGGGACACCGAGCAATCTTCGGTCACCAAAACACATAACTCATATAATACCTATCATCATCGAACGTTAAGCGTGCGGACCCTACGGGTTCGAGAACTATGTAGACATGATCGAGACACCTCTCCGGTCAATAACCAATAGCGGAACCTGGATGCTCATATTGGTTCCCACATATTCTACGAAGATCTTTATCGGTCGAACAGCAATGTCAACATACGTTATTCCCTTTGTCATCGGTATGTTACTTGCCCGAGATTCGATCGTCGGTATCCTCATACCTAGTTCAATCTCGTTACTGTCAAGTATCTTTACTCGTTCCGTAGTGTATCATCCTGTAACTAACTCATTAGTCACATTGCTTGCAAGGCTTCATATGATGTGCATTACCGAGAGGGGCCAGAGATACCTCTTCGATACTCGGAGTGACAAATCCTAATTTCAATCTATGCCAACCACACAAATACCTTTGGAGATACCTATAGAGCATCTTTATAATCCACCAGTTACGTTGTGATGTTTGATAGAACGCAAGGCATTCCTCCGGTGTCCGGGTGTTGCACAATCTCATAGTCGGAGGAATATATATTTGACACGAAGAAAGCAGTAGCAATAAAACTGAACGATCATTATGCTAAGCTAACGGATGGGTCTTGTCCATCACATCATTCCACTAATGATGTGATCCCGTTTATCAAATGACAACTCATGTCCATGGCTAGGAAACTTAACCATCTTTGATCACCGAGCTAGTCTAGTAGAGGCATACTAGAGACACGGTGTTTTGTCTATGTATTCACACATGTATCAAGTTTCCGGTTAATACAATTCTAGCATGAATAATAAACATTTATCATGAATAAGGAAATATAAAATAACAACTTTATTATTGCCTCTAGGGCATATTTCCTTCAACTGGCCCACCCAAGCCTACTTATATTCGTCCCCATCCGCTCGCCGGAGCAAACTCTAGCCACTTCCCTCCACTCCCCTCTGCTACCCGAGCTCACCTCCGGTGGTTTCCAGCCTTCTTCGCCATGGCAGGCAGCGGATTGGACTTCGATCAGTCCGGATTCGTTGACTGGGGTGTCACCCCGTATGTGTCCGCATTACACTCCGCCGCTCCTGGGAGGTCAGGGCCCGGCAGACGGACGGGTCCGTCCACCGCGACGCCATAGCGTCAGCTCACCGGGCGCTCAGGTCCTCTAGTGTTGGATCCTCGCGGTCCCTTTAGTCGGAACACCTCTCCTTCCCTATCACTGGTCGGGCAGACTATGAGTTCCACCGGGAATGGGCGGCCCGCCGTGGGAAGGAGAGGATAAGGGCCGCCGAGACCCGTATCACGGCGGAAATGGCGGCGGTGGAGGCGGCTGATGCGGCGGGCGGCGCCACAGAGGAGGAAGCCATCCACGCCTGCATTGTGAAGAAACGGCAACGGAGGAACACGCGCGCCCTCGTCCGAGAGCAGAATCGGGTGGTCCATGCCATGGCCGGACTGCCACCGAAGGAGGAGAAGGAGGACAAATCCGGCGACGAGCAGATCCGGCTTGATCCATACTACGTCTTCGATCGGTACTTCCGCGAGAAGGATGGCAAGGGTGCCGGGAAGGGCAAGGGCAGCCGTGGATGAACTCCACCATAGCCAAACATGTCAAATTTTGATAGTCCGATAGCATGTTTAGTGTAGTGTGATGGAGTAATCGGACGATGCGTGTGCGTCAACGTAGTTGCATTAGTTTGTATGGATTTAAGATGTAGGGGCTGTTTGGTTCTAGACCTAACCATGCCACACTTTGCCATACAATTTTGCCACACTTGCCTAAGGTTAGTTCTTCAAAATGAGAGCCACAAGTTGGCAAGCCTAAGGGAATCTTGCCACACTTTTTGAGTGTATGAGATGTGGGACCCTAGTATGGTTTGCCTAAGGTGTGGCTTGAACCAAACACCCACCTAAGTTGGTCAAACTTGTCTAACCTTAGGTGTGGCAACCTTAGGCAAACTTAGTCTCAAACCAAACAACCCCGTAGTAATTGAGGTGTCCGGATGTGAATTACATTTTTTGAGGGGTAACCGATCAGTGCCCGCAGACGCGTTTGAGGGGTCGGATTTGTCAAGTCCGACCGTAGATGCTCCAACTATAAGCACGTGAGGAGTTTTTCATGTTTTACGGCACTTCACAGAGATCCGCGAGGTTCAGTTTGCCGCTTGATGCTTGATGGTAAGTGGATGAGAAGATGGGTAAAATTCGAGCGACCAACCAGCAAACAAAGATGCGGTGTCTCCGTCGGCAGAGTCCAATCCAACTATCCAAGCCAAGCGGGCGCGTCCTGACCTCGTGGATGAGAAGGCGCTGGCGTGGTAATCTGCATCTGCGCCCCCATTGGTGCAAACCCACCTGGCTCAAGATCACAGCGTACGGCGTGCCGCGCGCACAGAGACGTTTTCCCGCATCGAGCTGGACATGGTACAGAAAAGAACAGAGCAGGGGGAAAACTCCAGAATAGAATGATCGGGAAGAAGCAAGTTTTTTTTTTCAAGGGAAAGAAGCGAGTTGCTTTCGCTTCGGCTGCTCCGATTGGATAATTGGGCACGTTTCCCTTCAATCAAAGCTGAAATATCTCGGTCGGCCCACAAACATAGCACGTCTTTCATCGAAATTATTTAGCATTTTCCTTTTTTTTATAATAAACAACAAAATTCTTGTCATGATTTTATTATGGACCAGAGGGAGTATTCGATACCAGTATATGCCCGGCTCCGTAGCAATACGATGGCGAGAACCTATCGAGGCATTTACAATGCGCACATCCAAATTATTTTGATAAAAATACATATAACACGAAAAAGTCGAACCAAAGCAACCAAAATGCTTATTAACCGGACAACTCTCTTCTGCTTTATTAATGAGATGAGGCAAAGCTTTTGCATCCGTTTTAAAAAAAAATGCTTATTGTTTTTAGACCTCCCGTGACACGGACGCTTACTTGTTTTTCCTAAATCAAAATCGATCATGTGGGCTGCTGGATACATCTTTCTTTTTGTACATCAATCATGTTGTTGTATCAATCCAGCCTTGCCTCCATTGATGTCCCGCAATCATGTCTTCACCACCTCCATCTCATCATGTTCGATGGTTGTCGAAGGCTTCGCTGCCCATCGCTGGCGGCTTCTCCCGCTACCTCGGTTACTCATGCGAGATCTTCTTTGTTATCGCCTTTGTGCATCCACCTCGTACTAGTTGCTGGAATATGTGAGGTTGAAGTTGGCACGGCTTTACTGAAAAGAAAGGCAGCCACCTACGCTACAGAAAATGCTATATTATTTAGGATAAGATTATAGGATAGTTTGTTGGTATGTACCTCATGTCACATATAGAAGGTAGTGAAAACTGTTGCATAATGGATTTTGTAGCTTTTTATTTGGCACTAATTTCTCACATGAAACAAAATAACAACAATCTACAAAACATATGATGAAGAGATGACATCTTTTTTCGTTACATAAACGGATGCAGACCAAAGTCTAATGTTTTTAGCACCAAAGTCTAGTTTTTAACAGGACCATAACCATGGGCTTGGGATCAAACGACCACATGATTTGATGGAGATAAATACACTTATGAGAAATATGTCCTCCTTGGGCTTGGGCCTATTTTGTGTGAAGGGATAGACACTTAGGAGGTGTTTGGCTGCGGATTGGTAACGCAAACGTAAACGTAATGAGTTTACACTGTTTATGTAAACGGAATGGATAAAACTTGAAATCTGTTTGGTTACCTACTGTAACGTCAATCAATACTGGGATTGCTCAAGAATTCACGGCAGTGAACATGGATAGGCAGGCCGGGAACAGCAGTGGCGGGCCAGCGCTGGATATGTCGGCCGAGTACAAGGGCCCGGACGGTAAGAGCACGAGTGAGCGCCGTGGCGGCGCTGCCGCCGCCGGCCCCGGCGAGCGGCCACCTGCCGTCAAGGCTGAAGGTGGAGGTGAGGCGCCGCACGCATGCTGAGGAGCGACTTGCCGGCCGATGCCGCCGTCGGCTGGACAAGACCATGACCGGCGCTACAGGCACGTACAGGGCCTCCAGTTCGACGCAAGGCTGGCCGGTGGTCGAGAAGCCGTTCGAGGCTTCGACAGCCTCGCCGTCGATCTGCTCCTCCGACCAAGTTTCGGCCATGACGGTGTAGTGTCCAGGCACAGACCAAAGAGGAAACAAAGAGCACCGGCGAAGCTTCCCTGCCGCGCGTGAGGAACGAGGAAGGAGGCCGCATAGCTCGTGTGATCACATCTCGTGCGGAGAGCAGATGCCTGTAGCGTAATCTGTTACAGCAGATTTTCAACGGTATCGGTTTTGTATTAGGCTGGGATTTGATACCATGTTATCGGATTACAGAGCAAGGGAAACAAACACGATTTAGCGGGACCTGTTAACGTTGTAATCAGATTACGTTACAGCAGCGCGAACCGAACACCTCCTTAGAGAAATTGTGAGGAGATATATTTGTACCTAACAAATATAATTAATCTTCCATCTATCTATTCCAACTCAACAGAAAATGTAACTGACATCTTCTCTAAAGTACTCATCTGTAGAGAGAAATCACTGCATTAGTCCGTTTCCTTGACAGTGAAGGAACTATGTAATAAAGTGCGCTAGAGGGCTTTCCCGACAAAGAAAAGAGATGACAGTTTCTTCTCTATTACAATTGCAACTTAACAAAACCAAAACATTTCTTTGGATAGGTAGGAAGGCATAGGGCTCTAGGCGAAGATGGAGGTCGATGCCTACAGTGATGACACTCTTAAACAGAAAGTGATGTTCTAAGTCCGAGCTCGTGTGAGTTGGCAAAGTACAGAATAGAAAAAAAATCTGTTTTTTCTGTGTGATACATTGAAAAAAATTTCCATAGATCTATTCCAACTCAACAGAAAACGTAACTGACATCTTCTCTAAAGTACTCATCTATAGAGAGAAATCACTGCATTAGTCCGTTTCCTTGACAGTGAAGGAACTATGTAATAAAGTGCGCTAGAGGGCTTTCCCGACAAAGAAGAGAGATGACAGTTTCTTCTCTATTATAATTGCAACTTAACAAAACCAAAACATTTCTTTGGATAGGTAGGAAGGCATAGGGCTCTAGGCGAAGATGGAGGTCGATGCCTACAGTGATGACACTCTTAAACAGAAAGTGATGTTCTAAGCCCGAGCTCGTGTGAGTTGGCAAAGTATAGAATAGAAAAAAAATCTGTTTTTTTTGTGATACATTGAAAAAAAATCCATAGATCTATTCCAACTCAACAGAAAACATAACTGACATCTTCTCTAAAGTACTCATCTGTGGAGAGAAATCACTGCATTAGTCTGTTTCCTTGACAGTGAAGGAACTATGTAATAAAGTGCGCTAGAGGGCTTTCCCGACAAAGAAGAGAGATGACAGTTTCTTCTCTATTACAATTGCAACTTAACAAAACCAAAACATTTCTTTGGATAGGTAGGAAGGCATAGGGCTCTAGGCGAAGATGGAGGTCGATGCCTACAGTGATGACACTCTTAAACAAAAAGTGATGTTCTAAGCCCGAGCTCGTGTGAGTTGGCAAAGTATAGAATAGAAAAAAATCTGTTTTTTTTGTGTGATACATTGAAAAAAAATCCATAGATCTATTTCAACTCAACAGAAAACGTAACTGACATCTTCTCTAAAGTATTCATCTGTAGAGAGAAATCACTGCATTAGTCTGTTTCCTTGACAGTGAAGGAACTATGTAATAAAGTGCGCTAGAGGGCTTTCCCGACAAAAAAGAGAGATGACAGTTTCTTCTCTATTACAATTGCAACTTAACAAAACCAAAACATTTATTTGGATAGGTAGGAAGGCATAGGGCTCTAGGCGAAGATGGAGGTCGATGCCTACAGTGATGACACTCCTAAACAGAAAGTGATGTTCTAAGCCCGAGCTCGTGTGAGTTGGCAAAGTACAGAATAGAAAAAAATCTGTTTTTTTGTGTGATACATTGAAAAAAAATTCCATAGATCTATTCCAACTCAACAGAAAATGTAACTGACATCTTCTCTAAAGTACTCATCTGTAGAGAGAAATCACTGCATTAGTCTGTTTCCTTGACAGTGAAGGAACTATGTAATAAAGTGCGCTAGAGGGCTTTCCCGACAAAAAAGAGAGATGACAGTTTCTTCTCTATTACAATTGCAACTTAACACTACAAGAAATATGTCAACTTATGACCACCACTATTGGTCACTGAAAGGTCATAAATGGAAAGGTCACAAATTTCCATTTATGACCTTTTTGTGACCAAAAACAGAAGGTCAAAAGCTGGCCGTCGTAAACTGACTATAGCGACCTTTCTTCTGGAATGGTCAAAGATGTTTACGACCAAAATATTCCTACTGTGGCATTTTGGTCACTAGCAACCTCCCCAGGCCACGTAGGCATCCAGCGTGGCAAGCTGATGTGGCACAAGATTCAGCCCGGTCCAATTCGATTTTCTACATGGGCCGAGCCCAACAATTCAGCCTATTCGTGTTTTTTTCATATTAATTTTGGCTAGGTAGATGGGCCAAGCCCAACAATTAAGCCTTCTCATTTTGGGGCCGTGGCCTTTTCTGCTAGAAAGTTTTAGTTTTTTTTTCAAATGGGTCCCAGATGTCATGTTCAGGTATGTGGGTCCCAGCTAGCAAGTTCATATTCTTCATATTTCAATTTAACAGTAAATAAATAACCAGTATTTAAATTGGCACACACAAAAAAACAAATAATACTCCAAATATTATCAGCCAGATTCAGTACAGAGCTCCTATTGTACAAATAACATATACTTTACAAGCTCTACACGTGATACTCCAAACATTCTCCAGAAGCTCCTTCGATAACAATCACAAACAGAACGGTGATAGGCCCTGTTCCTACTCCTATCAGGACTGGGCCAACAGAACGGTGATAGGCCCTGTTCCAACAGCGCGCATGCTTCTCCTCCACGCGCCCAGGTCAGGTCCAGCAGTAGCAGCGATCCAGGGGCGTTTCCAGTAGCATCGAGGCGGTTGTGGGCGCATCCTGCGGGAATCAACAGCAGGTCCTTCTTCTCCTGAAACAGCATCAACAACAGGTCAACAACAGCATCAACAACTGGTCAATAACAACATTAACAGCAGGTCAACAACAACATCATAAACTACAGCAGTTTGACGGTAGCATCAATTTGACAGAGGCAACAACAGAGAACAACTTTCCATGGTGTCATGTACTAAACCTACAACATTCTGATTGTCCCATTGGAAACAAAAATTCCAATGGATTAAGCCACGTTTGTACTAAACCTACCATATATTCCCATCTAATTTATTCCAATGGATTATGCAACGTTTGTACTGAATCTAGAACATTCTAATTACCTGCAACAAATCAGTAGCATACATGACATCAAAGGGATGCAAACTAGATAATTTAGTAGTCTTCTACACCACAGAACAGTAGGCATTCTAACTTGCAGCAGCAAATCCGTAGCTAGATGACCAACAACACAAATCAGCTCGAACACTCGGTCGTCGACACGACGGCCAGCAAGTAATCAACCATGGAACCGAGGCCAAACTCTAGCATCACAGAAAGCAGAGGAGAACAAAGGGGTGGAGGGGCTCACCATGGGGGTGTTGCTGTTGCTCATCCATGGTCGGTCGTCCTACATCCATCCGGCTACAGCTGCTCATTCATGGCAGGAAACCACATCACATCTCAGTCAAGGGAATGGAGGGTATGGGAAGAAGAAGAAGAAACTGAAGGTAAGAAGACCTGGGTGGCATCGGAGCAGTGGTGGAGGGGCATCCTTCATGGCATCGGGGCGGGAGGATGAAGACGGCGTCGTCCATGGCGTCGGGGCAGGGGGATGAAGACGGCGTCCTCCATGGTCCACCACAGGGAACATCTCCTTCAGGTCCTTGGCCCGCAACGCCTGCACGCACCAGATCAGGTCACGACACAGTGTCGAAGCAGAGATCGATGCATCTTCAATTCAAAACTGGATATCAAAGAACAATGTACAGAAGAACTTGTCATTTAGTTCTGCATGATCATCATGGTCTACAATAACAATACAGCATGGCCTTCTGGTTCTGTAGGTAATTGCAGTGCCTTGCAATGCTCCTAAATGCGACAAAGAAGAGCTTGTTATAGTATTTTTATATTCATTCAGGACAGCATCTTTTCTTTTTCTTGCAAAAGGACAGCAGTTAACAAATATAATTACTCCCAAGAGAAGGTTTGAAAAAACCCAACATGTCTAGGAAACAACTGTTCAATAAAGTGCAGCGGTTGGATAAATCTGTCATGAACATCATTTAAGCGAAAAGTGTTCCAACTAGTATGGAACCACATTTTTGTTATCTGTTTATCTACACACATTTTGCTGTCCTTGCATTTTTTCTTCATTCGACTAAACAGGACAGGCTAAATGTTCAGAAAAAATGCAAGTGTATGTGGGCTCTTATTTTGTTTACACTCCATAAACAGAAAGAGGTTACTTGCAATATGTGATGCTGCTGAAATAGTTGACACTCCACACTTTAGAATAAGGTATGCATCGATAACTAGTTAATAGAGAAGAAAAATACTACTAGTAGATGCCAGTGTTCGATGCCCCACAAAAGAATTAGTCAAGCTGAACACAATCGCCATAACTGAAGTTTGCCAAAAATAGACGTTTCATCAACTAATTGCTCTTGAATTACTAGTAGATAGTAATAGATAATCTCATCAACAGAGAAAAACTTCAGTGCAAGACAAAGTACATAATATCTAGAGTGTGTAGTTTTAGTCAAGAAAATAAACTCTGTAGATTTGGAAATATTGTGATCTCTAAGTTGTAGTGAATGGTACCTACCAACCTAAATTACTTTTTTCTATCTTTATTCTTTTAGGGAATAAGGTACACCTGCCAAATTATATCTCAGACTGAAATTCACTAATGTGGCAATACCTAATTACTAATTCACATGCATATCTACTGAGTACAGATCATGCCAAGTACCAAAAATGAACTGTGACTCAATTAGTAACTAGCTTACTGCTGCTACTCCACATATCTTTGACTATGTACAGAGCAAGATGGAGGGTCTAGCTTACTGCTGCTACTCCACATATCTTATTTTACTTAACAGAGCAAGATGGAGTAACCCAAAAAAATTAACAGAGCAAGCAAATGTACTCTAAATGGCGTTCCTAAAACTTTCTATGTTTGTTATCAACATGGAGTTCCTAAAACTTTCTGGAATCAACTAATTTACAGAATTAGTTTCAGAACATCGATAGATCCCATGGAGACGCAATTCTCCTTGGAGGACAGGAAGATCTGCACATCGCCGGTGACGGGCTCCTCCATTTCCCCGGTCTCGCCAGCGACCTTAGACCTAAGGCTGGCGAGAACCTCTGACCCAACCGTCTCGAACTGCAGAAACCCACCACACGAAGAGTTAAACACAGCTCTGAATCAACAGATAAAAGACAGACATGACATAGTTTCAGATAGCCCGTCAGACAAAAAAAAGACAATTCAAAGAGGGCAATGCACCAGCGGCAGGTAGTTCGTGGGTGCCTTGCGGATCCTGTTAGCGAGCTTGGCATCGAAGGCGTCGAGGTCCTCAATGGCGACGGTGACATGGTCACGGTTGTGCACGAGGCTCTCGCTGGAAACAGAGAAATGCGTCCATGGGTTAGCCTAGACCGATTCGACCAGATCTAGCGAGGAAAGAGGGGCGGGAGGGGGTACCAGTAGGGGAAGTCGCCGGTGGGGTCGGTGAAGCCGCGGAGGAACTCCTTGAACTTGCGGAGGGAGGAGTGGCGGATGATGTCGGCGGCAGCGGGGTCGCCCTGCGGGAACTGCGCCTGGTCGTTGTAGAAGACCGCGCCCTTGTCCCAGCCTGACATGGCGGCGGCGGCGCGGCGGCGAGGAGGAGGTGGACGAGGATGAGCGGGCGCCGGCGGCGGCGTGCAAAACCACAGGCGGAGCTCCTCTCGTCGGGCTCAGGTGCGGGGAATCGTGGGAGGAGGCTGCTAGGACGGGCGCGCTCGGGCGCTCGCTCGATCTCCTCGGGAGAGGGGAGGCCGTCGGCGGCGAGCTGTGGGAGAGAGGAGGCGGTGGGAGGGTGGCGGCGTGAGGAGGGAAGGAGGCATGGCTCGGGTGCGGCGCGAGGGAAGCTAGGGTTTGGACGAGTGGGTGAGATGGACGAGGGGTGAGAGAGTGAGGGGGGCGAGGGCTGCCGGCGAGGGGTTGTCAGCGACCGGGGTTGGGGGAGAGGACGGAGGACGGCGGCGGCGGCTGGGTGGTTGGGGATCGAGAGATTGAGACGGAGGAGGAGCGAGAGGGTTGGGGGGTGGCGGCTGTGGGACGAGAGGGGGAGAGTGGATCGGGGGAGAGGAGTGGATCGGGGAAGTTAGGGTTTTGGTGAGAGGGTGAGGGGGTGAGGGCTACCGTTGGATCCAGAAGCATCCGACGGTAGTTGATGCATGATCCGCGTCATATGCCTTGGGACCAATCAGAGCGCACCAAACAATTTGAAGATTTTTTGACCATATAAATTGGTCATGATTGATTACATACAAATTTTTCATTTCATTTTTCAATGCTCAAAATGAGTTTTTTTAAAGACCTATCAAATATTTGTTCAAATGATGTCATATTTTGCACAAGTTTACATCTTAGATTGGCAAACAACATTGACAAAGGGACTTTTTATTTCTTTTGCATGAAAAACAATTTTCCATTTTTTGAGTGCCCAAAATAATTTTTTTTGTGAAGGACTTACCATATATTTGTTGTAAAATTGTACCAAATCAATTTTCTAAAATACTAGGCCATATATAATGCACAGTTGACCAAGTGGTTGGGTGTAAAAAGTTTTGATCCACCTCTCATGAAAAAGACAAATTTCCGCCGATTCAGTTGGAAGCGGGTCAAATTTGAACTGTAGCTGCCTCGTAGTTTGCTCTTTATTTTTTCCAAAAATCATTTCTAGGTACATAAGTATCTTGTTAATCAGAGAAACACCAACAAAATTCCAAGATTCAACCACTAGCTAGGAACGGTCATTCCCGCCGTTTTGACCGCATTTTGAAATGGGCATAAAAAATTCAAAAAAAATCAAAAAATTGGGAAACCTTCGCATTGTGTCATCATATGTGGCCAAGTTCCTAGGAAAAATAACAAACTTGTAATACGGCAATTATTTTAAAAAAGTGTTCTCAGAAACGAGCTATCATGTGTGGAGATCAATGGCTTTCAAGCCAAATGATCAATCTTATGGCCACATCCATGGCATAGTTTGTTCAATTGATCTCATATTGTCCACAAGGGTGCATACTGGAATGGCAAACAATGTTGCCTAAGTAAGTTTTCATTTTCTTTGGACGAAAAAACCATTTTCCATTTTTGAGTGCCCGAAAGGAGGTTTTTTTGTGAAAGAACTACCAAATAATTGTTGTAAAATTGGACCAAATCATTTTTATAAAATACTAGGCCATATTTAATGCACAATTGACAAAATGGTTGGGTGTAAAATGTTTTTATCCACCTCTCGTGAAAAAGACAAATTTCCGCCGATTCAGTTGGAAGCGGGTCAAATTTGAACTGCAGCTGCCTCATAGTTTGCTATTCATTTTTTCCAAAAATCATTTCTACTTACATAAGTACCTATTTAATCATAAATACATGGTTTGGTGGCGATACGTCGAGGTTTGGGTGGTGGCCGAGGGCCCCAACTCTAGAGCGCGTAAACTCGCATGCCCGCCGCGTGGTCACCGCGTGACCGTGGTGTTGCCATGTGTTCTGGGCGGCCTAGGCATGTCTAGTTGGTTGGGCACTCCCCAGGTAGGTGCTAGGAAGAAAATTATAATATAAGATTCTCACGAGGAGACCGATCGATGCTCAAACATGAATTAGCAGCCAAGTGTTTGATTAGCGGTACGGGAAATGTACATGGCTAATGGGCGTGAGTTTTGGCTGAGGATGATCAGTTACTAAGAAGACCGTCTTCACAAATTTCCAGCTCAAAAGGAGGAGCCTAGGTGGTACTTGCTTTGCAAACCACCACACTGGACATAAATACGAATGTTGAAGCTCGGCTCAAAATAATGAATGGATTGAGCTGGCATTTGGTGGAGGATCGTTATTTGGTCATAGGAAAGCACTGTAGAAAATGGATACTATTTGAACATGCCAAAGTGGTACTTCCTTCACAAACTGTTACTCTGAACAGAATAGGAAAATGAATATTTTTGAATTATTTTTGAACTAAGCAAGGAAGATTTTTACATATTTGATGAAGATATGACCCAAAGAATTTATGAGATTTTTTTGGGAATTTTGGGAAAGATAGAAATATAGGTTGCTTCACAACCTAGGGGAAAAACTGCCACATGGACATGACACATAGGCAAAACTGATGAGATGGCGCCTAGTCATCACAACCCACCACAATCTACAAGGTTATGACCATCTATATTGGTCATTAACAACTAGAAATAAGGCAGCGGACTAGCACTGTTTGCTTTGTGACCATTTCGTGTAGGGAAATTACGACCTTTCTGACCAAAATGGTCGCAATGGTTTAGGGTTTGAAGCCCCCTGAACAGCTTTTGACCAATTGGTCTAAAATGGTCATAAATTTATGACCAATTCTTCGAGAGTCACTGACAGAAGGTCATAAGTTGACATATTTCTTGTAGTGTAACAAAACCAAAACATTTATTTGGATAGGTAGGAAGGCATAGGGCTCTAGGCGAAGATGGAGGTCGATGCCTACAGTGATGACACTCCTAAACAGAAAGTGATGTTCTAAGCCCGAGCTCGTGTGAGTTGGCAAAGTACAGAATAGAAAAAAATCTGTTTTTTTTGTGTGATACATTGAAAAAAAATTCCATAGATCTATTCCAACTCAACAGAAAACGTAACTGACATCTTCTCTAAAGTACTCATCTGTAGAGAGAAATCACTGCATTAGTCTGTTTCCTTGACAGTGAAGGAACTATGTAATAAAGTGCGCTAGAGGGCTTTCCCGACAAAAAAGAGAGATGACAGTTTCTTCTCTATTACAATTGCAACTTAACAAAACCAAAACATTTATTTGGATAGGTAGGAAGGCATAGGGCTCTAGGCGAAGATGGAGGTCGATGCCTACAGTGATGACACTCCTAAACAGAAAGTGATGACCTAAGCCCGAGCTCGTGTGAGTTGGCAAAGTACAGAATAGAAAAAATTCTGTTTTTTTTTGTGTGATACATTGAAAAAAAATTCCATAGATCTATTCCAACTCAACAGAAAACGTAACTGACATCTTCTCTAAAGTACTCATCTGTAGAGAGAAATCACTGCATTAGCCCGTTTCCTTGACAATGAAGGAACTATGTAATAAAGTGCGCTAGAGGGCTTTCCCGACAAAGAAAAGAGATGACAGTTTCTTCTCTATTACAATTGCAACTTAACAAAACAAAAACATTTCTTTGGATAGGTAGGAAGGCATAGGGCTCTAGGCGAAGATGGAGGTCGATGCCTACAGTGATGACACTCTTAAACAGAAAGTGATGTTCTAAGCCCGAGCTCGTGTGAGTTGGCAAAGTACAGAATAGAAAAAAATCTGTTTTTTTGTGATACATTGAAAAAAAATTCCATAGATCTATTCCAACTCAACAGAAAACGTAACTGACATCTTCTCTAAAGTATTCATCTATAGAGAGAAATCACTGCATTAGTCTGTTTCCTTGACAGTGAAGGAACTATGTAATAAAGTGCGCTAGAGGGCTTTCCCGACAAAGAAGAGAGATGACAGTTTCTTCTCTATTACAATTGCAACTTAACAAAACCAAAACATTTCTTTGGATAGGTAGGAAGGCATAGGGCTCTAGGCGAAGATGGAGGTCGATGCCTACAGTGATGACACTCCTAAACAGAAAGTGATGACCTAAGCCCGAGCTCGTGTGAGTTGGCAAAGTACAGAATAGAAAAAATTCTGTTTTTTTTTGTGTGATACATTGAAAAAAAATTCCATAGATCTATTCCAACTCAACAGAAAACGTAACTGACATCTTCTCTAAAGTACTCATCTGTAGAGAGAAATCACTGCATTAGCCCGTTTCCTTGACAATGAAGGAACTATGTAATAAAGTGCGCTAGAGGGCTTTCCCGACAAAGAAAAGAGATGACAGTTTCTTCTCTATTACAATTGCAACTTAACAAAACAAAAACATTTCTTTGGATAGGTAGGAAGGCATAGGGCTCTAGGCGAAGATGGAGGTCGATGCCTACAGTGATGACACTCTTAAACAGAAAGTGATGTTCTAAGCCCGAGCTCGTGTGAGTTGGCAAAGTACAGAATAGAAAAAAATCTGTTTTTTTGTGATACATTGAAAAAAAATTCCATAGATCTATTCCAACTCAACAGAAAACGTAACTGACATCTTCTCTAAAGTATTCATCTATAGAGAGAAATCACTGCATTAGTCTGTTTCCTTGACAGTGAAGGAACTATGTAATAAAGTGCGCTAGAGGGCTTTCCCGACAAAGAAGAGAGATGACAGTTTCTTCTCTATTACAATTGCAACTTAACAAAACCAAAACATTTCTTTGGATAGGTAGGAAGGCATAGGGCTCTAGGCGAAGATGGAGGTCGATGCCTACAGTGATGACACTCTTAAACAGAAAGTGATGTTCTAAGTCCGAGCTCGTGTGAGTTGGCAAAGTACAGAATAGAAAAAAAATCTGTTTTTTTTGTGTGATACATTGAAAAAAAATTCCGTAGATCTATTCCAACTCAACAGAAAACGTAACTGACATCTTCTCTAAAGTATTCATCTGTAGAGAGAAATCACTGCATTAGTCTGTTTCCTTGACAGTGAAGGAACTATGTAATAAAGTGCACTAGAGGGCTTTCCCGACAAAGAAGAGAGATGACGGTTTCTTCTCTATTACAATTGCAACTTAACAAAACCAAAACATTTCTTTGGATAGGTAGGAAGGCATAGGGCTTTAGGCAAAGATGGAGGTCGATGCCTACAGTGATGACACTCTTAAACAGAAAGTGATGTTCTAAGTCCGAGCTCGTGTGAGTTGGCAAAGTACAGAATAGAAAAAAAATCTGTTTTTTCTGTGTGATACATTGAAATTTTTTTCCATAGATCTATTCCAACTCAACAGAAAACGTAACTGACATCTTCTTTAAAGTACTCATCTGTAGAGAGAAATCACTGCATTAGTCTGTTTCCTTGACAGTGAAGGAACTATGTAATAAAGTGCGCTAGAGGGCTTTCCCGACAAAGAAGAGAGATGACGGTTTCTTCTCTATTACAATTGCAACTTAACAAAACCAAAACATTTCTTTGGATAGGTAGGAAGGCATAGGGCTCTAGGCGAAGATGGAGGTCGATGCCTACAGTGATGACACTCTTAAACAGAAAGTGATGTTCTAAGCCCGAGCTCGTGTGAGTTGGCAAAGTACAGAATAGAAAAAAACCTGTTTTTTTTTGTGTGATACATTGAAAAAAAATTCCATAGATCTATTGCAACTCAACAGAAAACGTAACTAACATCTTCTCTAAAGTACTCATCTGTAGAGAGAAATCACTGCATTAGTCCGTTTCCTTGACAGTGAAGGAACTATGTAATAAAGTGCGCTAGAGGGCTTTCCCGACAAAGAAGAGAGATGACAGTTTCTTCTCTATTACAATTGCAACTTAACAAAACCAAAACATTTCTTTGGATAGGTAGGAAGGCATAGGGCTCTAGGCGAAGATGGAGGTCGATGCCTACAGTGATGACACTCTTAAACGGAAATTGATGTTCTAAGCCCGAGCTCGTGTGAGTTGGCAAAGTACAGAATAGAAAAAAATCTGTTTTTTTTGTGTGATACATTGAAAAAAAATTCCATAGATTGCAGAATTTCATTATCATATGACATCCATGGAAAATGTGGCAAAAATAAAATAATTTGCATACAGTGATGACACTCTTAAACAGAAATTGATGTTCTAAGCCCGAGCTCGTGTGAGTTGGCAAAGTACAGAATAGAAAAAAATCTGTTTTTTCTGTGTGATACATTGAAAAAAAATTCCATAGATTGCAGAATTTCATTATCATATGACATCCATGGAAAATGTGGCAAAAATAAAATAATTTGCATTCCTTCAACGAAGTAAACACCAAAAAATTGCAACGACTCCGCTGGGGATCGAACCCAGAATCTCTGGTTTCGTAGACCAGCGCCTTATCCATTGGGCCACGGAGTCGTTGGTGCTTGCTCTCACCTACGGCCCTTTAACTCGACTGGCAACTGTTTTTACCAACCAAGTGTAACACTCACTGTGCAGTCGAACAGTCCGAGCTGCCCAAGTAAGAATCATGTCACACTTGCACTGCAGTTGAACAGCCTGGGCTGCCCAAGTAAGAATCATGTGCGTGCCGGCCGCGGCGGTGCTCTGTGTGTGTGTGGTGCGCAGCGCTCGGCATGGCGCCCATCAAGCACCAAATACCATCATTCTCATGCTACCCAAATGCACCCCGCTTCCATCTCAAAAAAAAAGGAAAAAGAAAGAAAGAAAGAGAAAAGCCACACTATTCCCCTCGGGCTGTTTCAAAGGCCTGCAGGACAAGGACAGGAAAGCTCCAAATCACAGGTTAACAATCTTTTCACAAAATGTTATCCAACGATGATATGACTGTCCACTGTACTTAGGGCATCTTCGACGGCATCCGTCCATAAACGCGTCCAGACATGTCCGCGGACACAAATACAGGAGCTAGTCATACAACTATGTGCATCAAAACTGGATAGAGGGGGTGAGTCAGGCGAACCTAGAGGGCAAAGCACATGGATTATCAGAACATGTGGTTTAACTAATAGTGAACCAAGTGGAACCCCCGCAACCCTCATATGGTCTCCGACTCCCGTAAAGTTTCCTAAGTTTGCGTTCAATTTAGTGAAATTTGGACATGTGGACTGAACCACGGACGTTTGAGGTCGCTCATTGGATGAAAAAAAGTGTCCGGACCATGTGGTCCGAACGTTTACAGGCATTATAGCTAGACCTAGCAAATCCGACCTCCTAAACATTCATAGAAGCACCCAGACACATTCGTGGCCAGTGACCGGTCCCCCTCTAACCGAGTAAATAGCATAAAACTACTATTTTACGGGTTAAGGTTCCAAAAAACTACCGGTTTTTAATTTTTCTCAGATAACTACCAAATGCGCGGTCGGCTGTTTCAAAAAACACCAAATGACCGTTGCTTAAAATTTAAACATGTTTATGACAGGTCGGGCCCGCACCTAAAGAAACCGTCTGTTTGACCGTTAAGGTACAAGTGGGGCTCACATGTCATGTGTCTCTATCTCATATGTCCTCACTTTTTACAAAATAGCCCCTATAAACATTTCTGAAAAAGCAATCGGGTCCCTGCTATTTTTCTAAAAAAAGCAATCAAGGAGCCGCTCCTCTCCTCGCGGCCGGCGCCCACCTTTGCGCCCGACGACATCTTGCGAGCCTCCAGCGCCGGCGCCCGCCCTCGCCACCTACTGCCACACCACCGCCCGCCTCTGCCTCTCCTCGCCTCCACCTCGTGCGCCCGCCTCCGCGCCCGAGCTCGCGCAGCTGCTGCTCGTGGCCATGGACGCCGCTGTGTGCGCCCTCCGCTACTAGGCCCGGCGAAGCGAGCTCTGCCGCCGGCCATCTCTGCGCCCGAGCTCACGCAACTGGTGCTCGCGACCATGGCCGTCACTGCGTGTGCCCTTCGCTGCCTGGCGCGGCGAGCTCTGCCGCCGGCCGTCTCCGCGCCCGAGCTCGCGCAGTTGCTGCTCGCGGCCATGGCCGCCACCGCGTGCGCCCTCCACTACCAGGCCCGACGAGCTCTGCCGCCGGCCGTCTCCGCGCCGAGCTTGCGCAGCTGCTGCTCGTGGCCATGGCCGCCACCGCGTGCACCCTCCACTGCCAGGCCCGGTGAGCTCTGCCGCCGGCCATCCTCCAGCCTCCGTTTCTCCAGCCACTGCTCCGGGCGGCGGCCTGCACACAAGGCCCCCATGGCGCGCGCGGCGACCGCGGGCGGAGCCCCATGGCGTGCGGCGACGGCCACGGGCAGAGCCCTTTGGAGGCTGATTCCAGGGACCCGATTACTTTTCTAAAATGTTTGTAAGGGCTAATCTGTAAAAATGTGTGGATGAGGTGCTGACATGTGGCCCCCACAAGTCAGTTAACAGTAAAACAAACAGTCAACCAAACGGTGTGTTTACTGGCGGGCCCAACCTGTCATAAACATGTTTAATTTTTTAACAAAGAGGATTTGGGGTTTTTTGAAACAGTCAACCCCTGACTTGGTAGTTATCAGTGAAAATAATAAATCCGGTAGTTTTTTGGAACCTTAATCCGTAAAGTAGTAGTTTTATGCTATTTACTCCCCTCTAACCCCTCTAATGTCCACGTCCACAACCATTAGTATATCCTTAAATCCATACAATACCATGCAACATAGACTAAACTCACATACTACATATTGATCACACACAGCATACAGCTACTATATGTAATCAGACTACCAAAGATTGGCATGTTCTAAATACTGGAGCTATGAAGAAAGTTCAGCCAAGGCCGCCCTTGCCCCTGTCGTTGCCGTTTTTGTTGCGGAAGTAGTGCAAGAATGGATTGAGCCGAATTTGCTCACTATCAAAGATGTCTAATCCGTCAATGCCTTCCTCCTCCTCCTCTTTTGGCGGGGGGGGGGGGGGGGGGGCAGTCCAAGCGCCATTTGCGCAGACGCAACGGATTTGCAACGGAGCGATTCCGACTGCAGAGCTGGGATTTTCTCCCGAGACCAGCGCAGACCCATCTGGATGCCAACTCCTCCTCACCCTCGCATGGGATGAGGTCCCATTCGACGGATCAATAGATCTCAGAGTCGGATCCGCTGCCTGTCATGTCAGAGAAGGTTGGATAAGAGCTTGGGAACGGGGCGGAGTCGCTAGGGTTTGGTCCTAGATGTGGATGAGATGAATATATGTGGGTCAGGGTGGCCTCGTGTGTGCCGGATCTCACGTGGCGGATGCGCCCGGGCCTCCCATGTCGACCCCACATATGGTGTGGATATGAATGATGTCACCAATACGAAGGATGCAGCTGATTTGTGATTTCTTGACCCGTCACTGAGCAGGACATCCACCCAAACATACAGTGGTGTGTGAGGAGTCTAGCCGTAGATGCTTTTTAACTAATATACTTTTCTTTCTAACTGAACTATACCTAGTAGTCCACTGGATTAACAAAGACTCTAATCCGGGCACATGCGACATCACCTACCTGCCCGTGTAGTGGCAGAAGAATACCTGAAACGCATGTAGTTCGCGTAAAGAAGGAAGGGAAAGATCCAACGAATCCGGCGGTGCATCCATCGGGGCTGGTTCCCGGTCCAGTTCGAGTCCAAAGCCGCCGATTCCGAGGACCGGCGCCAAGGGATCCGACAAGGACGCCGAGCGCCGCTGCCGCTCCGCCATCCAACCCCGCGAAAAAATCTCGGCTTCTCGGCGAGGAAAATCCAAGCCAAGTCGCCCACGGGTCCTGCCACTGCCGCAGCCGCAGCGCAGGGCTGCTCTGCTCCTCTTCTTCCTCCACCCTTTCCGACTGAGAGAGGAGCCAGCCCCAGCCAAGTACGTACTCCATACATATACCTCGGCTCACTGCCTAAAGCTGCTCGCCTGCTCTGCTCTGCCTCGGCTCGCCAAGAAATACAGAAACAGGGTAAGGGGAGGAGACTTGTCCTGTCACTTCCCGGCTCTCACTCTCGGCACGCGGCTGGGTTTCCTCCTCCTGATCGAGCGGAGAACAGTGGCGGTGCCGGTGCTCAGCCGAGAGGTCAGCTCAGCGTCAGGAGCTCGGAGCAGTGGACTGATTACCTCCCTCTCTCTTTCTCTCCGTGTGCGCGCACGAGGTGCTGCTCTCTCTTCTCCATTAATTCCTTTTTGGAAGTGAAGCGATCCTCCCCGTGGGTCTGCTGCCCGGAGGCTGGAGCTAGAAGAAGGAGCGGGGTAGATAGCTTGGCTTGCTCGCTCCCCTTTCTGCTTCCTTCCAGGTCTGCTTTGCCGCTCATCTTCCAGGTTTGTTTTCCCTGGATAGCTTTCGTTTGGTGTTGGGGATAGACGGCTTCCACGCCCAAGCTTCTTGCTTCGGCTCCCGCCGTCGCTGCTTGCTTGGATGAATGGATAATGGAGCGTTGATCTTCCTTGCAGTCCCAGCGGCCGTGGCGGCATGGACGGCAATGGGAGATCGGCGGCGAGCCACAAGAAGCCTCTCGTGTAAGGACTTCTTTTCTGCTCTTCTTGAGAAATTTCCCCCTTTTTCGTTCCTTCTTTCGGGCATCCATCGATTGATCCATGGGCCATGGCACCCGCAGCGCGGACAACGACCTGGTGGAGCTGCTGTGGCACAACGGGGCCGTCGTCGCGCAGCCGCAGACGCACCCGAGGCCGGCGCCCAGCGGCCTCGCCGGCGGTGGCGGGGAGACGGCCGCGTGGTTCCGGGACGACGTCGACGTGCTGGGAAACGACGTCTACGCGCAGCTCTGGAACAGCATTGCGGTGGGCGCCGCCCCGGACGTCGCGTGCGCGGCGCTCCCGGGGCCCAGCTCCCACCCTCCCCCGCCGCCGCCGCCGATGCGGAGCCGCATCGCCTCCAGCTGGACCGGCGGGGACATCGGCTCCACCTTCTGCGGCAGCAACCTGGTCCCGGAGGTGCCGGCGGGGGGCAGGGAGGAAGCGAGCGCCGCACCGCCGTCCGAGGGGACGCGCGGGGCGAGCACCCGCGACGGCGGCGCCGGCACCTCGTCGTCCGGCGGGTCCGGGAGCAACTTCGGGGGCTCCGGCCTGCCGAGCGAGAGCGGCGGCCGTGCCCACAAGAGGAAGGGGAGGGGCAAAGACGACTCCGATAGCCGCAGCGAGGTGCGTTTCTTGCTCCGGTTTGTCCCTCTATCGTTCAGTTGCAATTTTTTACCTGCACAAAATTTGCTTGAGCTGAAACTGAATAATGGAATTCAAGAGGAAATTGCAGGATGTGGAGTGTGAGGCGACCGAGGAGACCAAATCGTCGAGGCGACACGGGTCGAAGCGGAGGAGCAGAGCAGCTGAAGTTCATAACCAGTCAGAGAGGGTGAGATCAGAGTCAGATGCTACTTCTGTTGTAGTAATATTATTACAATTGAGCAAGGTGGCTTGTTGTTTGTTGGATTGTTTCTTATGGTGTAATGTAATTTGTGCTGATGATGCAGAGACGAAGGGACCGGATCAACGAAAAGATGCGGTCACTTCAAGAACTCATACCCCACTGCAACAAGGTTAGAAATGAGTAGTATTATGCATCTTTTCTAATCAGGTGCAAGTCCTTGGTTTGATTCATTTCTGTTGGTTAATAATGGTGACATATCTCATTTACCATTTACATATGTTTCTTTCCTTTCCAATCTTTATTGTTGAATTTCAGGCTGACAAAGCATCAATATTAGATGAGGCGATCGAGTACTTAAAGTCCCTCCAAATGCAAGTTCAGGTTAGGAGTTTACTGCTTCCTCTACCTGAACCCACAGACATAACCCCATATGACATCAATTTTTGTTCGATAGAAATATGGCATCTATTATTGGTACCTAATTGAGACTGAAATCTACCTCAGATCATGTGGATGACCACCGGGATGGCGCCAATGATGTTTCCTGGTGCTCACCAGTTCATGCCGCCGATGGCCGTGGGCATGAATTCGGCATGCATGCCTGCGGCACAGGGTTTAAATCAGATGGCAAGAATGCCATACATGAACCATTCATTGTCAAACCACATCCCTATGAACCCATCTCCAGCAATGAACCCTATGTACATTGCAAACCAGATGCAAAACATTCAGCTGAGAGAAGCAAGTAACCATTTCCTTCACCCAGATAGCGGGCTAGCAGCGGCACCTCAGGTACAAATCGATCATAGTACCAGGTCTCATATGTTCTCAATTTTAGTACAGGGGATTTCTCAGCCCTCTTTCATTTGTTCACCTAGCTTTGGTACCAATTCTTTGCAGGTAGCAGGACCATATGCTTATACACCACAAGTAGCACCGAAAAGCCAGATACCGGAAGTGCCGGATTGTACTGTTGCGCCAATTTCTGGGCCCGGACAACCACCTGCACCTGATGGAATTTAGAGTGACCTTGAACTAGTAAGAAGTTGTACTAATCCACATATGTTTCTTATTCAACGGCATTTGTGATGTCTAGATAACTTGAGCTGCGTATCAGCACATCGGCGCTGATCATTCTTTGACTGCTTATTAAGCTCTTGCGGTAGCCAACCTACATAAAAAAAAAACTCACCGATTTGTGCCTATCATTATTCATCTTGTATATGGAACCAGAGCTGTATACCGTTTCACATTTTATTAAAAAAAAGAAGGCTCTGGATGAGCAGTATGCAAAGCAATCCTCTTTTAGCTTAACCTTTCTCATGAAAGCTGACCAGTTGTTTTCATCTGATCTGTCATATAATAGACTGTTCGTTCGTGCTAATCTGTCTAGTTTTGACATCTTTGAACACTGTCAATGAATTTTAACGGTTGCACGTCCATTTCATCATCAGTGAAGATGTGGATAACTTGAGAACTCAGAACCATTTGGTTTAACCATCCCTTTCTTGACATTCACAGGGTATGGACTGTGTCGACAACCTGCACATGGGCCATCCTTCTGGAATTTTCTGAAAATACCAACATGATGAGCAGATAGTACCCATATTGCTGTTATATGTCTCGATCAATATGCGTCTGGCATAAATACTAGAAGAATTGTAAATGCAGATAACACTGTTCCCTCCCATTTATGTCAGAAAAGTATATCGTCAGTACGCGTCTAACTCCAATTCCCTCTGTACATACTAATCACAACTTTGTATAGAAAAATGTACTAATCATAATAGTATTAGGTTTGCAGCCATTTGAAAACATAGTTCTATGGCAAACTTTACCTTTCTTTTTGTTTTATTGGTGTTATCGTCTCCGAGATGGTTTATCTGAGAGAAGGGAAAAGAAAAGGTTTTAAGTTCTTGTTGTCAAATGGCCAACATCCAACCAACCAGATCCAGGGGGGAAGGAACAGAAGAGGTCAAAACAATCATGATATCAAACCTTACTCTTCTTTAAAGCCAAGGTACTACATATCAACCAAGGTTGCCTACCACTGGCCTCTTACCTATGTTGCACCACTCTTTTAACACCATCACCTCCCTTTTGTGGCAAGATTTGGTCTGCAGGGGGAGGAAGAACTTGCCGGGCCGCCACGGAGCTGTCCGCTTCGCCGTGCCGGCCCGCGAGCGCTGCTGCGTGTGCGCACAGTCACTCCGGCGTTATGCTTATCGACAAAGTTCTCTCGGCATCCTCGCTCCTGTGGCTCACATTCTGGGAGAGGGTTCTGTGGTGATGGTAGAGTTTGCGGTTTCTATCCTGCTTTTGCCTGATGTCTACGGCACCCAACCCAGCCAAGTGCACGACATTGTTGTTACATGGTCCTCCTGGCGACCATCAGATTCAGATGCTGCTCACCGGGGCCTGCCCGGTGCAACTGGCCGTGGGATCGTATCCCCTGAGCTTTCCTGTCTACCGTAACCGGTAAAATGCCGGATTCCCCCGGAGCTTGCTGCTCATCTGTTGCCCTCTCGCTCGCTCGCTCGCTCGCGCTGTCGCGGCGCTTTCTTCGGGATGAAAATGACGCGCCTCGACGCGTGTCTGAGCGGAATGATCTGCCTCTCCTGTGCTGTTGTTCTCCTGGATTTGTACAGTTTGTCAGTTGCATGCGTCGTGGTAGAACGGGCATTTGCCTGTGTCTGGAAGTGTGGCTATGTGTTGGATGAACGAGTAGCAAAAATAGATGTTGCAAAAAAAAGGAGGTAAAGAAAACGAAAATAAAATTTGGCTTCGCCCGGGTTCGAACCGGAGACCTTCAGTGTGTTAGACTGACGTGATAACCAACTACACCACGAAACCTTGGGCGATGTGCTTCAATCATCAAGGGATATATTTGCGTAGCAATCATGAAAGGAAGGGTCGATAGAGCTACAGGTTCGGTAAGTTGGCGCAAATTTCGGATAGGAGAGGGTGGGCATCTTTCATTTTTCTTTTGCATCGAAACTTTGTGGATCTTTACAAAGTTAACAGACGATTACAATCAGCCAGTAGGCTGTCCACAAGGAACTCCGGCCCCTTATGTAGCCGCTACCCTTAATCAGTGGGGTGCAAGTGCTGATGAAAGAAACATCTCACTTGTGGTACCGGCTGGTGAAGGAGGTTAGAGCATCTCCAGCCGTTGGCCCCTCAGGGGGCACATAAAATCGCTGCCTGGGGTGACCCGGCGCAAAAAATGGACCTGAGACGAGTTGGTCCCCAGCCGCCACCCCCAGGCGCGTTAAAAAAATAAAAATGTATAGCAAATTTAGGCATAGTTCAGCGAAGTTCGGCCAAATTTCGGCAAACTTGGGCATATATTAGATATGTTTGCGGATTTTCATTACATACATAGCAAATATATAAACTAATCTAAAAAAACGAACGCCGAGTAGTCACCGTCGTCGCCGCCATCGTCGGCCTTCTCCTTCTTGACTCGGGCGCCCCTGCTGGACCCCTCCCCAGCTGGTGGCGGCGGCGGCGCGTCGTCGTCTTCGTCGTCGCTGTCGTCGATTATGACGACTCCTCCTTCGTCGCGGCCTCGGCGGCGCACTGGCGCTCCCTCGCCATCTTCAGGGAGTCCTGGCGTGCCCATTCAAGGGCCGCGTCATCGTCGAGCTCGACCTCGCCGTGCTCCGTTTTCACGGCGGGGAGACCCGTCTCCGTCTTCACCGACGCGAGCCCCGACCCCGTCTTCACCGACGCGAGCCCCGGCTCAGTCTTCACCGGCGCGAGCCCCGGCTCAGTCTTCACCGGCGCGAGCCCCGGCTACGTCTTCGGCTTGACGAAGCGCGGAGGAGGAGCCGACGCGGAGGCACGCCGGCCGCCCTCGCTGATGACGATGCCGGGGCTGCGAGTGCGCCGGTCGAGCGGCGTCTTCGCCGCGGACTCGGCCTTGACGCCGAGCAGCGTCGGAGTGCCGGAGGAGTGGGAGGAAGAGCGCGACGAGGAAGAAGAGGAGGAGGAGACGAACCTCCTTGGCGCCCATTGCCCGTCGCGTCGGCCGCCCTCGCCGGGGGGTACGCCAACGGCGGGTTGTTACCGCCCTCGAGGTGCGTCAGCACGCCCTCAAGTGTGTGGCCAGGGGCGCCCCACCACAGGTGGCGCCCCTCGCTGTTCTTCGGGCCGCTGACCACCGGCGCACCGTTGGTGGACGCCAGCCGCTGCTGCTGGCGGCGCTCGAAGTACGCCGCCCAAACCGCGTGATTGTCGGCGGCGTATTGGGGGAGGAAGAGCTCGGCGTCGGTGAGGGAGGCACGCACGATTTCGACCTCGTCGGTGAAGTAGGAGGGTTTGGCCACGGCATCGGGCAACGGGGGAATGGGCACTCCCTCGTTGCTGAGCCTCCAGCCCGTCGGCCCGTCGCGCATGTCCGGCGGCGCCGGGATGTTCGCCTGGAACAGGAGCCATGACTCCTGTTCGGCGGAGCGAACGGCGGCCGAAGCCGTTGGCCGCCGCCTCGTCTCCGGGGAAACGCTCGGCCATTGGGAAAGGGGAGGGAGATGGAGGGGCTGGGCGGCGGCTCACGGGAGAAGGAGGGCTGGGGGAGAGGAGCTCGGCGGCGGCGCCCGGGAGAGGTAGCGCTCATCAGAGGCGAGCGAGGCCATATATAGCCGCGCCGCGTCCGTGTGTACGCGTCCGAGGGAGGGGAGGCGTCGGCGCGCCGTCTCGTGACGCGCCGCCCGTGAGGAATCAATGGCAAAGCTGACCGGCAGCAGCCTTGCCATTGATTCCCCACGGGAAACCGAGGCGTTGGGAGAAGACGAGGCGGTGTCGCTGACGCGGCTGGCCCGCGGCTCTTTCGCGCCAAAAACGATTCGCCCGGCGCCCCCGAGCGCCCCAGCGCCGGGTTCGGGTTGGATCCGCCGACGCCAAATTCGTCCCGAGCCGGCGAAAACTGGGCCTTTGGGGACGCGACTGGGCCGATTTTTTGGCGCCGACGGCCGAAAAGTCGCCTGGGGGGCCTTGTTGGGGACACGACTGGAAATGCTCTTACAACACCTAGAAGCGTGAGGAGAACTGAGAAGACATTGCTTTGTGTGATCGCTGGGTAATTGGCTGTGCTGGGTGATGGAGCTGCCTCCTAGGCTTCAGTCTTTTGTTTCATTTTACTACCAGTAGTTGGCTTGTTTTTCTTTTTGTCGCTATGAGGAGTTGTACCCTGTGTAGTGATTTTGGTGTACTATTTGATAGTATTGGTGTTAGCTGGTTTTTGCCCTGTAACTGGAGTATCGATTCCGAGCTCCGGGTAGCAGGTTTCCAGCTAGTGCCTAGGCCTGGACGTACCGAGCGGGCTTTTCGGCCCGCTCGTGGACCGCGTTGGACCGGACCGATCGGTCCTAGCCCGCTGGAAAATATGGCCGGTCCGAGCCATGAATTTCGGCCCGAAAATCGACCGGTCCGGTCCGGTCTTAGCTCGGTTAACTCGGTTGGACCGTTTGGACCGAAACAAACATGGTTGTTTCTCAATCCGGCAGCCTTCCGGCGACGTGAACCAGCGATGGGGTCTGAATCTGGCGTGGTCAATACACATTCGAGCAGCTGGACGCAGCGATGAGGCAGTTCGACGATGGCGGCGAGAAGTCCGTCGACATGGCGCACGACAATGGCGGCCCTCCCTTTCCTTTCATTCAGCGTAAAAGGATGGAGTTTCTCTGCCGTTTCCCTTTCCATTCATTCAACGTAGGAGAAACAGAAAGAACGTGAAAGACGCTGATACGGCCGTTTCCCTGTCCTTTCATTAACGAAATTAATGGTCCGGCTTCTGCGTCCACTACGCCCACGACTAGGACTCAGCTCCACGTTAGGTATGATCCACTAATCACGGAGGACTAGCACACCCAAATTTGTGCGCTCATGCACGTGCTACCTTATTTGCATGCGGCTGAGAAAATGCTCTCGTGCCTTCCGGCGTCCATGGTCGCCGCGCAGAAGCTCACGACCACCACATCTACATCCTGACGCCCCCGCCATGGTCACCACATCCGTCTCTTGCCGTCGTTGCCGACGCCATGGTCACCACGACCTCTCCATGGCCGGTCCTCTCGGTCCGGCTCGGGCTTCGTCGCCGCCGGTCCGGTCCCTGCAAACAGGACCGCGAAGCTGGTCGGTCCGGTCCGGCTCGGTCCGCCGGCGGCCGGTCCAACTGGCGGCTCGGTTAAGGCCCGAACCGGCCCGGACCGTGTCCACCCTGACTAGTGCCCCAGCTCGCTTTCTCCCCTCTCTCGGTTATTCTCAGTCATGGTATCGTAGCTACTTTAGTCTCTGGTTGACAGACTATGTATTTCCTTTAAGAAATTAATGGAAAGGGAGTGAGGCCCGGTTGGAATTTTTTTTTCTAGCCAGCTCTCAGTCAAGTGAGTGTGCAAGCAAGCTTCGCACACACATGTGCGGAGTTTTTTTTTTGCGGGTTATTGACAATCCTACTAACAATGGCGGAGCTATGTAGCCTCCCGGGGGGCTGTGCCCCCCCCCTCCGCCCCCACATTGAAGCAACTTATGATTTAAAAAGAATTGTGAGGGCTTAGAGGAGAACTTTTTTAGACCTTTTGCCCCCCAGCCCTGCCTAACAGTGGCGGAGCTATGTAGGGTCGGTTTGGATCACTTGTTAGCCTCGCCTAGCCAGGCTAAGTTAAGCTTGCCCTTTTGAAGCTTCAGTGTTAACCCTTCCTGACTTTTCATTGCCCTTTGAAATAGAAACTGATGCCAGTCAATTGGGAGTGGGTGCTGTTCTAATGCAAAAGGGTCATCCAGTGGCACTCTTAAGCAAGGTTCTTGGACCCAAGAGTCAGGGTTATCCTATATGAAAAGGAATGCATGGCAATATTGTTAGCCATTGACAAATGGCGCCCATACCTTCAGCATTCCGAGTTCATCGTCCTCACCGATCAACAAAGCCTCACTCCTCTCGATGATCGACGGTTGACAACACCATGGCAGCATAGGGCTTTCTAACCTGGGCACGGAAGCAACGACCGCAACAACGGTTCGACCCCGATGCACACTGCAACCACACCGGCCGAACCGGAAGTTTGTTGGTAAGGATTGGGTGCGCCGAGTATAACAAGCAAGCACCAGCGCCGAGGCGGATTGGTCGTTGGACCAGAACTTGAAGAAGGAATCCCCTCTCATCTCACCTACTACTCTGAATTCCTCTTTCTTCCTCATCCCAGTTCTCCTTGTATCGAGCCGCGTGTTCCTTGTAGAACCTCCGATCCATAGCAAACTTGTGAGATGTGTGTGTGTGTGTGTGTGTAATTGGGTTCATAACAAGACTACCAAGGGCGCTTTCTGGGCAACAGGTCATTCAGGTTTCAGGGGCGGGTGGGGATTGACCATGGCGAACTATTGCTGCTGACAGTAATTTAATCCAAGACATATCTCAACATTCTTGTAGAGCTGCGTATTATGGAGCTTCCTCTGAGCTCGAGTAAGAGCAAGCTTAAGACAGGAGCTTGTATCCGCTAGCTTCAGGTTCAGATACGCACGCCCTGATATTCTACAGAGATGAAAGAAAAAAAAAGACACGCGCGGTTCGCACCGATCGCCTGCCTCGGATTCCACAGCTCAATTCAGTCTCCGCAGTCTATATAAATAAACCATACAGACAAGAGGAGGGACTTGTTAGTTGTCACTGCAAGAATGTGCATGTCCCATGTTTCTCCACAACTCGTCAGTCAGTCAGTCCTGAGCTTCCCAAGCCATCTGAATCCAAGTGTTGCCGGCACATGACACTAGCCAGGCCAACAGAACGAGAAATCATCACCCTGATCGAGGCGATTCTACCTATCACAGGGACATCACACGCGGATCATTTGATGACGAGCTTCACGGACGGCGGGAGCCTGGAGCTGAGGGTCTCCTTGGCGGCCTCCCTCGCGCGGTCCCTCGCAGGCTTGTCGCCGACGTCCTCCCTGACCCACCTGCCCAGCCCTTGGCAGAGATGGTGGTGCGGGTCGATCTGGAGATACGTCCTCCTCGACCGGGCGCCTGCGTGCACCATGCACACCAAGAGCTCGACCAGCGGGGCCTGGGCGGCGAAACCGCCCACGGTGATGAAACGGAGCCTCTTGAGAGAGATGCCCTCGGGCCAGCTGACCTGGACGTCGTCCCGGTAATGGTGGTCTCCGCTGCGTGCCTGCATGCAAGGAAGGCCCAAGTACAGTGAGTCCATGATGTACTGATGTAAGATTCAAGTACTATACTGCACTGGTTTGGCATCAGTATATTATAGGTATGTGTAGGAAATTGTGAGGCACAGGCTAGAATGAAGCTCACTTCAAATTTGTCGAATTACATGGCTTCAAATCAAATGCTTGATACAATCTTAAGTAAATTATATGCCATGGTTTTATAATTGTAGATGACTTCATTTCAGGACAGAACAAGGGTTGTTTATACAGACCTAAAGAAGGATCTGATGTACATAAGAGAAATTACCCCACCACTAAATTTTTTGTCAACATGGAGAATGTAAAACTGATGATAAATGCTAGTATTTGATCCGCCGGCCCAAGTACGTTGCATGAAGCAGTTTCATTTATCGTAACCTAGCAGGCAAGTAGTGTAACAAAGAGAGGACCAAGATAGTTCATTCTTTTATCTGTAAAAAGGAAAATTACATTCTAATTATTTTATCCGAAGAAGAAGAACAAGGAGAGCATTTAGGACATACTTCTAGCCGGAGTCTTTTAAGATAAGGAGTTGCCTTGACGAGATAAGCTACTCCACGAACATTATTCCAAGATGGCACAATAAATAGGTTGATGAACTGTAATGCTGGGAATTTGATCGCATAAAGTGTATAATTGGGCTTCTGCAGAAGAGCAAATGAAGCAGTTATGGAAATTCATTGTTACTACAACAGTTAGAAACTGCTAACTGAGTGACTACATAACATTTGAAGATAGGGGAACAAAACACATAGATCTGAACTAACCTCCCATGGCCAAAGAAATGTCAAGGTGATTTTTCTGATCCTTTTCATGGCTTCTACACCGTCCGAAAGATAACCATTTCGGTTCTTGAACGTATTTCCCAAAAGCCTCATACTGGGGGTACTAGCATAATTGATGTGTACCTCATGCCCATCATACTCGAAGATGAGTAGGCAGGTGGCGTGAATCTCAACACTCGCCAGCTTTTTGCAACGAAATATATCCAAACATATCAGCACTTCATGGGTAATCCTTACATTAACCAGATCGTCGCATCGTGCCAGTCTCAAATGGCGGAGAATGGGGCAGCAAGAGCAAATGTTCTGGACGCCGGAGTCGGTTATTGTGACACGCACTAGATAAAGGCATACAAGGGAGGAAAAGGCACCGGAATCCAGCGGTGGCGTGAATATGCAATTCGTCAGGTCTAGCTTCCGCATCGAGGATCTTTGTCGCCCATCGCCAAAGCAATGCAAAGGGAAGTTATAGCGATTTGCAGTCACCAAATGCTCCGGACAAGATGTCATGTTTTTACACAAGCTGAGTTTCACATCTTGTGCACCCGCCTCTGACGCAAACTGGACCCATTTGTCAAGGTGGGCAGCATGAGTGCAGTTCAAATCAAAACGAACCTCGAACACTCGAACACCAGTTCCAGCATGGCGCAGCAACAGGTCATTTACCATTTCAATGAATACCTCTGATCTTGGCCTGCTAGAGTCAGTGGAAGTGGTGCAATCTGAATTACCTCCAGCAAGAATATTGTCATCAAGAATAATAAAAGATCCTTTCCCCGATCTCGTGGAAGAAGTACTTGTCACTCTAGAATCCATCGAAAGCGCCGCAAACATGTTTTCCAAAACATCATCCGGTAAAGCGTTAGTCAAATTTCCAGCATTTTCTTGGCATGATTTTCTCTTCCTGTCCTTGGAATGGTCTCCTGAAAGAGATATATAATATGTTTATTGTTCCTAACATCAAAGGGCCTAGTAATATAACACTAGCATATATTTGTGACTCCAAATAAGAGAGGTAGAATGTGGGTTTCCTGTACGTAGCATCAATTGGGCATAAGCCTAGATATAGAAAATTTGACCAGCAGAGACAACCTATATATATATATAAAATGGCACAAGATACGATTATTTACTTTTTAATAAACAATTCATTTGATACTAAACCGCTATATATATAAATGGGATCACGGACAAATGGAAGTAGCAGCGCAACCTGAATTTTCTTGAGCGAGGACGCTGTCGATGGACAGCGACGCAAACATGTTGTCGAGATCTTCATGTGCTGATCTGCTGCTTATTACTTCCCCAGTGCGTCCCTGGGGTAATCTCCTCTTCTTATCCTCGCGATAATCTGCTGGAAATAAGAGCAATTAATGCGCATTGGTTCAGTTGAGAACCATGAATGTGATTTCAGTTCAGGACTAAGCACACCAAATTCAACTAGTAGTAGTTAGTAGTTACATCTTGGGAGCGTTGCAGTGCTATATTATACTGACAAGTAACAACCCACGAGAACGAGACCGACACGCATGAAATTACCTCAACCATCATCTATCTACTCGATCGATCGAGGCCTTAATCTCACACCGGCGGACAACCCTAGGCCCTAGCTAAGGGTAAGCAAACCGTGTTTGGGTGGCTACTCGATTAACGATCGAACCGCGGGGTACGGCGCGGTAGCAATTAATTACTAATCCTACTGTACTAAAAATAGAGTTGCGATCGAGGGCATTGATCGGCCGATCGAGAGGGAGAGGGAGACCTGGCTGGAGGTTTTCCGGCGTCCACGGTGATGCGCGGCTCATGCCGCCGGCCGGCGAGGGTCGATCAGACCAGGGAGCGGCGGTTCCGAGGGTGAGGGGGAGGAGGGTTTGGACTTGGGAGAGACCACGATACAAACGCAGGGGAGACGGGGCGGAAACAAGGCGGCACACACACCGACACCGGCCGGAGATCGCACTGGGAAGGGGAGGGAATTGCCGATAGATTTTCCGTCGAGTTCGTTGGCCGCGGGGCGGGGGATATATGGGGGAAGGCAAGTTGTACTCAACTCATCAGTCCCGCGGTCCGATTCTTTGTCGCGCTCGGTGCGCCTCTGTGCCGTCGATCCCGGCCCCCACTCCCCATCCAACGGCCCAAACCCTTTTCGCAGAGTACCTATCAGCTCCTGAAATTACGCGTAACTGCCAGTAAGCCAAGCTGCAGTTTCCGTGGGAAGCACGAACTGAAACCGACGCGACGCCTCGCCCCGATCATCTCCGCCCTCCACGGAGATACCGTCGTACGTGGGCCACCTATGCTGAGCTCTGGGCACAGGTCTTTCGGAAAAAAAAATTCGGTCGAATCAGCCCTGTGTATACAATGGCAATCGCGTTGTTGCTTCCTGACTTCGTTTATTACTGCATTACTTGTTTTACTAGTAGAATGCCCGTGCGTTGCTACGGGCTTTTGAAATATTTTACAGATGTTATATGAACATAATGCATGTTAAATTTTACATATAGAAAAAAGATAGCACAACCATAACCAGGTAATAATTGAAGTTCACCTCACTTGCAATGTAAAATGACTAAAAAAGGCAATTTGACGATGTATACATATAGAGCGATTATCCAACTAACAATTTGTTACAAATTAAGAATTGCTTGATACGCTTAAAATATTCTCACATAATATCAGGATTGTTGTCTTTAACATCATTCACACGATATTTGATCAAATATAATACAAACTTCTTTCTCAACTCATTCCCATCCTGCGCAAAAACACTATGTAGTTAGCATGAATACTTCGTGAACGTCACCAGAATACATCTCTATCTCTCACATATATGCAAATAATCATATTTAACATGTACCTTTTGTATTATTATGTATAACATACATATAAAGAAGGATTATTTTCTCGTGATGTTTCAGTACGACCCATCATTGTTACGTCATTGCCTATGTCAGTTGCTATTTTTAAAACACTATCCAAGTCCATCACTTTTTAATCTCCGTTGAAGAAAACTTAAACATATAAACATATAAAAATATAAGAAATATTTTATACTACATTATATAAACATTTATAATAAATTAAAATAAAAGTGAGACTAACACAACTTTTTATATTTGCAAAAATGTTTTTTAGACAAATTTGCAAAAAAAACTAACTTTTATTTGACGAGGAAATAAAACTAACTGAGTACCCCTAATTAGATTTTTTTAGACAGCCTGAGGCGTTCATCCAGGGCCCAAAACTCTTTGAGCAGCGGATGGGCCAGCCCAAGAGTGGACGGGCCGAGCTAGAGACTGATAGATTTCTTCTGTGTTTTCTTTTCCACCTACTATACATCTTATCCAGTTCTCAAAGAAATACTATACATCTTATCCTCACGGCATCACACAGTCCTCTAACTCTCTCAGCTCGAGCCTGATCCCGTCCCTGCCGCTTCCCGTCCATAGACGGCGTCGCCGCATTCTTGTCTCCCCTCCACGGCGTCGGCCGGCCCCTCCTCTCCCAGCCATCTCTCCTCCATGTCGCGCGCCGAGCCCGTCCTCCCTTCCCTCGATGGCTTCGTCCGCATCCTCCTCCGACTGCCACGGTGGCTCGATTGGTTCGATCCACCGCCATCCACGCCCGACAGGTTATTCCGACGATGGGGCGGCGGCGAAGCTTAGCGCGATGACAGAGCCTTCCTCCAGCTCTACCAAGAAACCCTCGCTCTCCGTCCGTCTTCCTCCCTTTGCCAGCACCACCTAGCGTCGCCATGGTCGGTGGCCGCGACCACCAACAAGAGGAATCGCGAGGCGGCGGCGGCGGCACCAAGGGGAAGCCGCAGCCCGTCACTGCCAAGGAAAAGCGGGTCACAGCTAAGGTACGCATCGTTGGAGCATGGGTGTTGATTTAGAGTATGGGCTGCTTGAGTTTGAGCTGAAACCGGAATGTTCTTGACTGCATGGCAGGAAGTGTCGGAGTCGAGGAAGCCCGACTACAACCTTAAGAAAGTAATTGTTACTTTCATCATGTTTCCAGTAGTATCAGTTTCTGTATGTGATGCCATAATTTTATTCCAGTAGACAAGTTGCAATTTGTGCCTGAATCGCCACCTCTGTTTATGATGATTCAGTACCATATTTTGGGCAACTCTAATTTTGTTTGCTCGCGGCACCTAAATATTAACAGGACATCGAAGTACTATGGGGAAAGATGATAGGTCGTCATTTGAGCAAGGAGGATATAATCAAGTAAGTGTCACTATCAAAGCCTTGTGAGTTGCGACATATGTTCAACTTCTTATGTACATGGATTTCTCATCTCTACAGGCTAGTTACCGAGGCCCTCCGTAAAATGGATTGGAAATATTTGGAATTTCTGGATCCCATGTAAACGCATCTGTTCTTCAACTAAGTTGCTGACACTCATTCTTTATGAATGCGTTGCATATGGTGTTTTGGTACTTATTCTGATAGCCACCATTTTTTGTCAGACATGTGTGTAGTGGTTCTCACACTCAAGAGAGTGGCAAGGTACATTTTCTGTTATTTTTTTCTCTTTCCATTTTCTTATTATATCTTAAGAGACATATTTCAGAGTGATCACTTGGTTTAACTTTGCCCACTCATTTGTTTTATCCGATATTTATTTATTAACTTCTGCAGATTCTAGAGACACTAAATAGTCATGCAAATTGAACTGTATAATAGTTAGTGCCTCACACTGCATATTCAGTATTATTTTCCTTCTCGCTTATTTCCAGTGTGCTTTTGCAATTTAACACAGTAATGATTTTCAGGTTAGGACGCATATTATCAGAATCTTGAAGAAGCAGATTATGAAGCTTGATGTCAGTGATTATGGATGCCTTGTAAGTGATGTCTATATATGTAATATATTTTAGTGTTCAAATAGGATCATACTGTGTGGCTTCTATGCTTTAACCTATACAAACATTCTCCCAGTGCACAGTAACTTCAGATGGTTTTATGCTTCCAAGCGATTAATCATCAGCTGAACTAACATGTCTTTTATCCTCCAGTTCTTTGTTTGTCTTCTCTCCATTGTCGATGACAGAAAACTTGTTACTAATTCTAACCGACACCAATTGTTTGCTTGAAGCAAGCATTATGCTACCATTACAAGCAATCTGAAGAGACAATGCTTATAGCTTACTTTCAATATTTGTAGGTTCTATTTGAAGAGCTGACAAAGCAGTTAAAGGAAATCATATTGATAAGGTAAGAGGAATTCCAAGCTTATAATGTGCTTATTTTTACTTGTTAGTTATATGCACATGAGACTATTTATGATAGAGCTCCTTGCTGGAACAGACCGGGAGACGCCAATTGCTGCAGCTATTGCACACACTTTGCTCACATTATCTGACTCCGGCTGATTCAGTTTGTCTGAATTTCAATGTGCCTTCCCTTATTTCACTAAAAAAATATCAGTATATATAACACCACCTAATAGTACCAACGAATGACGTACGAACTGCTCCATTAGGAGTAGAGATACGTAGTTCTTTATCCATGTATTTCTAACAAGAGATTCTATGCAACTGAAGTTTAAGTCATTATTTTTATTTCTATATGATATTAGATGCCTCAGGTTTTTACCATATTGAGAAGCAGATGAATTAGAAAGAAATATGAAACCTTAGTAATTTTGTTCTTCTTTACCAAGTCACTGTCCAAGCATCTTCCTCCTGCATATGTTGGAAACTTCACGCTGTCTCTTGTTATTTCCAGCTTAAACAGGTCCATCTTTGACCAAGTATAGGACGGGCAGATGTCGCGAAAGGAATACTCATGGTTTCTGAAGACTGACCATGCTCCCTCGAGTACTACGCAGCAACAAACTCAGGTCAGTGTGCATTAAGATCTACAATAGTATGTGGTTGTAATGCAGAATTGAATACTTTACCTTGAGTTGCTATAATTTGATCCGGCGACTTCATGTGCTAAGGACTTCCTTGTAGACTATGTTCTTCATGGTCGTTAATAAGGGCTCAGATCTTTTTCGCTTATTTGAATTATTGATTTGTTCCTTGCCCTTGCCCTTGCCCTTGCCCTTACCATTGTCGTTGTCCTTGATGGCGAGAATCTTAATGTTCCTCTTCGCAGTGGCTCTAGACAATGCGACGTAGAGCTGACCGTGAGAGAATATCGGGTCTGGTAGGTACACCCCGACAATCGGGATGGTCTGCCCTTGTGCCTTGTTGATTGTCATGGCAAAACTGAGCCTAATAGGGAACTGCTTCCTCTTGAACTTGAAAGGGAATATATCGTCATCGGATGGGCAGAGAGGTATCCGAGGAAGGAACACCCTCCTACCAGCATGTTGTCCTAGCACGATTTCTGCGTCGATGGCGTTCCTTTGGAAACCCCGGACCACAAGCCTTGTGCCGTTACACAACCCATTAGCTGGATCAATGTTTCTCAACAGTATAACGGGGCAATTTAACTTCAGTTTGAGCGCATGCGGAGGCAGCCTGTTGGGAGTTAGGTTGTTCAGGAACTCGGGGGCATAGTAGCCATGTGGGTCATCCTCTGCAATATCAAAACTGTGGTAGATCTTCTCTTCGCCCTGGAAGCGCTCTATCATGCGTGTGTTTACCTTATCAATGTTGTCGTTCTTGGTGGAGAGGATCGCTCGAGATGTCATGTAATTTGGATCAGCCATGTTGTCGTCTAGAGCAGGAAATACATGGTCGATTAGCTTCTCTAGGTCAACGCCGTCTTCTGTTGGCTGCACACAAATATCTTCTGGGAGCCTTATGTTGCCTTCCTCGTCGGTTTCCTCGGTGCCGTTGCCTACCCTTAGCAAGTAATCTGCGAACCACGGGTCGTTATGCGCCCTCATGTTGGTGAGGAGCCTTAGGTGGCGCATGCCCTTCCATATGTACGAACTCCGCAAGGTCGCATCAATTATCTGACCCCGTGACCCCTTCCTGACGACCGGAAGCACCTGCCTGAAGTCCCCACCGAACACGACAGTCTTTCCCCCGAATAGTCGGTCCCGTCGTCCCATGATGTCCCGCATGCTATTGTCCAGTGCCTCAACCGCTTGTCGCTTCGTCATGGTGGCCTCGTCCCATAGGATGAGTGAAGCCATGTGCAGGAGCTTGGCCGTTCCACTTTGCTTGGTGAAGTTGCACGACCCCCCATCTTCAATGCTGAGTGGGATCTTGAACCTCGAGTGGGCTGTCCTTCCTCCAGGCATGATGGAAGCCGCGACGCCCGACGTCGCCGTAGCCACCACGATCTTGCCCTCGCCTCGAACCTTTGCGAGCAGTGCCTTGTATAGGAAGGTCTTCCCAGTGCCTCCTGGGCCATCGACAAAGAATACACCCCCATCACCAGCATCGACTGTTGCCAGTATCTCGTCGTATGCAAGCCTCTGCTCAGGGTTTAGCGAGGACGCTAAACCAGCATCGTTCGCGTCAACCTCGATGGAGGACTCCTCGGTGACTTCTCTGGCCTCGCCTCCAGTAGTGTCATAGGTCTCATCGATGTCCGGAAGAGGGAACAACACTATGTCTTTGCCCATGGATTGTAGCATGCCCCTTATGTCAAGCAACACCATCTGCTCCACTGCCTTTGAGCACGTGTGTGATCGGCGGTAGTCATCAGACATTGCCTCTAGGTGCCTATCCCATAGACCGCGCACGTCACCTGGCTCGCAGAATACCAATATTGTTGCAAAGAGCCTCCTGAGTGAGGCTGGCATCGCGAACTGTGTTGACTCTATAAGACATTCGTCAAGCGTGTTGTCGGCCTCGATGAGGCCCAATCTCTCGGCAGCCTCACGGAAGCTATGACAGAGCACACCGCCCACGGTCCGCAGGTCCTCGAAGGATGTCTTGCCTGGTACATGGTTGAGCAGCACTCGCAGAAAGTACCGCTCCCCCTCGGCTGGATGGGCCGACACGATTCGACCTACTTGGTGCTGCTTTTCTCTCGGCCTCCAGTATTTCTGTCTCTGCCATGTGAAACTTCCCGGGAAGTCCTTGTACAGGATATCCCGAGCCCACACATGCTGCTGATTAGCGAGGAAATACTCTGTCAGCATTGACTTAGATGCAGTATCACGGGCGACGACATCAGTCAGGTCCTCTCCTGCTTTGAACGTGACACTATTCATATTAGGGAGATGAAGCGGCAACTGTAGGACCGACGGGAAACTCCCAGAAAGGTTGAAGCCGAATATCCTCCACATTGCCTCTGGTGGAGTAACCCATCTCGCATCAACGTACCTTTTAATCTCGTCTACAACCCCGTTGCTGTCAGGCTGGTCAATGCTGAATGAAGCTCGATCGTGACCCTTGTATACGTATTTGTAAAGGTACTTGACGGCCTTGATGCTGGAGCACACCTCGACATTTATGTGGCAGTTGAACATCCGCAACAGATAAGGGTTGTAAGGCACGACCCATCTGTTATCCAACATTTGACGACGGACCTTAGCCTGACGACCATCGTCTCGCCGTCGATAAACCGGGTATGAATCCTTCCCTTGTAAGGTGTTTTGGTTGAACGGTCGTGGGTACTTGCTCTTGCACTTCAAGTCTTGCATGCACACATTTTTGGGATTAAGATTGCCACATGGGCCGTGCATCATATGCTTCACGACCATGGCATAGAGCTCTGGATACTTATGCCTGTCTGGGAGCTCTGCAGATATGATGCGGTCATACTGCTCTGGCACCACGAGTTTATAATTTGAATTCATGATCAACAGGAAGTGTGCATGGGGGAGGCCCCTCTTCTGGAACTCGACGACATACACATGCGCTACCACAACACCAAGGATGTGCTTTTTGAACAACATCTCTTTCATGGTCTCTAGCTTGGCCCTGAACACGCGTGCGACAAGATCTGGTCGGTCCTGCGGTGTCTGGCCAGGAAGCAGCTCATTCAGTATCTCCTCCCAGCTAGGATTGCATGTCATAGTCAAAAAGATGTCAGGCTTCCCATATGTCTGCACCAGTGCCATGGCGTCCATCTGCCTCCGCTTCATGTCTCGGTTGCTTCCTTGATGCGTCCCTGGCAGCACGATCCTCTTCCCAACAGCGCTCGCCCGCATCTCCCCAACCGCGATGCTATCCACAAGGCCTTGGTATAGATCGGCACGTATCTCTCTCTGGTGGTCCCTGATCCACTTTAGCCTACATCCCTCAATCTTGATGAACATGTCGACACCCCACTGCTGAAACAGGCGTGCTCCATGTAGTATGGGGTTGAATATCGCAGGGCGCGTCTGTAGCCGGTAACAGTAGTAGTCCCTAACAGAGACACACAACCGGCTGTTCCCCTCTGTGGAAAGACGTGAAAGAAGAAGGTTAGGTACCATATGGAAGGATAGAGAACTTTTTCTGGCATATAAGCATAACAACCAGGTGCACCTGAATCGTTATCACGGTTTCCTCTTGGTTGTTGTGCAACCTCCCAAGGGACATTGTGCTTAGGGATATTTGGATGCCAACCAAGCTCCCCCCTTGGAAAAAAGAGGGGATACGAGAGCGGGTCATAACAGCCATCTGTGGCATGTATACTATACTTCTTGTTGTTGTCCCCATAGAGTGTAATGCTGCGGTTGAACCTGTTTGCTAGATCGCTTCCCTCGACCCAAATCGCAGCCACCTCGGATGACACGGGTCTATTATATCTTCGTTGGTCTAGTTTCTGGTCAATGTTGAGGTCTATCCGGTACTCCTCGAGGTTTTCCTTGTGGGCACCCAAACTCCTAAACTGTTGGGAGTAGGGGTTTTCCCTAAGGACGTCCACTAACTTGCTGACAACGTGCTGGTCCAATTGCTTGGTGGCCTCCTTGCGATGGCTTAAGCTGGGATCGTCATTGTAGAAGTACAACTGCAGATGTTCAGGGCGAGATCTTGGACCGAACGAGTGCACCTTGTGGTACATAGTGCCATGTGCCCGAAACGTGTACACCCCGGACTTCATGTTTGTGTAGTTGTTGTCTAGGCTGACGCCAAGGGTAGTGAAGGCAAAGTGCCCGTTGAAGAACCGAATGCTCTCTCGGAAATGCCGAGAGTCTGCATCCGCGCTTGACCATAACCTCATCAGCTCTGGGATAGGCTCTGGTTCAGCTAGCTCAATCTCCCCGTTCCGACAGCAAAAGCCGTCAGTCTCGTACTGGAACTTCTTGGCCTTGCAATGCTCGCAGTTTGCCGCGTGCTTCAGGATGTGCGTGCTGTCTGGGATGTTCGAGTAGACATAGTCGAAAGGATCTAGGTTGATAGATCCCGTGTTGGAGGATTCTACGGGCTCATCGAGGTCCGAGCTATCAGTGTCGGATGCTGCAAGCATTGTGGAGATATAACAAGTCATAATGGGATGCACATCATAAACCAATAATATAGAGGGATGAGCAGCGAAAGGCGCCTCAGAGTACCTTCACCGGCAAATAGGTAGTACTCATCATCCATGAGGTCACCAGAGAGTGCATTCTCGTCCATGATGCCGCTAAGGAAGGCCTCCATGTCAACTGTAACATTGTTGAGCCGGTAAGTAATGGTTTTAATTGTGAGTGCACACCAAGAGGGGAGTAAACATGAGAGGGTTACCATTGGTTCCGATAGTGTACGATGGCATGTTTGATGAAGGGGAGGAAGCTGGTGAAGCAACTCCTGTGGGCGGTGCTTCTGAACTTGTTGCTGCTCTGTTCACATCTAAGGTACTTGCATCTGGGCCTGGAGGCCTCCGCTTTTTTTGAAAGCTTGCATTACGACGATCTAGCAACGCTGACTTCTCACCTTCTGGTATGCTTTTCCCGCGCACTCTTCGTTTTAAGGCACTCCCTTGAATGTTCTTTGCTCCAATACTTTGTTTCTGAGCTCGCTCCCGAGCCCTACGCTGTGCTCTACTCTCCTGCCTCTTCTCACGGGCTTGATTCTGCTGGTCGTCTATTTGGTGTTCATTGGTTTGCTGCGAGGGATTTATGAGTTCGCTGGGGGCATCATTATCATCCAGGGTACGACTAAGGTACTCGCCTGCACCATTGTGGAGCCGTTAAATCCTGGTTCAATGCACATGGACACAACAAGTAAAGTAAAGATGGAAGGGTTACCGTCTGATTCGAAGTTGTTCCCAGCCTTACTCGCAAACCGGGGGGCAGGGGCAGGAGCTGAAGCTTCAGATTCTCTGAATGCCAATGCATGAGTGCTCGACATCAGGTTGGGTGTAGCTAAGGTATCTGCATCAGGGCGCGGCATGGCGATGGATTCAGCGCAAGGGGTGTTGCACCTAGCCGCGAGTCTCTTCTTGCGGTGAGCTAGCATGTTCTGCTTCTCCTTAGGTGATATGTTTTGCAGATGTGTTCTTCGGCGGGCGTTTGTCTCTTGCTTGTCATGGACTGACATATTTTGGTACGCCGCCCTTCTAAGGGTGTTACTCTGTTGCTTCTCCTCTGGTGTCATTCGTTGCCTGGCTTCTCTTTGACGGGCAGTCCTCTCCTCCTCTGTTTTTTTCCTAGCTTCTCTGCGACGTGCATTGATTTCCTCCTTCTGTTCAAGTGTTAATCTATTTCGCCGTGCTATATATTGATCTCGCCTTTTCTGTTTTCTATCTGATTTAATGATATCATTTGAAGCAATGTGCTCGGGGACATTGTCTTCAGTGTCGAGTCCAAGTGCTATGTCTGAACCAATATTATGATCAATGCTTCTCTCTGTTACTCGCAGTGATGCATGGTGATCATAGTAAGTGCCTTCCCGAGAATGATTTCCTGAAGAACCATTTTGTTTTAACAAATGTATAAATGCAAACTAAAAAAAAGTCGTGTGTAAGGGCGATACTGATTGATGTTTCCACATGCGGCACTGGCTGAAAGGCCTTGAGATTGCCGGCTATAGGAATCATCATAGGCAGTTGCGTGGGCACATTGTCATCATCATCGGAAGACAAAACACTGTAGTTAGTAGTGCGTGTTTGTTTGCGTATGAAAAAACTAGATGGTGGTCGGTGTGTATTGGTGAGTTGTGATCTGGGTGTCCTCTCATATTCGACAACTGATAAGATTAATGTAAGTTAAGTTGTGAAGCTTATTGAATACCTTATGTGCAGACATGTGATTGGCATACACATACCTTTTTTTCCTTTATCATAGAGACGCTCTCTGTGCTGTGACATCTTTCTGTCCTATAGAAGCTTAAATAAACCTGCAGTCTTTTTGCATTAAAAAATGATATGAATTGAATTACAAAAATGATATGACCTATGGTGACTCATTTAACATGCTTTTAGGACTCACTTGTTCATTTTCATAGACATGTTCTTCGCATATGGTTTCTTCCAAAGTAAAATGATTGTGCTATTATATGTTGACGGATGAAGTTTGTATATTTCAGTAAAAAGAGGGCTCAGACATGGCGACAAGAATGAAGGTGGAGGGAAAGGAGTGGAGAGAAAGTATTCTGGAGGTGAGCTTAAATGAAAGTATTTCCTTCTATCACTATTCCTGTCGCGAGGCATGTTTGTTCCCATGATGTAATGTTTCATTTTCATTTACGATTCTTCTAGAATCCAGTAAAAGTAAACATGGTCTGAGGTTACCTAATCTTATACTGCAATTTCAGAATTTCCTAGATTATTTTGACAGTTTCAACACATGTTCTTCTTACTAAAATAAACCTACAGTCTTTTTGCATTATAAAAATGATATGACATACTATAGGAACTTAACTGTGGGAACAGAACAGGTGGCATAACTGATTAGATTTTGTAAATTGGGGAATAAGTGCTATGTTCAAATGTAGTTGCTGAAAAGACACATTTGAGATGCCAGAACTTGTTCAATGTAGTTGGAGTAAAAGTTAAAGATGCAATCTGAGTACTAACATTATGAAGTTTTGAACAGGAGTCTAGTATAACTACTTTGCTTGCTGAAACAGGTCAGGATGGCAAACCTAGGGAGTTCGGGCATATGACGTCCAAATGAGGCATGTGATTGTAATATGATGTGTTTGTGAAATGCGAGCAGTAGCCTTGTGATTTTGATAGCTCGGTGATGGCGGGCGAAGCCACCAAGCATCGACACACATCCTAACCAATTTGGTTTGGTGTCATCTTGGATCTGACTAATGGATTAATATTCTTGTAGGTTGATTTGAATCCCCGGGTATGTGGTTATGCATGAGCTGTGGAAGCAAAGGTGTGTGTCGGCTGGTTATGCATGAGCTGTGGAAGCAAAGGTGTGTGTCGGCTGGAGCTGATTTACGGGGCTGTCATTTGGATGGTACCAAACTGTAATAATACAGACTCCCACTCAAAATTTCACTGCACCAAAGGCTCTCGTAAGTGCTTGACTTTGTTTCTTCATACTACGTGATATAATACATATTGTCTGTACTGGATTGCCAAAATTAGATTTATTTGTTTCTCTCTCCTGCATTTTTTGCATCGTCCTCCATACAAAAACATGGTGGGATTTGGTCCAGGTGACAACATACAAGACCGTAACAATCAGCCTGTTTTAATTTACTGAAACTGGGTAGATGCTAGATAGAAACGTCATTATCCTTGGTGGTAGATTGGAAGCTTGCTACATGTTTTTCTCAATGGGCATACCTGCTGTTATCTTGCCAAAGCCCAAGTTTATACAATTTGCTTCTCTAACTACAATGTCAGTACATTATGCTAGGTATGTGCCTCTTTAGTTGCCTCTTTCTGCTTTGTTCTGTGTTTTCTGTTTAGTTATGGGGTGCCTTACTGTTGTGCAAAATTATGGCCTAACTTTACTGGGCAGAATTATGGCCTAACTTCACTGTACACTTGCAATCTTTCTCCTGCATGATCTACCAAATGGTGTTAAAATTTACTGGGCAGAATTATAGACTGATTAGATTTTGCAACTTTGGGGAATAAGTGATATGTTCAAATAAGTTAAAGATGCAATCTGAGTATTAACATTATGAAGTTTTGAACAGGTCAGGATGGCAAACCTAGGGAGTTCAGGCACCATGAAACATAACTTCCTTTGCCATCGGAGAGAAAGAAGACGGTAGGCGCGCTCAGGAGATGACGCAGCAACAACCGTCGAGCGGAGGTTGTGTTTGGAGGCGACCAGCAGAGGCTGCAGCTCCCACAGCTCGCGTGCGAACGATGTGGCCGGACGACGATTGAAGCGGCGTTTCTGTTTTGGCGGCGTGCTTTCGCGTGTGGATGGAGCTCGTACGCCAGGAAGAACTGGCGTCTTGATGGAGCTCGTACGCCAGGAAGAACTGGCGTTCGTTGGCGGGTCGAAGAAGTTTGATTTTTGGTCGATGGACCTCGTCCTCGTTCGTGGGTTGCGGAGCTGTTTTTTTGTTGACTGGGCGCGATCGTGGGGTTCCATGGACTTATGGTTCGTGTGTTGAACTGTGGATCTCGTACGTGGGCTGAGTTGTTGTATTTTTTTTTGTGGGCGCTGAGTTGGTGTTTTTTCGTACGTGGGCTATGTTGGTGGGCTGCTGCGTGCGTGTGGGAGTTCGAAGGGAGGGGGATCGAACGAGGTCGAACCATCACGACGTTCGATCCCCCTTTAATAGTAGAGATTAGAGCATCTCCACACGCCGGCCTTTCCAGGCGATTTTTTTTCGCCAGCGCCAAAAAAACGGTCCAGTCACGTCCCTACGAGCCCGTTTTCGCCGGCTTTGGCCGAAATCAGCGTCGGCTGACCCAGGCCGAACCCGACGCGCCGGGGGCGCTCGGGGATGCCGGGGCGAGAGTTCTGGCGCGAAGCAGCCGCGGGCCCGCCGAGTCAGCGAGACGGCCGCTTCGTCGACCTCATCGCCTCGGTTTCCGCGGGAATCAATGCGAAGGCTGCCGCGCCGCGCCGGTCAGCCTCCATTGATGCCTCACGGGCGGCGCAGTGAAGACGCCGTCGACGCGCGTCCGCTCGCATGCGCCACGCGTCCGCCCGCATGCTGTCCACCGCCACCCCCGCTTCGGCTATAAAAGGCGCCCTCCCCGCCGGTGAGCGCCACACCCTCCCCTCTCCCCTCCCGCGGTAGCCTTCTTCCCGTCGATGAGCTCTCCCACCACTGCTGTCGGTGTCAAAACCGGCGGATCTCGGGTAGGGGGTCCCGAACTATGCGTCTAGGCGGATGGTAACAGGAGACGAGGGACACGATGTTTTTACCCAGGTTCGGGCCCTCTCGATGGAGGTAAAACCCTACGTCCTGCTTGATTAATATTGATGATATGGGTAGTACAAGAGTAGATCTACCACGAGATCAAGGAGGCTAAACCCTACGGACTAAAGCCCTCCGGTTTATATAGATACCGGAGAGGGCTAGGGTTACACAGAGTCGGTTACAATGGTAGGAGATCTACATATCCGTATTGCCAAGCTTGCCTTCCACGCCAAGAAAAGTCCCATCCGGACACGGGGCGGAGTCTTCAATCTTGTATCTTCGTAGTCTTGATAGTCCGGCGGACATTGATAGTCCGGCTGTCCGGACACCCCCTAGTCCAGGACTCCCTCAGTAGCCCCCGAACCAGGCTTCAATGACGATAAGTCCAGCACGTTTATAGTCTTCGGCGTTGCAAAGAGGGTTCTCCCTTCAAATTCCATGTACCTGCCGAACAGTGTCCGGCTTCATCTTGAATACTGTGTTCCTCGGCTTCTACGCCAAATAGTGGCCCTCTTCCACGCGTCGCACGAATGCGAAAAGCCAGGGTGTTTTTTGCATTTCACCCCCCAATTGTGCGAGTCGACCGCCTACAAAAGAGGCAAGAATCCAGATCCAAACCACACCGTCTTCCTCCCGCGAATACTCCATCAAAGCGCCTTTGACCTAGAAATCCATTCCACCATGGATCGTCAACACGGCTCTTCTTCGCGCGCTCCCAGCCCATCGCCGGGGAGTTGGAGAAGGTGCTCTATTTCGCACAACGAGCTCGAGAAGCTCCAAACGGGGGGATTCCTCCCTCCGGCCATTATGATCCCAGTCCGGGCCGGACTGGTTACTTATCAAGGTGGGAGACAGGCGGAGGACACTCCAAGCCCCAATAAGGGGGAGCGAGTATGTTTTGTCCCTTATCTGACAAGGGGACTCGGATTTCTAATACATCCGTTCCTCCACGGGCTCCTGAAGTTCTACGGACTCCAGCTCCACCACCTCACGCCCGCCTCTGTCCTGCATATCGCGGGCTACGTAGCTCTTTGCGAGCTATTCCTGGGCATTGAGCCCCATTTCGCATTGTGGAAGAGGCTGTTTTGCCTCGTACCCCGTTCTTACCAGGGGTCCATATATCAAGTGGGCGGCGCCGAAATATGGCGCATCGCCGGGACCGGATACCTATCCGGCACTCCCAAGAAGGCGTCCGAAGACTGGCCCTCGGAATGGTTTTATATAGAAGACGCTCCGCTGCCAGACCCAGTTCGGATCGGCCTCCCGGACTTTAGTGCTGCTCCCTTGAAGAAACGCCTCAGCTGGCGCCCACGGAGCCCCCGATTGGTGGAAGACAAGAGCGTCCATTACTTGATGGGATGGATAAGATTAATGGCTCATTCCGGCTTGACCATGATCGGAGTCATGGCGACATGCATCGAGCGAGGGGTACAGCCACTGCAATACAGAGGTCATCCCATGTGGGATTTCAATGGGGAAGACGATGCTACCCGGCATGGCCGCAAAGGGCCGGATTCGACCGAGGATCTGGTGAAGATCCTGTCCAGTCTGTACAAGGGGGAGAAGGAGGATTTCCTTCGAACGAATCCTTTGAATGGGTTTTCCATGATCAACCCCAGAGGATGGGTAAGTGAACACCTTGAAGGGCCCAACCCATGCTTTCGAAGTTTAAGCTTCTTACATTATGTCTTCGGCGCAGGGTCTACGCCGGATTGTGGAGGACATGGTAAGTCCTGCTCCGCAACCCGAGGATCCAGAAGGATCCCTGGGTCCGGCCTCCGAAGAGGACCCGGATATCGAGGTGGAGCTGATCGACGGGGTGTATCACCAGCTCAGCATAGACAATGCTTTGGTCGCCATTACGGCGGACTACCCCGGACTAAGTCCGGCCTCCCAGGTGACCGCGACCGAAGTCCGGACACCATTATCTCATCCCTGCCCATTTCTGACCTTCGCGAACGATGGTATTTTGCAGGAAGCGCCTTTACGGCAGGAAGCCGAGCCCGCGGCGGCCGACCAACAGAGGTCAGTCCGAACCAGCAGGCGAAAAAGGAGCGCAGTGCGGACGGAAACGTCGCCGCAAAGGTATAGCTTGCATATGAATTTTTAGAGCAACGTTTCGAGGAAACGTCTAAGTGCCCATAATTTTTGTAGGAGAAAAAGCGCTCGCCGGACTGTGAGCGCAGGAATTGCCAATCCAACCAACACCGGCCAGGCTCCAGCGCCCGGCCTGGAGGGGGAGGCAAGTGCAAGAGGCGAGCCGGAACCTTCTCCAACGGAGGATACAGACAGACTGTCCGCCACCAAGTCTGAGGTGGAGAGCGCCATGAACCATAGGCGCCGCCAGACAGTATTTCAAGAAGCGTGCTTTTCCCCTGAGGCATTGGATGTCTTTAACGCAGGGGACGCGCATCTCCATGCTGCTCAAAATGGTTTTACCAGAGCCCCGGAGCAGTATGTGAAAGACATACGGGTAAGGGAATTTTAATGGTTGTATATACCAGTAGCCCCCGAGACTTAAATTAGTTACGCTAACTGATTTAAGGATCATTGTAAATTTCAGGCACTTAACGAGAAGAACGCCCAGCTGTCTTGGGAGCTGCAAGATTGCAAGGCCCAACTTGAGGCCGCACTTGCTGCCGCAGGAGGAGATGGAAAGACCCCTCCTGGTAACACATTTTTATTAATAAATATAAGCGCTGTGCGGCGTGCGCGCGAGTCTAATAATGACATTTGCAGGTACCGCCGGACAAGATCCGGACAGGCAAGCATTGCTACGCCAGCTAAAGGCCGGCGAGAGTGTGCTGAATAGGGTTCAGCAGGAAAGGAACAAGCTCCAAGATGCCTACGCCAAGCTCGGAGAAGAGCTGAAAGGCGCTCAGGCCGAGCTATCCGGCTCCATTAAGGAGAATCAGCGGCTTCGTCGCAGCATTTATAGTAAGTGCTTGAGCGAACTCTTTTGAAAAGAAGAGTTTGGCGAGGAAGCGTTTTGACATGATATGTCTTGTAGGTATACTCACGGATCGTCCTGCAGAGGAGATGCCCATATCAATGGGTGATCAACTTCCCGAACTGTTGCAGCTACTCGAACGAGTTCGGCAGGCAATGAGCGGCGTCGTTCAGGCTTTATGGCCAGCCCTCACCCTACCCGAGGGCCTCGGGGAGCTTGCGGAGAAGCTGCAGGGAGTGCGGCAGCGTTTCTGTTTGTGGAAGATTTCGGCTTGCCGTCAAGGTGCGAGGGAGGCTTGGGCCATGGTGAAGACGCGGTACAAGAAAGCAGATCCCAACCACATGGCCGAAGTTGGACCGGTGGGGCCCGATGGGAAGGAGATCCCTGTGAGTTTAGTGTATAGCCAAGTAGAGTTGGCTGCTAAATTTTCCCAACAGGACTGTAAACTAGACAGCCTGTTAGACGGGATTGAGGAGGAATACAATCAATAAATTTGACAATGTATGTTATCCTTTAAAGTGACATGTGAAATGCCTTCTAGCCGGATTGTAGATCGTTTGTCTTTGCCGACCTTTTCGCTTCGACCTCAGGACCCTAAAGTCCGGAGTGTGTCCGAATACCTTTTTGGTTAAGAAACAACCGTGGTATGCATGGAGACCAGGCGTAGGGGTCATTAGTGCTTTATCAGACAAGTGCCCAACTAGTTATGTTATATTACATGGTTAGTAAGAAACATCTTCCCGGGAGAATAGTTCCGTTAAGGGTTCCTTTCGCTGGGAGGCATGCCCTAAAGTGCATGTCCGGACTGCAAAGAAAGCAGTAAAACATCTGGGGGCAGATAGATAAATAGGTAAAAAGTCATCTTTTAAGTCACCGACCGAATATTCCCTTAAGAACGCTAGCTTTCGGCTTCACCCAGTCTGAGGTACACATCCGGCTGACCCGGCAGTAACAATCGCAGAGGTGCTCCCTTTACCTCCTAGCCGAACAATCGGGAACGTAGGGGTAAGCACAGGAGCCAGGCAACCCAGCTTGGCCAAAACTTAAGTCATATCGATGCATATAATGGCGAATAAAAGGTACATGTGGAAGCTTGACACATGTGATGGGTATAAAACCCGTATAATTGAGCTTCTGTAGAAGAAGCCCCCAGGAATAATGAGTGCGGATGGCACATCATGCGTATAATTGAGCTTCTGTAAAAGAATCCCCCAGGAATAATGAGTGCGGATGGCACATCATGCGTATGCAAAGAATGCAAAAATAGGCCCGAAAGGGCTTTTAAATGAGAAGGATAAAAAGAGAAACAAAAGACAGCCGAAGTGTAAAATTTTGGACGGGGGAAGGGGACGAACTCTTAGTCCGGCGCTAGGCATAGAATCGTCGGAGGCGGGCTGCGTTCCATGGGTTCGGCTCGAGTCGGTGATCCGACGCATTTCGTAGACGGTACGCTCCGCCGGTCAGTACTTGATCGATGATGAAGGGACCCTCCCATTTGGGCTTGAGCTTGTCCTTTTTCTTGTCCGGCAGGCGTAGAACTAGTTCACCAATGTTGTAAGTCTTGGCCCGTACTTCTCTGCTTTGATATCTTCGGGCCTGCTGCTGATAGAATGCGGAACGAGCCTTCGCGACGTCACGTTCTTCCTCCAATGTGTCCAAGCTGTCCTGCCGATCAAGCTCGGCCTCTCTTTCCTCATACATGCGCACTCGAGGTGAGTCATGAATAATGTCACAGGGCAAAACTGCCTCTGCGCCGTATACCATAAAAAATGGTGTGAATCCGGCGGAGGGTGTTATGTCGTCTGCCGAATCACCAGTTGGTGCGGTTTTCTCCGGTTTGTAGCTACCGGGCTCCTCTTCCCATAGTACGGATGGCTTGAAGAGCCGTTCCAGGAAGATATTTGGAGGGACAGCATCACGTTTCGCACCGATGCGTGTCAAGACGTCGGCCGCTTGGTTATTATCTCGGGCTATGTGATGGAATTCGAGTCCTTCAAACTGAGCTGACATTTTTAGGACAGCGTTGCGATATGCTGCCATTTTCGGATCCTTGGCGTCGAAGTCTCCATTTATTTGGGATATTGCAAGGTTTGAGTCCCCGCGCATCTCTAGGCGTTGAATGCCCATGGAGACCGCCATCCGGAGACCATGTAACAGGGCCTCGTATTCGGCTACATTGTTGGAGTCCGTGTACATTATTTGAAGTACATACTGGACTGTATCTCCGGTGGGGGACGTCAGTACGACGCCAGCCCCCAGTCCGGCCAACATTTTGGAGCCGTCGAAATGCATAGTCCAATTGGAGTATGCGCCGTACTCTTTAGGGAGTTCGGCTTCAGTCCATTCAGCGACGAAGTCAGCCAAAACTTGTGACTTTATAGCTCGTCGAGGTTTATAAGTAATGTTGAATGGTAAGAGCTCAATGGCCCATTTTGCTATCCTGCCCGTTGCGTCGCGGTTATTTATAATGTCATTGAGTGGTACCTCAGAGGCCACTGTTATCGAGCACTCTTGAAAGTAGTGCCGGAGCTTTCGAGACGCCATGAACACCGCATATGCTATCTTCTGATAGTGCGGGTAACGGGATTTGCAGGGGGTTAACACAGTGGATACATAATACACTGGTTTTTGAAGAGGGAATTTATGCCCTTCTGTCGCTCGTTCGACGACGAGCACTGCGCTTACAACTTGATGTGTTGCTGCGATGTATAACAACATTGGTTCGCCCAGAGTGGGCGCAGCCAGGACCGGATTTGTTGCCAGTATGGCCTTTATTTCTTCGAGTCCGGCAGTGGCAGCATCCGTCCACTCGAAGTGTTCGGTGCGCCTGAGGAGGCGATAGAGGGGCAACGCCTTTTCTCCTAAACGGGAGATAGAGCGGCTTAATGCTGCCACGCATCCTGTTAATTTTTGTATTTGTTTGAGGTCTTTTGGAATATCCAACTGTGACAGAGCTCGGATTTTGGCCGGATTTGCTTCAATTCCTCTACCGGATACAATGAAGCCCAGCAGCTTTCCGGCTGGTACGCCGAAGACGCATTTTTCCGGATTCAGCTTGATGTCATATGCTCTGAGGTTGTCGAATATGAGCCTCAAATCGTCTACTAAAGTTTCGACGTGTTTTGTTTTGACGACTACGTCGTCTACGTATGCCTTGACTGTTTTGCCGATCTGGGTGGCCAGACATGTTTGAATCATGCGCTGATATGTTGCACCGGCGTTTTTGAGTCCAAAGGGCATCGTGTTGAAGCAGAATGGTCCATATGGAGTGATAAATGCCGTTGCGGCTTGGTCTGCTTCCGCCATCTTGATTTGATGATAGCCAGAGTATGCGTCCAGGAAGCACAACGAATCGTGCCCTGCTGTGGCATCGATAATTTGATCGATGCGGGGGAGAGGGAAGGGATCCTTTGGGCAAGCTTTGTTGAGGTCTTTAAAATCGACACAGAGGCGCCAGGATTTATCCTTCTTTGGTACCATCACCAAATTTGCTAGCCAGTCCGGATGTTTGATATCTCTAATGAATCCGGCTTCCAATAGTTTGGCTAGCTCTTCTCCCATTGCCTGTCTTTTGGGCTCGGAAAATCGTCGAAGAGCCTGTTTGACTGGCTTGAATCCTTTTAGGATGTTGAGGCTGTGTTCAGCCAACCTGCGAGGGATTCCGGGCATGTCTGAAGGATGCCAGGCGAAGATATCCCAATTTTCCCGAAGGAATTCGCGCTGTGCGGCGTCTACTTCGGGGTTCAACTGTGCCCCAATGGAGGCCGTCTTTGTTGGGTCCGTTGGATGGACCTGGAATTTTATTATCTCCTCTGCTGGTTTGAAGGAGGTGGACTTGGATCTTTTATCGAGTATCACATCGTCCCTGTTCACCATAGAGCGCAGCGCGGTGAGTTCCTCTGCCGCTAAGGCTTCGGATAGTGCCTCGAGGGCTAGTGCGGCTGTCTTGTTTTCGGCGCGGAATGCTATGTCCGGATCACTAGCGAGAGTGATTATTCCGCTGGGCCCAGGCATTTTAAGCTTCATGTACCCGTAATGAGGTATTGCTTGAAAAATTGTGAATGCCTCTCGTCCTAATATGGCGTGATATCCACTGCTGAACGAGGCCACCTGGAACGTGACTTCTTCGGATCTGTAATTGTCCGGAGAGCCGAACACCACATCGAGTGTGATTTTTCCGGTGCGCTTCCCGGCTAGGGATTATTCCTCTAAAGGTTGTGCTGCTTCGCTCAATACGGCTCCAATCAATTTCCATTTTTCGCAGAGTTTCCTCGTAAATGAGGTTTAGTCCGCTGCCGCCGTCCATGAGGACTTTTGTCAGTCGAAAGCCGTCCACTATGGGACTAAGTACCAGTGTGGCTGGGGCTCTGGTTGTTCGGAATGTGGGCTCGTCGCTGCCATTGAAGGTAATGGCTGTGTCGCTCCATGGATTTGCTGTTGCTACTTGGTAGACTTCGGCGAGTTCGCGGATTGATCGTTTTCGCATATTATTTGATGCGAAAGTCTCGAAGACTGTTGATACCGTGTTGGTATTGTTGGAGTGGTTTCCCGGAGCTAGAAGCTCTTCGCCACTTTTGGCCACCTACCGTAATATCCAACATGGTCGAAGGCTATGTGTTGGGACGGCTCCCTCTGTATTATGAAGCTTACAGGGTCCATTGAGCCATCCCTCCAGTACGGTTCCGTTTCCCTGACTGGGTTTTTGTTTTTTCGTTTTTGCATCTGGGGCCTGAGTGTAAGGCGCCCTTTTACTGCGGACTGGGTTTGGGGCCGGATTATCCCAAAATTGATTTTCGGTTTTCCGGAAACTCTCCATCACACAGTACTTTCGTACAATGGATGCCAGATCGGTAAAGCGCGTAATTTTGCGACGATCAATGGCGTTTAGTATTCCCTTGTCCGTGCAGTTATTGCGGAAGATTGATATTGCGTTTTCCTCTCGGCAGTCCTTTATCCTGTCCATAACCAGGAGGAATCTGGCCCAGTAGTGATGTACTGTTATTGTAGGCTCTTGCCGTATTAGAGATAGATCGCATATGTCTGGGCGGGTGGGTGGAATAAAATCCGGATCCCTGCCCATCTTGAGGCTCAAAGGCCAAGGGGTTTCCGAATTCGGAAGTGTGTTTTGCTGGGGACAATCCAGCGAGTCCGGGGCGATGCATGATTTTAAGTTCGATGCTTGATCGAAGTCCGTCCCTCCGCGGGAATCCGGCATGGAGGGTTCGGGAATCCGGACATGAATTGTTTTCAACACTGGCAAAGAGTTGCCGTATTGCTCTTCCACCACTGCGACGTGGTGGGTGGCCTGGGGAGAGTTAATCTCTCTCAGATCGGTTTTAAGCCTAATCTGGTTGTAGTCCGTAGCAACTCCCAGGGCGGCGATGCGATCCAAGAGCTCGTTAACAGACGAGAGCCCTATTGGATCTAACTGTTCGGCAACTTTAGGGCTGACGCAAAGATTGCTTTCGACGACTTGAGAAGTCATTGCCGAAGCAGCGGCCGGACAGGCGGTCATGAGAAAACCACCAAGCCGGATAGTTTGGCCGGCGGTCAAGGCCCCTCCGGCGAAAATACCGTCTTTGAAGACGGGTGGAGGCATCCGCTCTATCGGTGACGACACAGAGAAACTCTCAATGAAAGAACCAATGTCGGTGTCAAAACCGGCGGATCTCGGGTAGGGGGTCCCGAACTGTGCGTCTAGGCGGATGGTAACAGGAGACGAGGGACATGATGTTTTTACCCAGGTTCGGGCCCTCTCGATGGAGGTAAAACCCTACGTCCTGCTTGATTAATATTGATGATATGGGTAGTAGAAGAGTAGATCTACCACGAGATCAAGGAGGCTAAACCCTAGAAGCTAGCCTATGGTATGATTGTATGTTGTCCTACGGACTAAAGCCCTCCGGTTTATATAGATACCGGAGAGGGCTAGGGTTACACAGAGTCGGTTACAATGGTAGGAGATCTACATATCCGTATTGCCAAGCTTGCCTTCCACGCCAAGGAAAGTCCCATCCGGACACGGGCGGAGTCTTCAATCTTGTATCTTCGTATTCTTGATAGTCCGGCGGACATTGATAGTCCGGCTGTCCGGACACCCCCTAGTCCAGGACTCCCTCAACTGCCTTCCACCGCCGACGAGCGAAATGGCCGAGAGATACCCAGGCGACGGCGCAGCGGCGAACGGCTTCGGCCGCCGACACCTTTAGGAGCCGGAGGTGCGCCTTCTGTACGAGGCCAAGTACCCGGCGCCCCCCGACATGCGCGTGCCTGGGGCATGGAGGCTAAGCGCCGGCGGCGTCCCGGTGCCGCCCGTCCCCGAAGGAGCCGCACGGCGGGCGGAGATCGCTCGCATCCGCTCCTTGCCGACGGAGGAGCAGCGGAACGAGCCGAGGTATGCGCCCGACAGCGAAACACTGTGGACGCTCTACTTCGAACGCCGCCGCGAGGAGCAGATCGCCTCCATCAACGGCGTCATCCCCCGTGGTCGCCTCAACTCCGAAGGACGGCGTGAGTGGTGGGGCGTCCCCGGCCGCACACTTGACGCCGTCCTCGACCACATCGAGACCGGCAATGTGCCCGGGCTGGAGTACCCGACGCGCCCCTCCTTCTCTCGCCGCCGCGGTAGTTCCTGGATACCGCGGCGAATGGAGCCGGGGTTGTCCTCCTCCTTGGGCTCCGGCTCGCCGGCCGTCCGCCCAGTCAAGCCCGAGCCGGAGGAGACACCGCTCGGGCGTCGCGCGCGGAGCGGCGCCCTCGTCATCAACGAGCCGTCGCCTGCGATGGCACCGACGAGGCGCTCCCTTCGCCTTGTCCGGCCGAAGCCCGAGACGGACACGCCCCCCATGAAATCGGAGCACGCCGGCATGGTGGCCCCCGACGATGAGTCCACCCTCAAATGGGCGAGGGAGGATTACGTCCGCGAGCAGGTGCGCCGCCAGCGTCAGGCGTACCTAGAGACCCAGGCCCGCAGCCGCGCCGAGGCCCGTCGTCGCCGCGTCGAGGAGCGTCGCCGTGCCGAGGAGGGCGACGTTATCGTCGTCGACAGCAACGACGAGGTCGAGACCGAGCCGTCATGCGCTGTCGGCGACCCGGGCGAGGAGTGCAGCAGGGACGCTGCGGGCGAGGCGCGCGACGACGACGGCGGCGACTACACCCGCTTTTACAGGCTTCTCGGCATGTAGACGGCAGCGGCGGCGACGATGGCGGCATCGACTAGGCGTTTCAGTTTGTTTTTTAAGTTAGTTCATGCATGTTTTAAGTTTTTGTACAAATTTCAAGTAAGTTTCGCTGAGTTCGTGCAAAAGTCGCCGAGTTTACATATATTTTGTACGCAACATCGCCGAACCCGGGGTGACCCGTGGGCCGACGACTGGGAGCTAGGTCGCCCCCATGCGCCAATCTAGCGCCGGCTTGTCCCCAGGGGGCTTTTTTTCGGCGCCCTGGGGGGCCGAACGGCTGGAGATGCTCTTATGGGCAGTGAATTCTGCATCAACCTTCATTGTCACACTACTAGGGAAAAGCCTATACACAGAATCTTATCAGCAGCGCGCTTCAAAATAACTCGCTGCTGCTAACTAGCAGTAGCGCGGACCGGTGAAACTCGTTGTTGAGACAAATATAGCAGTAGCGCGTCCACCCAAAGACGCGCTGCTGCTATAATTCCTACGAGGCCGCCGCGAGGCTAGTTATAGCAGCAACGCGTTTAAACGACACGCGCTACTGCTACGTAGCACAGTAGCAGCGCATTTCCCCGACAAGCGCTACTGCTAAGTTTCCTACAAAAATTTAGTCCCACCTCGCTCCGTGAAGAGAGTTTCTACCACCTTAAATATGTTACTTCTCACACTTTGACAAGCACCTGATCTTCATTGAACTCTATGTATAGAATTTGTGGCTGCAATATGAGTCTTCACCTGTTCCTAAACCGGTGAGGACTCATATTGTCAAATCAGATTGTACACAAAAAGATCGTTGATGATCAATGTGTATTTTTGCATGCTGACATATAGCAGTAGCGCTTTACTGTGAAAAGCACTGCTGCTAGATAGCTTAGCAGTAGCGTGTTTTGCGGAAGAGCGCTACTGCTAAGCCATCCATCTCCCTGATCTCCTCCCTTCGGATCCACTCACACACAGCCACTCAAAATCTGCGCCGCGAGCCCCCGTCGCCCCTCTCCTCCGCGCGTCTGCGCCGCGCGCCCCCGTCGCCCCTCCTCCGTCTGCGCCGCGCGCCGTCACCTCCTCCTCCTTGCTGGACTCGGTACCGGCCTCCTCCTCCATCCTCCCTCTCCACTCGCCGTTGGCCGGCCCCTCCTCGCTCCGCCTTCCTCGCCTCCTTCTCCCTCCTGCTTGTATGCAACATTTTGATTTAGTTGATATAATTTAGTTGACTTAGTAGGCTAGTTGATTTAGTTGACTTAGAACATTTTGATTTAGTTGATTTAGTAGGCTAGTTGATTTAGTTGACTTAGAACATTTTGATTTATTTGATTTAGTAGGCTAATTCATTTAGTTAATTTAGTTGACTTAGAACATTTTGATTAGTTGATTTAGTAGGCTAGTTGATTTAGTTGCCTTAGAATATTTTGATTTAGTTGACGTAGTAGGTTAGTTGATTTAGTTGACTTAGAACATTTTAATTTAGTTGATTTAGTAGGCTAATTCAGTTAGTTAATTTAGTTGACTTAGAACATTTTGATTTAGTTGATTTAGTAGGCTAGTTGATTTAGTTGCCTTAGAATATTTTGATTTAGTTCACTTAGTAGGTTAGTTGATTTAGTTGACTTAGAACATTTTGATTTAGTTGATTTAGTAGGCTAGTTGATCTAGTTGACTTAGGAACATTTTGATTTAGTTGATTTAGTAATCCTTTGCTCATATTGCTTTAGGAAGAATGGCGCCACCACCACCACCACTATGTCAACTGTGCAAGTCAAGATGCGCCAGCAGCCTTGCAACTGGCAAGCTGTTCGGCATCTACTTCCAGCCGAGTTTTCGTCATGCGGCGGTAAGAAATTAGATGAAATGTAATAACTATTTTATTTTTAGAGTTGGCATTACTGCATTGTGTCATTTTTCTTAGTTTACACAGATCGTCCCATGCAATGTGAGGTTGAAATTCAACAAGCTAACAGGAGACACTGTGACATTTGAGGCTCCTGGGGGGCCGTACACTATGGAGGTCGAGAAAGGACGCAATATGTCGCAGATTGGAGGAAATGGATGGGCCCGTTTCGTCGCTCGCATGCATCTTACTAGTGGTGAGTTGATCAGCTTCAACTTCCGAGCAGAAAGACCCAAGCTAGCTGTCATTTATCTCAACCTGGTGGAAGATGATGAAGATGACGAAGATGATGAAGATGATGAAGATAATGAGGACCCACTTGATGAAGATGATGAGGACCCACTTCATGAAGCCATCGTAGCTCAAAGAACAAGGCTGAGTGAGGAGGAGGTGTCCAACCTGTGGGACATAATTCCGCCACGTGCTGACTTTGTCGGGGTGCCATTCGTGACCCGCTTGACAAATACCATGGTTGATCGACATGATATGGTATGTTATACTTACAAATGCAAATTAATAGTGTGAATTACTTAGTGTACAGTCCAATGATATGGTATGTTGTGTGGAATCTAGTCGATGATATATATGTTTTAGTGTAGAGTTCGATCACATGCTTATTAATTGATATGTTTTTGTTATTCAGAAATTGGCAAAGAGCATATCTGTGAGTTATGGTATCGAGCCTGATGAAGAAGGCTCAGCTGGACTACGCCTTACTGCAAGGGGCTCCGTCACAACCTGTACTTACCGCGTGGACATGGACGGTCGCACACACTTAAGCTCGGTTGGGTGGAAGAAATTACTCGATGGCAAGAATCTTCGTGTTGGACAGGCCATCCTAATTACTATCAGGAACACCAACCGCCCAGGCTTGAGGATGATGATTGTCTTCGACATCATCAAACTACATATGTGTGTGTGGCTATATCATCTAGAACTACATATGTGTGTGTGTGGCTATATCATCTAGCTAGAACTACATATGTGTGTGTGGCTATATCATCTAGAACTACATATGATGATCGTCGTCGATATCATCTAGAACTACATATGATGATGGCCGTTGATATGACCATGTACTGCTTGAGGATGCATGTTGGCTATGCATGAAATTGTTATCTTAGTACTTCCTTCGTTCCAAATTACTCGTCGTAGTTTGAACTAAAAGCACGACGAGTAATTTGGAACGAAGGGAGTACTACCGTACCTAGTAATGGTTTATGAATTTGATATCTACTAGTAGTACCTAGTATCTAGCATCTGAAAGGAGAACTGAAAGTGAAAGGAGAACTGAAAGGGAATGGGGCAGTGGGAAAATGATGAAAGATATAGCAGTAGCGTGGGATGAAGAAATCGCTACAGCTAGTTAATAGTAGCGCGTTCCCAAAAAGCGCTGCTGATATCGTTCAACAGTAGTAGCGCGGGTTGGGGCCGCGCTACTACTATAAGTTAGCTGTAGCGCCTTATTAGTAGCGCGGCCACCCACGCTGCTGCTAGCCTGGAAACCCGCGCTGCTACTAGCTTTTTCCCTAGTAGTGTCAGCCCGTTCTTTTTTCTTTTGATGAGGATAGTCCGTCCTTCTTTCTATTGTACTAGATCATCAAAGGCGCGCGTTGCTGCGCCCGTCCATTTTTACATTAAACTGCTAAAAATTTATAATATGAAAATAAATTTACTGAAGTTTGTCTTCAAAGTAGTGTACATTGCCGTGCCCATCCTTTTCTACGATGGAATTATGTGTTTTTTTTCTAAATAAACTGATACAGAGAATATGGAAGTTGAATTTGCATGAAGTTACTCATATATTGATAGTAATGAAAGTGAATGATCGAATCGGTTTCACAAAATAGGAAACATAATTGTATCGGTATTACAACACAAGAGACATGCATGACACTCATGTAAACGAATTTCTTGTTTCATTTTATTTCTATCACAACATTAGTGGATGTCCAAATCTTAGGTAATAGCATAATGATGTCAACCACTATAGTTACATGGGAAATAATACATAGGAGCAAGAACAGCAGCAAAGCTCAGGATGAATAGTATGAGACCTCAGCAAACCAAGCCCTGAACCAATTGTAGCACACCATTGTATAAACAACACTTATGCCATCGTTATCAAAAGAGCGGAACAGTACATGAATAAATTAACATAGTGAGATGGAAGAGTATTAAATAGATAAAAATATGGCACCTCTATAACCCATATCTAAGTGCGGTTTTGCTGCTTGCCATCCTCGATTCATCTTTCGTTTCTACATACACCATCTTTCACATCACTCGTCTTGTACCTCTTGGCATCCAATTGTTTCCGCTTCTTTACCTATAAGTTAGAATTGATGCAGCCCGATCAGTGCCAATGCTACGCAGCAACAGTGAACATTAAAGAGTTGCTAAGCTCACCCGACCAAAGGCGCTCATGGAAGGTTCCTTGACTTTGCTTTTCATCCGCCGAAAGGAAACAATTAAGTTGTGATGATTAGAGTTGTGAATTTTGGCATATTGGCAAGAGTTGCTTTTAGAAAATTGGTAACTGTGTTCCTAGTTAATAAGCCTAAGATGTTGGGAGCAGCAGTATGATGACTTTTTCTAAATAAAACAGTAGGAGTGACGGTTTATCTTGTATGACATTGTTCTTTGGATCAACATTCAACAGCCATCCCAGTGCCTTTTTTTCACAAGAAGCCTTCCTACAATCAATAGATATTAAGAAATTTTCATGTTGGTTCATGATAGATTAATAAAATCTCTTTGATGCATTAAATAAAATTATATGAACACAGATTAACACTAAAAAACTAATCTAGCAGTTCTTGTGTCGTATCAACATTAACAGTGTATGAAACTATTTCTAACTACCTGATATAAATCAATAAATGCTCTGACTTGCAACTACAGTCGAGTGCAAATACAACAGTAAGCGCTCTAGATTCTGCAACTTTATGTTGTGTAGTACCATCTGATGAAGGAATCTTTGGTTCTAGTGTACCTATCATCAATTTATTTCCTTTAGCTGCTGGTGTCTGACAATAAAAACGATACGGTAAAGAAATTTGGAAACAACATTTAATGAACAATGTAGATTAAAAATCGTTATCAATTCACATACCCACATAGTTAAATATCTCTGACATGCATATCATACTAAAATTTTCAAGGGTTCTAGACTTACCTGGAAGCCAGATCCATGCTAAATCATTTCAAGAGAACAAGCACGAACTGCTTCGCCACAAGAAAAATCCAAAAGTAATAGCAGCTTACAATCGGTGGAAGATTAAAATGTTGCAAAGCATCAAAATATTCAATGATCGTGGAACTGGAACCGCAGCGCTTCATTGCATACTTGTCTATCTTATATCCACATATAATTAGCTGCTTTTACAACCAATATCTGACCATTGAGCAGTTTTATGTACTGGGTCTTCCTTGAAATAATGCAAGAAAGAGGGTGCGACAAAGCTAGCTAGCCTTCCACGTACCATCAAAGATGTATCATCCTGCTAACTTGTATGTAAAATTCGTGGACTATTTAACAAGTTTCAGTAGTCATTTGAGGGTCCCAAAAGCACAACAACGTTATTGCACAATATCAGTTTGATAAAACGAATCGGTAAGCACCTCGATTTAGGACCTCTTGGTATAATCCCAGATCAGAAATTACGAGCATTCTTCCCCACTGACGAGAGCAATTGCCCTTCATGCCACACCCGGTGTACGGGATGGGCTCTGTTCTGCAGATCGCGATGGCGTACCTAGAGGGGGAGGGGTCTGGTCGACGCCAGAGGTCGGAGACGGGGAGTTGAGCGCCGTACCCATCGCCATGGCCGACGGGAACCATCTGTGTCGTGATCACCATCGCTGTGGTGGAGCAAGGAGAGGACATAGAGGAGTGGTGAGGACGTCGTGCCTTGATGTTTGGATCGATCCGTCACGCCATGTTCGTCGCCGGTCATGGGGATCAGATGAGAGAGGCGGACGGACAGAGAATAGGAAGGGGAGACGAAGGCAGAAGGTGTAGCTGCTGGGGCCAGCATCCAATGGGCTTTGTGCGGGATCGAGGCCCAGTTAACCATGTCGTGCCGTTTTTTCTACGGGAGCAGCCACACAGCAGCCATCCAACGGTTGGGAAGATCTACAAACGAGATCCGGCGGTCACATTAGTGAGGGCGTGAGAGAGCTAGAAAAGGGTTCAGTTTTACTGTCCTTAATGTACTGACATTTCGCTGCTATGAATTTTATTTCACTTATAGTAGTACTATTAACATGTCACATCCCTAGTTCTGACAATGCCTAGTGCATGCATTAGAGTGTTGCCTCATGTTTAAATTCAAATGAAATTTGAATTGGGGAATTTTCAAAGCCTCAGATTCCTTCTAAAAATGATCAAGATAAAATCGCTTCAAATAAGTCCAAGAAAATGTTCCTGTTATCCTCTGGAAATATTGGCAAGAGGTAAAATCAAAACCAATATTTTTGGTGTCTCAAAAACATTTATTTTGGGCATTTGAATTAAATCAATATTATTTGAATTGGATTTATATCTACTATTAAATAAATATAGGTCCAATAATTCTGAAATATTTTGTGGAGCATTGTTTTAATTCTGTTAGCTCCTAAAAATATTGTCAGAAGCAAAATAAATTGAATTGGTTTCAAAACCAAATTCAAAACAAACCTGCAAAATAGAAAACAGAATTAAAACAGAAAGAGAGAGAGAGAGTTTTACCTGGCCCCTTACCTGGCCGGCCCAGTGGACAGCCCAGCCCACTGGCCTGGTGCCAGTCGTCCTCTACCTCTGCCAGTAGGCAGAGGAGGGACACCGCGACGCCGCCGAGCTCGCCACGCCACCACCCTGCCTGGCTGCCTCCTCCTCTCCCTGGGTGTTTCCCGCAGCTCCACGCCACCCCCTGGAACCCCCTCGCACTCTCCCTCGTCCCCAACTTCTCCTCTGCTTTCTCTCCCTCCCGCGACCGAACGGAGCCGTCGCCGCCGACCAGCGCTCGCGCGGCCGCAGCCATCCCGAAGCCTCTCCGACACGCCCTCGAGCTCCGCCGGTCCTCCCTCGTCCTCCTCATCGTCTCACGCGACCAGAAGAGCCCCGGAGCGCCGCCCCGACGTTTTCCCCCTCGTCGGCTACCGAGGATCGCCGTCGTCAAATTCGTCGCCGTTCGGCCTTCCCCCGAGCTCGCCGTCCACCCCACGACGATCACCGTGAGCTTCTGCCTATCCTCCCCCTCTCCGTTCGCTCTGCCGTGCACCGTAGCAACCACACCGCACTCACCCAGACGCGCCGTCGCCCGCACTCGTCGCCGGTGATGCTCCGGTGACCATTTGGTCCCGGGCATCGCGTCAACACGCTCCCCGCATCGCGTAGAGCCTCCGTGGCACCTCGCCGCGCTCGTTTGCGCACCGCAGCCCCATCCCCACTTGCACCCGAGCTTCGGCCGCCGCCAAGCTCGTCGCCGGTGCCACTCCGGCCACTCCCCGGCCGCGCCACCACCATGGTTGGATGCGGGCGAGCGTCCGCATCCCGTAGCTGTGCTCCGCGCGCCAAACGGCGCCCTGTAGGCGAATCCCGCGCCGCTCCGCCGCATCTGGACTCGCCGGCGGCTAGACGCCGGCGGGTTTGACCCGCTGACCGTTGACTGGGTGGGCCCAGTTTGACCCTGGGTCAATGACATGTGGGCCACCCTTGCTAATTTTAGTTAGATTAGTTTAGCGCTAATTAACCTGGATTAGTGACTAACCTAACACTAGCTAACCCTGTTTAGTTAGTCAACTAACCACTGACATGCGGGCCCAGGCCCATTGACAGTTTAGTTAGTATTAACTTAATCCTGTTAACTAGCTGTTACACTGACATGTGGGTCCCAGCGTCAGGTTTGACCTGGAGGCGCCCAGTTGACCTGCTGACGTCATGATGATGTGAGGCTGACGCAGTAACTTATTTTCTGGATTTATTTTTTATATAGGAAATTCCAGAAAATAATTTAAACTTCTAAAATTCATAGGAATTCAACCGTAACTCCAAATGAGATAAATTATATATGAAAAATTATCAGAAAAATTCAAGGAATCCATCTGTACCATTTTCATGCATGTTAGAACAACTTATAGCTGCTGTTTAGCACAAATCATATAAAGGGCATTTGAATAATCACATATGGAGTTTGAATTTGAATCTTGGATTCAAACCAACTTCATTTAACTTTGTTGCTAGCTGCATTAGCTCAAAACACCAGCATGTTGCCATGTCATAGCATGCATCATATTGTGCACTGCATTGATCGTGTTTCTTCTGTGTTTGCCGGTGGTGTTCCCCCTCGGTAGACGCTGTACCGATGATGTGATCGTTGACACTGATGAAGACTCAATGTTATCTTCAGAAGTGCCAGGCAAGCAAAACCCCCTTGTTCATTCCGATACAATCCCACTCTCTCGCTCCTGCTCTCTTTTACTGCATTAGGACAACAACGATTCAACTGTTACTTGCTGTGGTAGCTAAACCCCTTTATCCTTTGCATGACCTGTCATTCCACAGTAAATAGATGAAACCCACTAGCATGAGTAGGAGTTGTTTGAGCCCTGTTGTGCCTACTCATTAATGCTTGTTTGTCATGCCTGCTACTGCTTAGAGTTGAGTCAGGTCTGATTCATCGGGGGTGAATCAGGTGTGTGTGAACATGTCCTACTATGTGTGAGCTAAGTGTGTGAACACGATTTGGTAAAGGTAGCGGTGAGAGGCCATGTAGGAGTACATGGTGGGTTGTCTCATTGCAGCCGTCCTCAGGAACTGAGTTCTGTGTTTGTGATCCATGATTCAGCTACTACCACGCATTGGGCCCGAAACCAATGGACCCTCTCGGCTTCTTAATCACCCTTGTCCTCTGTCCAGGAGTTGCAAGTAGTTTCTGGTGTTTGTAGTATGCTGGAGGCCGTGCGCAGCGCTGACCGTAGGGGTGGGCTGTGATGCGGTAGGCACGTGGTCGGGTAAACCGGGCGCCCGTTTGGTGTCACGGAACCCTGTTCACATCATTTGGGGCTGTGAGCGAAACTTCGCCCGGATCTCCTCATGGATGGAACCCGAATAGGCGATAAACCTGGACTAGGGACTTGAGTGTTTAGGTAGGTCGTGGCCGACACCCACGTTGGGCTTCCGCTTGAAGGTTGCCGAGTACATGTCGTGTAAACGGCGGTAAGTGGTGAGAGCGTGTGTGAAGAAGTACACCCCTGCAGGGTTAACATCATCTATTCGAATAGCCGTGTCCGCGGTAAAGGACTTCTGGGTTGCCTATAACAGTTCATAGACAAGTGAAAGTGGATACTCTAAAATACGCAAGATAAGCGTGAGTGCTATGGATGGCGTTCTCGTAGGGAGACGGGAGCGGATCCATAGTGGTGTATTGATATGGTGAATATGTGGACTCGTGTGCGCCACCTCAAAAGAGTTACTTGCAGTCGTAGTTTAGGATAGCCACCGAGTCAAAGCTGGCTTGCTGCAGTTAAACCCCACCATCCCCTTTATTGATAATGATGCATATGTAGTTAGTTCTGATGTAAGTCTTGCTGGGTACATTTGTACTCACGTTTGCCTATTTTATGTTTTGCAGAGAGACTTCAGTCTCGCTAGTAGTTCCACGTGGACTTCGACGTTTAGCTTGTTACCTCAGCTACGATCTTGTGCCCTCGGCAGGATCTAGTAGATAGTCAGGCTTTCAAGCCTTTTTCATTTGTAGATGTCTGTACTCAGACATGTTAGCTTCCGCTTGTGCTTGACTTGTATGCTCTGAATGCTGGGTCGAGAGACCCATGTTTGTAATATCTCGCTCCTCGGAGCCTAATGAATAAGTACTTGAGTCGTAGAGTCATGATGTGATGCCATGTTGTATTTGCACATATCGAGCATATTGTGTGTATGTTATTGAAATGCTTGGTATGTGTGGGATCTGACTATCTAGTTGTTTATCTTTAGTAGCCTCTCTTACCGGGAAATGTCTCCTAGTGTTTCCACCGAGCCATGGTAGCTTGCTACTGCTCCGGAACACTTAGGCTGGCCGGCATGTGTCCTTCTTCGTTCCTGTGTCTGTCCCTTCGGGGAAATGTCACGCGTTGAGTACCGGAGTCCTGTTAGCCAGCTACAGCCCGGTTCACCAGAGTCCTGTTAGCCCAGTGCTACAGCCTGGATTCACTCGCTGATGACCGACACGTTCGATGCTGGGTCATGGATGCCTGTCCCTGTAAGTTTGTGCCACTTTAGGTTTACGACTAGCCATGTCAGCCCGGGCTCCTTATCATATGGATGCTAGCGACACTATCATATACGTGTGCCAAAAGGCGCAAACGGTCCCGGGCAAAGGTAAGGCGACACCCGTGGGAATACCGTGCGTGAGGCCGCAAAGTGATATGAGGTGTTACATGCTAGATCGATGTGGCATTGAGTCGGGGTCCTGACAGCTTTGGTATCAGAGCTTGACTGCCTGTAGGATTACCAAGCCAAACTGGTCGAAGTTGTGTCTAGAAATGCTTTAGTTATGTAAGGGAATTTATTGTGGGTTGGAACGTAAGGCTCTTTTTACTCCTTATACCTCATGGCCTTCTGATCTGAGTCAACCTCATCTCTTCTACGGGGTTTAAGAACGAGGCCTTCGCATCTATCTATCAGGATGACGTGTTACTAATCCATAGACTTATAGAATTGTTAGTTTCAAATCTCAGCTCAGTTTTACTACTTCCGTATGTTCATAACTGTTGATCTCGAAACCTTGATATTGTGATGTTAAGTGGTTATACCACCATTTTGTTGTATGTCTCCAAACTTTTTGAGCATTTACAACCGTTATGCTGTCCGAGTCATCCCAGGTTTCTAAATAGTCTGAAGCATTTGTAAAATCCCTTCCTCCCATTCCGATGTCCCTTTGGGCCAGATTAACCACACTAATCGGTGAGTTGAGGTATTCTATTGCCTCGACGTATATGTTGGAATTATTATTTATGACCCTAGGTGTCTTAGGGGATCATCTAGTAATCTAGCCATGATTTGTATCCCAGTGTGATGATTCTGGCCATCATTCTCGAAAGCATCCCGTGATGTTATTAGTTAGTAGGTATTCCATTCCGGGGTTCTTGAACCCGAGATTCACCCTACCTACTTCATGTTGATAGTGTTTGCTCGTTCCTTTAGGTTATTAGTAACCTTTGCATTAGTCCTCGAGGTCCATGGTATTTCCTCCTTCCAAATACTATGAACCGCTTATGGCAGAAGTTCCTCGCTGAACCGAAGGATCACAATCAGAGTACTCTTGAGGAGTTCTCCATTCATAATTGTGAATCTGCCAGTTCTACCCTTTCCGCATGGGTTATCCGGAAGAAATGTTGAGCTTCGCTCGACATACTAATCTATGCATCCACAACTCAGAAAGTTATATGTTCCTTTGAGTTGTTCTCTTTAGTTGTGTCCTGACCCTCGTCTGTCAATTGATAGTCAAGAGTATGTGTGCATTCGTTCATCGGTGCCTATTATTCTTGTGGTCCGTCAAGCCATTCTATTCCAGAATGACTAGGAGAAACGAACTCCAGTACCTTGTCCATTTCCAGGATTGGGTCAAAGCAGTCGTACTCAACAGATCAAAATGCCAATCCAGCTTTTGTTCTGTTCTACCTTGGAGTGTTACCATCTTTATGTCGAGAATGTCATGGGAATTGCGCACCATCCTATGAATTCTTTATGTAGTAATACTCCTCGCCATCATTGTTCATTCCTCGGTTTCCGTGTTATTGTAACCGGAATGCCGACAAGTGAATCGTGGTGTGTGAAATCAATACTGCTGGCAACTCCGTTGCTTGGTAGTTAAATGGACGATAACCTCATTCTTAGCGTGTTGATTATTGAATCGTCACCCTAAGGTTGCTTGTGCTACCTAGTCCTTATTTCTGGTGCACTCCTCGATCAATGAGTTAGGATTATCCAGTCCCTTGCTTATTTGATCATATCGTCTTGCTCTGAAAGCAAGATTGTTCTCGAGCTTAGTAACATATCGGTGGTTCGTGATTTTCCGAATATCTTCTCGGAGGTATCACCAGGTTGTCACCTGACCGCTATGTTGAGTTCGTGATCAAGTTGGTTTCATATAAACCACCCCTTCTCCAAGAATCTGTGTTGCATACCCCTGAGCTAGTTGGTTAAGCCAAACAACAACTTGGAGAGTTGGAAGATAAAAGCTTGTCCGACTTAGCTCAGGTTAAGGGATATCTTTTTGTGTGCGTGTGATGAAGAAAGATGATATCTTCATCAATTGGTCCTCGAAACCAGTTGTTGGAGCTATCGTCTTGCGAAAACTTTGATTTGAATGTGGGCTATTCTCAAATCAAATCAGAACCAACGATGTTCGTAATGTTGTCTTACTCGTGGATTTTCCTCGAGCATACACCATTATATCTTTTGGGTCTGACCAATACTATCACCTTGTTCACATAGTTATGGAATTCCATCTCCATGGGAGTCTGGATGAATTGCTATTGATCCCATCGACAACATCCTGTCTTCTCCATAGTTTTGTTGGACATTAAGCTAGTGTTGGAAATTTTTAAAAGCATTTGTTCATGCTAGCTCATGAAGCATATGTTCGAATGTAAGAAGTGACTTCCTCTAGTTCATGTGCATTTGATGCAAGTTGCCGCCGTGGATTCGAGAAAGACAATGTTGCTTCCTTTGGAATCATCCCAAATCATTCATGCATACGTGCGAAGTATTCTGTGGTTCGAAGACTTGCAACCTTCATTCTATATGTATCCCTAGCACACCAAGCCACTGATTGATTTGTTCAAGGAGAAGAAGTTCCTTCTTAAGAGTATACCCTATGCAAGGACTTCGATATCCTCGATGATGGTTCCCCTCCTGAACTCGGTAGTGTTTTATTGTAAGACTACCATGGGATCATGTCTGTCTGGGACAACGTGTTCACATGTTTGCAGCAGAACCGGCTCATATTTTGGAGCTTACTACCGTAGTCCATTTCCCGAGAATCTCGCAACGTCTTCTCGTCGACTTGTGTTGCAAACTTTCATTTTACTTTCTAGACTTGATGAGTCTGGAATACTCTGACGCCAACCAGATCTGAATCTCAGGCAGATATGATGGATGGAACATCTCCCAAGAACTATAATATTGGTCTCTCGATAACCGGTAAAGAGGATGTCATGGCCAACACACCCCGCCGGAAGACCTATTATTGTAGTATCTTGTTTGAAGAAGTTGGCCACCTCCCCATAAGGACTTCGTAGGATTTACTCCCTAGTTGTCCCTTATGGATTTTTGTGCTCCCGAAGTCCGACCTTTACTTGATGTTCTAGATACCAAACCATATCTATGAATGGGATACGCTAGTACATCAAGGAGAATATTAGAAGCGGAGTGCTAAATGTCTCTCGGTCGATCATCCAGATTCTGTTCCTTGGCCTCGCTAAGGTGAAATCTGAGAAAGTGTTATCTTCCTTTGCATCTGCATCGTCCATCGCTATTCATCATGGTGGTATGTTGTGTTGTCAGCACCCTTGACACGGATGTTGGTAAAACCTTGATGAATATGGAAATGCTCAAGTTCTTGAGAGCACCCACAAGCGCTAGGTGTTATCATCGGCACTAACTGGGATTGCTCTCAGTTTCCTCGGTTATGCTATAACCATTCCAATAGTGGAATCACTCTCTGCTGTTGGGTTTCTCCCCAGTTACTAGGATCATTTCCAGCATTTGTATTTTGTTCCCAGCTTGCACCGTCATTGTGCCATCCTATCTTGGGTCCCATCCATTTCCGATGATAAGCAAAATCATCCCTTGTGTTGTCTTCAACAAGGTAATCCACATCACCCATTCTGGCCCGAGAATGTCATTCTTTCGGACTCCTTCAAATGATCGATGGTGAATTGCCTTAGGCTGGTATAAAGAATTTCAATGATCTCTGAATCAAAGGTAATTCTTTTTGCCACTTAAGGGGATATATCTACGAATTGCCTTCCTCTAAGATGTCTCGCTGTGGTATCATGGCAACTCAAAATCTCGCTACGTTGACAACCGTTCACCACCCTCTTAGGTGTGGAATTGTTGTCTACCTAGTGAACCCTCGTCATCTGTTCCACTCCATTCCTCTAGATGTGTGCTTTGTATCTCAGCTTGCGAGATGTTTTTATGACTCACCCCGTGAGCTGATCCTAAGCTGTTTGATCTCTGAGAAGATCGATTCTTTTAGAGTTTCCCTTTCCTCTCATTGTCATGTTAGTTGGAGTTCTCAGAGCAAGACTTCGAGACAATGATGGTGATCGAATCAACGTTCATTTGAAGTGCAACTTGGATCGTGAAGATTATTTTAGTTTGCGTTTCCCTTTTATCTTACCCTACGCTTGAATCTCGAGTCGAGATTCTTGTTTAGTGGGGGTGAGTTGTCACATCCCTAGTTCTGACAATGCCTAGTGCATGCATTAGAGTGTTGCCTCATGTTTAAATTCAAATGAAATTTGAATTGGGGAATTTTCAAAGCCTCAAATTCCTTCTAAAAATGATCAAGATAAAATCGCTTCAAATAAGTCCAAGAAAATGTTCCTGTTATCCTCTGGAAATATTGGCAAGAGGTAAAATCCAAACCAATATTTTTGGTGTCTCAGAAACATTTATTTTGGGCATTTGAATTAAATCAATAATTATTTGAATTGGATTTATATCTACTATTAAATAAATATAGGTCCAATAATTCTGAAATATTTTGTGGAGCATTGTTTTAATTCTTTTAGCTCCTAAAAATATTGTTAGAAGGAAAATAAATTGAATTGGTTTCAAAACCAAATTCAAAACAAACCTGCAAAATAGAAAACAGAATTAAAACAGAAAGAGAGAGAGAGAGAGAGTTTTACCTGGCCCCTTACCTGGCCGGCCCAGTGGACAGCCCAGCCCACTGGCCTGGTGCCAGTCGTCCTCTACCTCTGCAAGTAGGCAGAGGAGGGACACCGCGACGCCGCCGAGCTCGCCACGCCACCACCCTGCCAGGCTGCCTCCTCCTCTCCCTGGGCGTTTCCCGCAGCTCCACGCCACCCCCTGGAACCCCCTCGCACTCTCCCTCGTCCCCAACTTCTCCTCTGCTTTCTCTTCCTCCCGCGACCGAACGGAGCCGTCGCCGCCGACCAGCGCTCGCGCGGCCGCAGCCATCCCGAAGCCTCTCCGACACGCCCTCGAGCTCCGCCGGTCCTCCCTCGTCCTCCTCATCGTCTCACGCGACCAGAAGAGCCCCGGAGCGCCGCCCCGACGTTTTCCCCCTCGTCGGCTACCGAGGATCGCCGTCGTCAAATCCGTCGCCGTTCGGCCTTCCCCCGAGCTCGCCGTCCACCCCACGACGATCACCGTGAGCTTCTGCCTATCCTCCCCCTCTCCGTTCGCTCTGCCGTGCACCGTAGCAACCACACCGCACTCACCCGGACGCGCCGTCGCCCGCACTCGTCGCCGGTGATGCTCCGGTGACCATTTGGTCCCGGGCATCGCGTCAACACGCTCCCCGCATCGCGTAGAGCCTCCGTGGCACCTCGCCGCGCTCGTTTGCGCACCGCAGCCCCATCCCCACTTGCACCCGAGCTTCGGCCGCCGCCAAGCTCGTCGCCGGCGCCACTCCGGCCACTCCCCGGCCGCGCCACCACCACGGTTGGATGCGGACGAGCGTCCGCATCCCGTAGCTGTGCTCCGCGCGCCAAACGGCGCCCTGTAGGCGAATCCCGCGCCGCTCCGCCGCATCTGGACTCGCCGGCGGCTAGACGCCGGCGGGTTTGACCCGCCGACCGTTGACTGGGTGGGCCCAGTTTGACCCTGGGTCAATGACATGTGGGCCACCCTTGCTAATTTTAGTTAGATTAGTTTAGTGCTAATTAACCTGGATTAGTGACTAACCTAACACTAGCTAACCCTGTTTAGTTAGTCAACTAACCACTGACATGCGGGCCCAGGCCCATTGACAGTTTAGTTAGTATTAACTTAATCCTGTTAACTAGCTGTTACACTGACATGTGGGTCCCAGCGTCAGGTTTGACCTGGAGGCGCCCAGTTGACCTGCTGACGTCATGATGATGTCAGGCTGACGCAGTAACTTATTTTCTGGATTTATTTTTTATATAGGAAATTCTAGAAAATAATTTAAACTTCTAAAATTCATAGGAATTCAACCGTAACTCCAAATGAGATAAATTATATATGAAAAATTATCAGAAAAATTCAAGGAATCCATCTGTACCATTTTCATGCATGTTAGAACAACTTATAGCTGCTGTTTAGCACAAATCATATAAAGGGCATTTGAATAATCACATATGGAGTTTGAATTTGAATCTTGGATTCAAACCAACTTCATTTAACTTTGTTGCTAGCTGCATTAGCTCAAAATACTAGCATGTTGCCATGCCATAGCATGCATCATATTATGCACTGCATTGATCGTGTTTCTTCTGTGTTTGCCGGTGTTGTTCCCCCTCGGTAGACGCTGTACCGATGATGTGATCGTTGACACTGATGAAGACTCAATGTTATCTTCAGAAGTGCCAGGCAAGCAAAACCCCCTTGTTCATTCCGATACAATCCCACTCTCTCGCTCCTGCTCTCTTTTACTGCATTAGGACAACAACGATTCAACTGTTACTTGCTGCGGTAGCTGAACCCCTTTATCCTTTGCATGACCTGTCATTCCACAGTAAATAGATGAAACCCACTAGCATGAGTAGGAGTTGTTTGAGCCCTGTTGTGCCTACTCATTAATGCTTGTTTGTCATGCCTGCTACTGCTTAGAGTTGAGTCAGGTCTGATTCATCGGGGGTGAATCAGGTGTGTGTGAACATGTCCTACTATGTGTGAGCTAAGTGTGTGAACACGATTTGGTAAAGGTAGCGGTGAGAGGCCATGTCGGAGTACATGGTGGGTTGTCTCATTGCAGCCATCCTCAGGAACTGAGTTCTGTGTTTGTCATCCATGATTCAGCTATTACCACGCATTGGGCCCGAAACCAATGGACCCTCTCGGCTTCTTAATCACCCTTGTCCTCTGTCCAGGAGTTGCAAGTAGTTTCTGGTGTTTGTAGTATGCTGGAGGCCGTGCGCAGCGCTGACCGTAGGGGTGGGCTGTGATGCGGTAGGCACGTGGCCGGGTAAACCGGGCGCCCGTTTGGTGTCACGGAACCCTGTTCACATCGTTTGGGGCTGTGAGCGAAACTTCGGTCGGATCTCCTCATGGATGGAACCCGAATAGGCGATAAACCTGGACTAGGGACTTGAGTGTTTAGGTAGGTCGTGGCCGACACCCACGTTGGGCTTCCGCTTGAAGGTTGCCGAGTACATGTCGTGTAAACGGCGGTAAGTGGTGAGAGCGTGTGTGAAGAAGTACACCCCTGCAGGGTTAACATCATCTATTCGAATAGCCGTGTCCGCGGTAAAGGACTTCTGGGTTGCCTATAACAGTTCATAGACAAGTGAAAGTGGATACTCTAAAATACGCAAGATAAGCGTGAGTGCTATGGATGGCGTTCTCGTAGGGAGACGGGAGCGGATCCATAGTGGTGTATTGATATGATGAATATGTGGACTCGTGTGCGCCACCTCAAAAGAGTTACTTGCAGTCATAGTTTAGGATAGCCACCGAGTCAAAGATGGCTTGCTGCAGTTAAACCCCACCATCCCCTTTATTGATAATGATGCATATGTAGTTAGTTCTGATGTAAGTCTTGCTGGGTACATTTGTACTTACGTTTGCCTATTTTATGTTTTGCAGAGAGACTTCAGTCTCGCTAGTAGTTCCACGTGGACTTCGACGTTTAGCTTGTTACCTCAGCTACGATCTTGTGCCCTCGGCAGGATCTAGTAGATAGTCAGGCTTTCAAGCCTTTTTCATTTGTAGATGTCTGTACTTAGACATGTTAGCTTCCGCTTGTGCTTGACTTGTATGCTCTGAATGCTGGGTCGAGAGACCCATGTTTGCAATATCTCGCTCCTCGGAGCCTAATGAATAAGTACTTGAGTCGTAGAGTCATGATGTGATGCCATGTTGTATTTGCACATATCGAGCATATTGTGTGTATGTTATTGAAATGCTTGGTATGTGTGGGATCTGACTATCTAGTTGTTTATCTTTAGTAGCCTCTCTTACCGGGAAATGTCTCCTAGTGTTTCCACCGAGCCATGGTAGCTTGCTACTGCTCCGGAACACTTAGGCTGGCCGGCATGTGTCCTTCTTCGTTCCTGTGTCTGTCCCTTCGGGGAAATGTCACGCGTTGAGTACCGGAGTCCTGTTAGCCCGCTACAGCCCGGTTCACCGGAGTCCTGTTAGCCCAGTGCTACATCCTGGATTCACTCGCTGATGACCGACACGTTCGATGCTGGGTCATGGATGCCTGTCCCTGTAAGTTTGTGCCACTTTAGGTTTACGACTAGCCATGTCAGCCCGGGCTCCTTATCATATGGATGCTAGCGACACTATCATATACGTGTGCCAAAAGGCGCAAACGGTCCCGGGCAAAGGTAAGGCGACACCCGTGGGAATACCGTGCGTGAGGCCGCAAAGTGATATGAGGTGTTACATGCTAGATCGATGTGGCATTGAGTCGGGGTCCTGACATAACGCGTCCTCGTTATTGCTAATATTCGTTCCAAATTTATTTTTTTGACCCAAACCAGCGGGAGCTCTACTTTTGCATTATAGAAGGGAAGAAAAGGTTGTTAAATTACAAAGACTGAATGAAAAGAGGGAAACCATACATGAAAACAGGGATCAGTTACAAGGAAAGGGCCTCGTCGAAAAGGGCATCATTGTCATGGATCATCTGAGCGAGCACAGTAGGCTGCACCGGCAGATTTTGAAAAACGAAAAATGTATTTGGCAACCGTGTGGCAGATTGCGAAACTGCCACACGCATCCAGCGCCGCAGTTCCCTCCCGATCTCCTTCCTTTCCCGCACGTCCTCTCGATTTCTTTCCTTTCCCACTCGCCTCCCGGTCTCCTTCCTTTCCCGCACGACCTCCCCCGATTTCTTTCCTTTCCCGCACGCCCTTCCCGATTTTATCGGGCACACCCGCTTGTGCCTTCCTAATTTTCGTAATCGTCAATTATGGTCCACACGCCTTCCCGATTTTCAGCAAACATAATGCTTGGACTAGGATTAATTTGATCTTTGTTCTGCAGGTAATCGATAAAGAGCTAACCACCTCACCTATGACACTCATTGTTGAGAAAGCTAAGGGAAATATTGTTTTTGGCATGTTCGTGGTAACTTTGATCATTGGGAATAAATTTGTTGAACCCGCCCCCGGTAATTTCTGTAAATAGCACGATAACATTCACGCCATAGACCTGATAATTTAGATACAAACATCGTGGTAACTTTAACCATTGGGGAAGACAAATGTGAAAAGATACCCGATAATTTATGTGAATATACGCAGCGCACATCTGATAACTGAGGTAGAAACACTATGGTAACTTTGACCGTAGGGATTTATTTTTTGAAAAGATACTTCGGCATCTTCTGTGTAAATAGCACGGTAGTATACCTCCCTTCCCTGGCATTTTTATGTGTAAATAGCATGAAAACATATGCACTGCGATACTAAACACCATGATTAGTTTTTGACCTGTGGGGGGAGGGGGATTTGCTAAAACATACCCCTGATAAATTTTGTGTAAATAGCATGATATTTTAAGCACTACGGGTTTGATAGGTTACCTAGAATCACCATGATAACTTTTTGTCCTGGGAAAAAGTTGTTCAAAACATCCTCTATTTTTTGTGTAAATAACATGATAATATAAGCACCAAATAACCGATAACTTGCAATATAAACATGATGGTAACTTTTTATCAAAGGAAACTAAGTTGTTAAAAACACACACTCGCCTCGCGCGTGGGCCTCTTGGATGAACAGAACGCATGCGTGCCACGAGAAAGTCACATAATATTTAGTGTCATGAGGGGCACACGTGCTATAGGCGTGATAAGTTACGCAAAAACTTCGTGGTAATTTTTGACCTATGAAAAAGCTACCGAAACACATCCAGGTTTTTAGGTGCAAGTACCATGATAATATACGAACTGTAGACCCGGTAACTCATGTACAATCCCTCATGATAACTTTGACCAGGGGAGGTTGATGTACATATACCCTGATAACTTATGTGTAAGTACCATGGTATTTTACACATCGAATACCTTATAACTTGTGTACAAAACACAATGGTAACTTTGAAGGGATGTAGTTGTTGAAGCATAGATACCTGGTACATTCTATGTAAATAGCACGGTAAGTTATGCAACACAGGCCTGATAACTTGCATACAAATACAATGGTAACTTTGTCCTGAGGAGAAATCATGTGGTAGACGTGAAGAAGTGACAGTTTTCTCAGGGGTGGGCGCCCGAGATGTGCGGGAGAAGCATGTTTCTCGGGCGAGCCTACAGGGTCGTTTGGGAGGAGGCGAGGTCAAAGGACGATGAATCGTGTGGTACTTTAAAATGAAAAAAGTAGAGGTGTGGCAATTTTGCTTATATGGCACACATGTGCCAAATATCATAGTCCAACTTTGAAAAAACCCTTCTATTCCTCCTGTTCGACAAATTCCAGGCAGCATAAACAGTGATGGTTATGTCCAAGGTAAGGTCATCTTTTGGGGTGCTCATACTGATCCCTAGACCACCACTGCTGAACCGAAGTAGCAATGAGAACGATGCTAGCCAGACGTTGATGGGAGATCATCAGATGAGACCAAAATTCCTTCGCAAACGAACACTAAAGTAGATGTGGCCAACGGTCTACCACCAGGATATTCATTCCAATTTTGATCGTGTGCATTTTGCTATGCAGTAATGCAGATGCCGGGTATTCGCTCATTTGCGGTTATATAAGCTTGATTTAAGTTTCAAAGAAAAATATCAATAATCAGGAAAAAAGAACAATTCATTCCAACCGGTTTGAGTCCTGCTTCTTTGTTTTCAATACAGTGCCACACTGCCAACTGCATTGAGCGTGTTTGCGCCATGCACTGTTCTATGTTGACGGTTGCCTTTGTTGATGATGAAGAGTTTGAGGCCCACATCAAGCTCATTTGTGAACAGTCTCTTCAGGCATCAAGATGGACGAAGGGGGACAACAAGCCACATTATCAACGGCGGGACGGGACGCAGCTTGATTGTTCTTGGACCATGCATCGTTCTACGTCAATATCTTTCTGTTGACATTGAAGAGCCCGTGGCGTGCGTTGAGCTCTTCCTGCGGGTGCTGATGAATCAGCCCGTCAATATCTTTATGTCCCCTATTTTTGTTTGATGTTGAGGATCATTTGGATTAGGTTTTCCCAAAAAAAAAGTAGATTTTTTGGGGGAAAGTTGTTTTAGGGAAGTAATGTCCGAAGCAATAAAAAAGGCAATGTACACAATAATGTTTTTTATTATTATTAGTCGCCTAATAATTATTCACATCTCGGTTGACACCGATGATCGTTGATCTAGCAATGAGATCCGTGCAAAAACTTCATATTTTTATGAATTATTAGAAAAACTAAAAAATCACTAGATGGATGAATTATTACATCACGGCAAACATTATTTCACACAGTTATGACATTTATAAAATCGATCAAGAATTAGTGAATTCTCAGTCAACAAATATGCATGAATCCATTGTTTTTGAATTTGTATGAATACATTTGTAAAATCAATCGAGAATATCTGAGACATAGCTCCCTATTTTTCCATGACATTTACATTATGTTTCCAACCAACCACAAAAGGTTGCATACATCAATCCAAAAGGATGTTTCTATGCCTGTTTTTTGCCAGAAATTTCAGATCTATTCATCTTCAATCATGACAGTACAACAAACACCGAAATAATAAAAAACACATCCAGATCCATAGAACACCTAGCGAGGATTACAAATGATGTTCCTATGCCGCACATGCAAAAAACATGTAGTCGTCGTGCACAAATAATATGAAAGTAATAACTATCACCGATATTAAAGAATTTCCCATTCCAAAATGAGAGAAAAAAGGTCAAAATCTATACCCAGTAATAAAAGGAGGTGTTCTAGAAAAACTAATAAAGAGAGGTGATATTCTTGTCAATCATAATATTTTGTAGAAAATCCCTAATGTTTCTGATAATCAACACGCTATCCAGTTTAAATTCCTGCCGACTGTCAGTTTGCAACAGATCCGCACGAATCGCGCGCCGTTGGATCTGAATCCTACGATTGATCGCGTCTTCCAATCTGTTCTTTCTTGCGTCCACTTCCTGCTAATCCCGTGATCTCCCACGTCCCGCTTATCCCGCCCATGATCTCCCATGTCCCGCTTATCCTGCCCGTGATCTTCACCTCCCACTTATCCCGTTTCTGGTGGTTGCTGGTTTTGATGGAAAAAATGAAAAATAAATAATTTGTGAGTACTAGGACTCGAGCCCACGACCCCTTGAAAGTTTCAGCGCGAACAGACCAACCCACTAACTAATGTTAATTGTCTTGGTTTTATGCATATTTCTAGTTGAGTTAACTAGTTCGATAAAATGAAATCGTAATTTGATGGGTTGGGCGAGATTTGCTCCAAATTTAGTGGTTCTTGCCATCTATCCCAAGCATGGTAATATACACAGCGCTTAGCTGGTAACTTAATTAGCTGAAACATGGTAACTTTTTGATATTGCTATTTTTTTGTTGAAAAACATCTTCGGTAACTCATGTGTAAATAACTTGGTATATACATATAGCAGACCTGATAACTTACCGAGCCTAGACGCGATAACTTTCTTGACCCGGGAAAAAAAGTTGTTGAAAAGCATACATCCGGTAATTCATTTAACAACATGGTAATTGTGACCCAAGATTTTTTTTCCTCTAAACGTACTCTCGATAACTCATGTACATATGAACGCCATGTTAACTTTGGAAAGAATGGAGAAAGAGTTGATGAAATATAACCCCCCCCCCCCCCCCCCCGTGTGTTTTCTGTGAATAGCAGTAACTCACACATCACATACCTGATAACTTATGTACCCGGTTCCTACTAACTTTACCGACCCCCCCCCCCCCCCCAACATGGTAAGTCACATTTCATAAACCCGATAACTTATGTGCCCTGGTCCTAGAAACTTTGTTGATAACTTCGGCGACGGTGGGGGTGTGGGAGTCGTTGAAACATACCACGGTAACTTCTGTGCAAATAACATGATAACTCAAACATGGCGGACAAGATAACTTATGTACCCCGGTCCTGATAACTTGGTCGGCGAGGGTGGGGGTGGGGCAAGTCGCTGAAACATGCCATAGTAACTTCTGTGCAAAAAACATGATAACTCATACATGGTAGACCTAATAACTTATGTACCCGATCCTGGTAAATGTGGAGACTATGGCGAGGGGGGGTGGGGGCAAGCCCGGTAATTTCTATGTAAATAACATGGTAACAGACACATACAAAGTTGATAACTCCCATAGAAACGCCACAATAATTTTTGACCAGATTTATTTGTTCAAAAACATACACCTGGTAATTCTGTGTAAAAAGCATGATAATATATACATCGCAGACTTGATAACTAACATCTTATGTTTTAAACACCATGTTATCTTTCATGCAAGGGGAAAAAGTTTTTGAAACATTTTCACCGGTAATTCCCGTGTTAAATTGCCATCCCCATGCCTTAACCTTATCGTACTGTAGTTACCAGCCTTATCATGGTATAGTTATCATGTTGCTCATACCATAGTTATCACACTGGTCATGCCAAAGTTACCAAGCCAAACTTTTTTTTTTCTGACATGGCAGAAATAAGAAAGGTTTGGTTTAGTTGGTTATTAGGCTCAACAGCTATTGCATAGACCTGGGTTCGAATCCTCTTTCAAGCACTTTTATTTTCTTCTCATATTATGCAACAAAAAACAAAAAAAACACTAGCGGTTTATTATTTCCATCTACGGTCGACTGGTCGTTAGCACAATCCTTCTGGTAATCAAATTGCAACTAGTTTTAAGTCAGATTTTTAGCTTTTTCAGGAAACCCTTGATATTTGGGTTAATCACCCAACATTACATATCAAATGCTTTTAAAAAAATTATATCTTGGAAACCCTAACTCTGAACTTAACATGTTATATATGAAATTTGATTAGAAAAATATGTAAAATCTGATTATGATATTATTTTACCTGTCAGCCATTAAAAAACTTTTTAAGGTGCAACCTTAATCAATCCATCTTTCTTTCACGTGCTGATGCGGATTGGAAATGAACATCCAGCAAAACGAGGACCGGAGATGAAATAAACCATGTATAATAATGCGTGCACACCTCGCCAAGACCTCACAAGAAAAAAAAGAAGACTTCTCATCTTATGCCGGAAGAGAGACGCCTTAGGATTGACAACATTCAAAAGCGTTGTGATTGTATGAGCACCGAGGCCGACGTCGCCGACTGTGGGAAGGATAAGTTGCACAACAAATGAGATGTCATGTGCTGAAATAAAGGACGTGAAACTATTGGGGTCTTGAGTCATGGTTATTAGATCAAGGGAGTGTGGTAATTTTTTTTCTTCCGTTGCAACGCACTAGCTTTTTTTTGCTAGTTATTACAAAGTAAAGACAAAATAGAAGCACAATGTTAGATGATGTAATGAAACCATAGATATATATAATGGTACATAATCTCATAATTCATAAATACTAGTAATACTTCTCAAATCAATATTCAAAGAACGCACCCATGGGTTCACACTGAAATCTCTAAAAAGACTTATATTTATGAACGGAGGGAGTAGTTCATACATAATGAAAAGATAGTAACTTGCATCAAGGATTCACATCCATAATAGTTTAACATGATAAGAGAGTACTAACTTGTATTATCATGATATGGTCGACTTGCATATCATTTTTTCGAACCGGGCTGATCCCCTTTCCATTACTTAGAACGGAAATACAACAGTCCGAGAAACCGAAACAAGATAGAAACAGGGAGAAGGGGAGAGCGAGTTCGACGCACTACCAGGAAACCCACCGCGTTTGCCCGTCATCGAAACAAGCGCTATGGGGCGAAAACCTGATAGCACCAAAGGTCTAGTCCTATTACAAAAGGTTTAGAGTCAAACATATCCAGGAAAGATAACAGACACTGCCCGAGGCATCGAAGGCGAACAAGGCGCCGTGGGAGAGGAGCACGTCGACTTGTGAGGTAATCAGCTGGAGCCACCAATCTTGACCGCCGCATCACAGGTCCTCATCAGCATCAGAGTCCCATTGCGAATCATCTCCGCTCCCGTACGAAGTAGCTTGGCGTCGCCCATGTCTTGCAGACCTGCCCAATATAATAGGAAAGAGACCACCGTAAAGACAATCTCAAAAGGGGTATTGATCATTTTTTTCTCAAAAGTAGCACTGTTGCGTGCCAACCAAATAGACCAGGTAACTGCACCCAAGGCCACAGTATAGAAGGTCTCATAATCAGGTATGAAAGAATAGCACCATGTAAAGAATTGCCATTGGTTTCTAGGACAAAGATCAGTCCCAAGGGTTACTCCAATGGATCGCCACACTACCCTGGCAACTGGGCATTCAAAGAAAAGATGCTGGGAGGTTTCAACCTGTTGACAGAAAGAACACACCGGGTTCCCCGGCCATTTGCGCTGTCGCATCACCTGCCTGGTTAAGATAGCGTTTTGCGAAAGTTGCCACAAGAAAATTTGTATCTTAAGAGGAATCTTAGCTTTCCAGATCCACTTAAAATTGCATCCACTAAGGGGTTTTTCCAACCACTTATACATTGACTTAGTGGTGTACTTTCCTGACTTATTCAGACCCCAATAAACAGCGTCCGGGGCATTCGACAAATGCATGCCACTGACCTGATCACGGAGATCAGTCCACTGTCCCAAGAGTTCTGGGTCCAATCTTCTGCGAAAGAAATTGGAACATACCACAGTCTCCATTCTATCCAAGGTACATTCTTGGTCGACGCATATGTCAAACAGGCGAGCATATTGCTCCTTAAATGGGATCAGCCCATTGATGGAATCCTTCCAGAGCCTGGTCAGGTTACCAGCTCCCACCTGAATCTTTCTGCCCGCCATATAAAGATCTTTGATGCTCAGCAAATTTTTCCAGCAGGGGGAATCAGAGAAATGGGGACTCACAAACGCAACAGTTTGGTTACGTAGATACCGAGCCCTGACAATATCTTGCCAGATCCCATTCTGGGTGTCTAGTTTCCACCACTACTTAAGCATAAGACTGATATTCTGTTTGCGTAAGTCCTTGACTCCGAGCCCGCCCTTATCTTTAGATCTGCAGACTCTATTCCACCTAACAAGGTGATATCTACGTCTCTTTTGGCATCCTTGCCAGAAGAACCTCCTCCTATGTTTGTCCAACTTCTCCACAAAGGTTTTGTTCATCAACCACATAGACATGTGATAGAGCGATAATTGCGTAACCACCGAATCTAGTAGGGTGTGTCTCCCACCCATGGAAGCAGCATTGCCGACCCAAGCATCGAATCTGAGGAGATATTTGTCGACAATGAATTCCCAATCAGAGTTCCTGAGTGTAGTGAAACTAACTGGCATACCCAAGTATTTAAGAGGGAACTGGCCTATGTCACAATTGAAGAGATCAGCATAGGCCTTGGTGACCTGAGTATCCCCACCCACCATAAGAATCTCGCTTTTGAGGAAATTAACCTTGAGCCCAGACATCATTTCAAAGATGTATAACAGGAGCTTAAGGTTAGTAGCTTTTTCTATATCATGTTCCAGGCATAAGATTGTGTCATCCGCATATTGCAGCACCGCGACCCCATTGGGAATCAGGTCAGAAGCCAGCCCAGTTATGAGATTGTTTTTCTGGGCACATTTGATCATCTTGGTTAGGCATTCTACAGCCAAGTTGAACAGGAAGGGTGAGTAAGGATCCCCCTGCCGCACCCCTTTGGCACTTTGGAAGTAAGGCCCGACGCAATTGTTTAATTTGATGCTAACCGTGCCATTATGTAGAATCTGTCTAACCCAACCACACCATTTAGGATCAAAACCTCGAAGTTCATGACACTTCAACAGGAAGTCCCAATTGACTTTGTCGTATGCTTTTTCAAAATCAAGTTTAAGAACCACCCCAGCTCTCTTCTTGACATGGGTATAATTCAAGAGTTCATGGAGGGCCAGCACCCCATCCATTATGCTCCTGCCTTTTATAAAGGCGTTCTGGGTGGGGCTGATAAGGATATTAGCATACCTAGCCACTCTCCTATCTAAGACCTTAGTGATCAGCTTGTAAGGGCAACGGAGAAGGCAAATCGGGCGGAACTGTTGAATACGATCAGCTCCCGAAATCTTAGGCAGTAACGTGATGATGCCATAGTTAAGACGCTGGACATCAAGGGTACCTTTATGAAAACTGTCAAAGAGTCGCATGATGTCATTTTTAACAATATCCCAGCAGTGCTGATAAAATTCAGCAGGAATGTTATCAGGTCCTGGGGCTCTGTTGACATCCATGTCAAATAGAGCATCCTTGACCTCTTGCTCAGAAAACTCCCTGACTAAGTCTGCATTATTCTCAGACGAAAGTTTCTCATTATCCTCCCAGATATCAGGGTCCATGTGAAAGAGATTACCAGGGGCCGGGCCAAATAGTTCCTTATAAAAACTAGTGGCATGTGTCAGCAGGTTATCAGTACCCTCTATTTCCACCTCTCCATAATTGAGAGCATGGATAGTATTCTTACGCTTGCGGCCATTAGCTATTTTGTGGAAGTAGTCCGTGTTACGGTCCCCCCCGAGCAACCACCGCTCGTGAGATTGCTGTAGCCAATAAATCTCTTCAGCAGCTAGCAGCTCATGTAGCTCAACGCACACATCTAGCTTTCTACCATATACTTCAGGTGGCAGGGGGCCCTCCTCCTCTGCCTCCTCTAATAGTTCGAGCTCGAGGCGTAATTCCTCTTTGCGCTTTTTGGCATGGCCGAATCTATCCGACCCCCACCCCTTGAAATAGGATTTAAATCTTTTAAGTTTGATATTCAGAATATCAATAGGGTCCGAGGCTGCAACCCTTCTGTTCCAGATATTAGCCACTAGACCCAAGAACCTGTCATCCTTGAGCCACGAGAGATCAAAGCGAAACTCCCGAGTTTTAGTGGGCACCCTCTTCTCTCCTTCAGTGTAAATCAAAAGGGGGTTGTGGTCAGATAGTTCTCTAGCTAGTTTTCTCATAGAAACTAAAGGAAACATCTTCTCCCAAGAGTCAGACATCAATACCCTATCCAGTTTCTCGAGGGTGGGATGAGATTGGTTGTTGGACCACGTATATTTACCACCACTCATATAAATTTCCCTAAGTCCTAGGGTATTGATGATGGAATTGAAAAGATCAGTCGATTTGGATCTAATCAACTTTTTATTCTTCTCCCCAGTGTGTCTCAGGATATTAAAATCGCCCCCCACAATATAAGGAATGTTAGTATTGAGGCAAAAGGAAGCTAGCTCTATCAGAAATTCCTCCCTATGCTCCTCATGAGCAGAACCATAGACCACCAGCAGGCTCCAAATCCTCTTGGTCCTGAGGTCTTTAATATTCAACTGTAATACATAATTGCCTTTGATGCAATTCAACAATTCCAGATTGCTATTTCGAATACCACAGAGAATCCCCCCAGATTTGCCAATAGCAGGGATCCATTCCCAATGAAAAGAGCTAAAAGGATCAAGTCTCCTAAGGAGCTTGGGAGATAAATCTTTTTTCAAGGTTTCCTGTAATCCTACAAAGTCGATGAGATGATCACTAATGATATCAGAGAGGCAGGTGGCCATCCCTTTTTTGCCCACCCCTCTGCAATTCCAAATGAGACCATTCATTTGGAACGGGCAGTTTGTTTTCTGGCCCTCGTGACCCTACCAGGAAGCAGGGTAGGATCATCTGAGATGCCAGCAGAAACAGCTTTCTTCTTTTGACTCCTAGTCACAGGCCTAGGTAGTCGAACCTCCACCTTTCTCTTATTTTTCTTAGAAGATTTGGATTTCATAATTTTTTCATTGATCATCTCATCCTCATCTAGTCAAGCTAGATTTAACTGTGCATCCTTTCCCAGCCCGTTGGTGATGAACATGTTCTCCTTATCTATATTATCCTGAATATTACTCTTCTTATCAACCAGATTGGTTCGGACTACTTCTAATTCTCTAAGGATATCGACATGAGCAAAATCATTGTCAGGAATCAGGACACCCATTTTCGAAGCACGGCTAATAATTTCAGAATCAGCAAGGGCAGCAAAGGCATTTGCATTATTTAGGATGGGTTTACCTTTCATGTCTTTGGCCTCGATCAGGTTCGCTGCCCTGGCTTCTATATTCATGTGCTGGAGGTGAGTGTTGCGCTGACTAAACCGAAGGTGCAACTCAGGTGCAAGAGGGGGGGTAGAAATGATCTCCTCGCAGTCAGGATGAGGAAGCTGTACCGTGTAGTCCATGGAAACCTTCAGGTCAGGTTCGGCGTCTCCCACCACCTCGGAAATCTGAGACAAGTTAGCGATGCTGGAAACTGGAACAGAGGGAATAATATCAATATGACTAATCACCTGCAGGGTATGTTCATTGAAAGGAGCTTGATCAACAGGATCTTGCTCATAAACGTCCTTTGCAAGGGATAAGCACACACCCGACTGATTTTCAGCAGAAATTTCCAAGGCCATCTTCTCAATCAGCAGAGGACTGTTGTCACCATTGTTCTCACTCTCAGAAGAAACACTGTCCACAGGAAGTTTGTCCTCATCCCTAGGTGATGGTAAGCGACAGGCTTTGCCACCACGATAAGAAGAGGATTTATTTTTGTCATTTCTATCAGGAGATTTGCTGCCATCTTCCGGGGGTGATTCATTCCTTTTGCGCTTGGGAGTAGCAACATCATGCTCCGCATAGTGTGGTATATGCATAGTTTCTTCCTCACGGATAGTATTCCTCACCAACACTTCTTCCACTTCATACTGGAAATGATAGAAACGCCCCCCTAAACAGCCTTCAGCAGAGGAAGGAAGTTTGTCAACCTCCCGGCAACCAAGTTTAACCCGCACAGATGAGGGGCGGTTGAGCGTCGACAGGTCGATGTCCAAAGTCACCCCAACCAGCCCTCCAACATAAGCCACGTTTCTATCACATCGTTTGTTGAGTGGGATCTTGCCAATTTTCACCCAAGCCACTTCCAGTAAACCATCAGCCTCTACATCTTCGGACCAAGGTGTAATGCGCACAAGCACACCCAGATTCTTAAGATGAATATATTCAACAAACAGGGCCCTATCCACCTCCCTTTGGTTGGGAAAGCGCATCACATACTGCTGCGGGGCAATCAAGTGTGCCGAGCATCTCCACCCCTGCCCAATATATTTCTCAAACGCATCTACAAGCTGCTTAGTGGTGATCTCCCCCTTCACAATATGTGCCGAGCATCGACTTGCATATCATGGCTAGTTTTATATCCAGAAGGCCCGGATATCATCAAAGAGCGGATCAGCATGACGCAGCAGCTCGAAGCATCGAACCCTGCGACGCTTGGCAGTAGTCAGTTCTCCGTTCTTGTCATACTTGAGGGTGAATGTTATAAGCTGGAGCAGATGACGACGAGGCAGGTTCTCCTCGTTCACCTCCTCCTTGTAAGGGTCGCTCTCGTCGTCGTCGTCGTCATCTTCTTGGTAAGGGCCGCCCTCGTCGTCGTCGTCGTCGTCCTTTTCATCGTACACAATAGAGAAGCACTGCAGGATGCAGAACTTGCTCCTGCCTCCCATGTAGACGAGGTCTGCACCAAGGTGCTCCTCGCCGGGGTCCCCGCCGAACATCTTCTCCTTGCTGAGCCGCCACAGGGGGGCCGTCTCACTGTCGGCATCGTCGGGTTCGACGGGCGGCACGTCGGAGGAGCAGAGGTGGCCGAGGGTGTCCTTGTCCCCGGAGAGGCCGACCCAGGCCTCAAGCGCGGGGTCGAAGAGGGCTTGGCCTTTGAACGGCAGCTTCCACCTGCCGTGCTGCTTCCACACGCCGACGCCGTCCTCGGCGCCGGCGTCGAGGGTGAAGGTAGCGGGGGCGCCTTTGCTCACGGTGCTGACGAAGAGCGTCCGGCCGTCGGGGTGCGCCGCGTGGCAGGTGACGTCCACGCGCCTGAACGGCGGCTTGTCGGCCAGCTTGTCCCACGACCACGCGAAGCTGCTGCGCTCCGGCGGGGGAGGGTAGAGGAGCTTGGTCGAGGACCCGGCGTCCACGGAGACCACGCTGCGGCCGACCGGCATGTAGATCGGGCTGTGCGGGCACGTCCGGCTGTGGGGGCGAGGGCCGAGGGTGAGGCTCCGCGAGTGCACGTCGAAGACGGGGACGGCGTGCTCCGGCCAGCCGCAGTCCGTGATCAGGATCTTGGTGCCGCTGGCGACGAAGAACTCGCCCGTCTGGGCAGGCAGGCGGATGAGGGCCTCCGGCAGGGGCGACCACGCGGCGCCCACCGTCTCGATCTCCCCGTCCTCGTGCCGCGCCGCGTCGTCGTCCGAGTCGTAGTCCGACCACAGGTCCATCTTGCGTATGGCGTACCCGTCCCCGTCGTCGACCACGAAGTAAAGGTGGCGGCGCTGGCGCTGGCGCTTGGCCTTCCGGCCGACGCCCTGCACGTCGGAGTGGCGCTTCGACGACATCGATCGTGCCTGGTGTTTCTCCTCTTCGCCGTGTTAGATTAAAGATCCGAATATCCGATGCTTGCTGGCCCTTCTCTGTTTGAGGGCTAATTTATTTCGAACAGGAATTAAAGCATATATATCTGCTGGGATCCGGCTCGGACTTGTGCTATGTCCATCCTTAAATAGATCCACCGATGGATTTTAGGCAGGCAAGAGATCGAACGCACCCGCCGCCGCCGCTATATATATATCCCATACACACAATTAATTCAAAATACCCCAACACTCGAGATCAGATGGCAACTTCGCCGACCGATCTGGGAAACACGGTGGCGTTGCCGTGCCCCTCCCTCCCCGACGATGTCATCATGGACATTTTTGCACGGCTGCCGGCCAAGTTTGTGGGCCGGTGCCGCTATCTCTCCCGCGCCTGGGCCGCCACGCTCTCCTCGGACGACTTCGCCGATCGCCACCATCACCTCGCCAACCACCGCCACAGCCCTAGGGTTTTCTTCTTGCATCACTCGTCCCGCGACGGACCGTTGATGCACGTCTGGTCGCCGCAGGACAGCCCAAACGGTGCACCATCGACCTTGTATGTTCCAAAGGCTGCCAACGCCGAAAGGGCTTTACGCATCGCCACACTTGTGTGTCGTGGCCTTGCCATCTTTCAAACACCCTGTACAGAAATCAACTATCTGTGCAACCCGTCAAGTGGTCAGATGGCGGCACTCCCAGAGCATGAGAAGATGTTCTGGTACCAGGATGATGTTTTGGGTCGACATTATACGAGTCTAGGGCTCGGCTACGATGCACATACAAAGAAACATAAAGTTGTGTGTGTCTACTATGGGGGGCCCAGATGTGATAGCGAGGGATTCCCAAGGTTCGCAGGATGTGATCTCTATGTTGTCAATTCAAATGGCCGCTGGCGGCTGATTCAAGGGAAGCCGCCCGCTTGGGTAAGACCTAACATGGCGAGCATCTTTGCACAAGGACAGGTGTATTGGTTAGCCGATCGGAAAATCAACATCAAACCTGCTGAGATGGTCATTGTATCATTCTCTCTCGCTAATCATACATTCGGGACTCTGCCACCACCACTTGGTATGGACAAGGATATACGTAGTTTGCCCAAACACCATTTGACGAAGCTCAATGAGCACTTATGCTTCGTTTCCCATAATGTTTCGAACTCATTTTACGACATCTGGCTGCTACCCGAACATGAAGAACGCGTCTGGAATTTGCATTGTAGACTAGACATGAGCAAGGTGTCACCAGATATGACCAACCGGTTCGTGAAATGGCCCAACCCACTCGTCACCATCGACAATGGTAGTCGCATCCTCCTCGTACGACCCCGCTCGTTGGCCCACGAGAACAACTACTCCCGGATGTGTGCATACGACCCAATGACGGGTGATGTTGATGACATGTTCAATGGAAGCGACATGGTCTATGACTCCATCACAAGCACGACGGACGCTGCAGTGTACGAGGAAAGCATCGTCTCCCCTAGGTGATGTGGCCCGTTTGTAGGATTAGGCAACTTTCTTGAATCATATGGTGCGGGGTGGTATTTGTTCTTAGCCAGTTTGTTTTGCTTCTGGCGTGCTAGCTAGAATGTGTATGTCACGAGTTACTCACTTATTAGTTATGTAAGGATCAAGGTATCTTCCACTTGTATATAGATGCCGAGGTCCATGGAGGCCTCAATTTGCAATATTCAAAATTCATATTTTTTACATTCAAAAAATTCTGAAACAAAATACAGATATACATGAAGGCATAATGTACATGTATGTGAATTTTCAAGGCGAAACACGTTGAAATGAGGGTTGTGCAAAAGAAAAAAAATCTAGGGCTTTTCAGCACATGGTACTACCTGAAAGTCCATGAACTTGTTTTTTGTACTGGTTGCATTTCATTCTGAATTTTTACAAACTTTGTATACTTGCATTTTTTTTCAGATTTTTCTGAAACCGAAAATTTTGAATTTTGTATTTTTTCAAAAAAAAGGGCTCCATGGAGCTAGGTGACCGAAACGCCCCACTCGTCCGTCTGGACTCTGGAGTCTAGATGTGACATAATTAGCGCCTAATTAGTGATATCTGATTACGTATGGGAAGTGCTACAAGCAAAGGATATGCTGCAGCCTCCATTCATCGTGTTTCCTTCATGCGCTTCCGCTGTTTCTGACGTTTTTTATTAGACGGAAAGCACAAAAATGCCCGGCTTTTAACATGCTTCCTTTGTAGCGTTTGGGTTTAACATTAATAAAGCCCGCGAGTTCTAAACATATCACAAACCATGTCATCTGATTACGTATAGTACTCCCTCCGTCCCATAACGTAAGACGTTAGTGTCAAAAAACGTCTTACATTATGGGACGGAGGGAGTACCTATGCTGACACGCGTATTAACCTTGGTAGCGGTACTCGGCCGGGACTACTTTTGGAATGATGGATGAATCAATGCCTCACTGAATTCGGCTTGCAATGCTCTGTTCCTGGGCCAAACTGAATTCCCTGGGGCGGCGCTTCTCTTGTCCTCTGAAGCTCACCTCCAGGCCATGTTCTATGCGTGGCCCTGTTCTATCTTCTATGCGTGGCCCTTGTAACATAAGCAAAAACTATCTCATAGCATACCCCTTTTCTCCTTAATGCAATGAGGCGCAAATCTTTTGCGTGTTCTGGACGGAAAAATGTGAGAAGGGGTGAAATCCAGAACCACTCCTACTAGCAGCATCTACCTGAATATGCAAACAAATCAGCTCAACTAAGAGCAGTCAGTCTACCAACAAAAAGCACAACACAAAGCTCCATTATGACAAACTAGAATGATAAAATAAATACAGAATGAAAAAATAATAAAAATCCATGCGCCAACCAGAGTTTAAAAGCACTGCACTGAAGCTTTCATCCATCACTCCAGCTATCTACTAGCAGGTAGCAACATGCAGGAAGCACCATAGAAAAAAGATAGATTCTCGAACAAGGTTTCCCTCATTCTTCATTATATTTCACAACGGCAATAAATGAACAACAAGAAATTAGACAGAGAGTTGTAAGCACCGTACCGCCAGAAAAACCCACCACCCGGATTTGGGCTATGGGGCAAAAAAACTGGCAGCACCACGATGCGGCGGTTTTTAAGTACCGAGATGACTTGTCCTATTACAGATTATAAAGTTCTGATGTTGTGCACATGGCACCCTGCTGGTGATAGTTCATGAATTCACGAGCAAACGGAAGCAAATACAGAACACAAACAAAAATAAAAATGGAAGTCCACACCCAGGTAGGTGAAGGCACCGATATTCATTGTTTCCTAACAAGCAAACAAGAAAAATGGTGTGTTAAATGTATATGATCAGGACCAAAAAAAAAAACAGATTGGATTTCAGGAATCAGATTTGCATGGGGAAATGAAGTCCTCACTAGTGATGCCTCTTGTTCTTCTTCCTTGCCCTCCTGCTCTTCTTCTTTGATGTAACAGTCTTTTCTTCCTGCTTTGCCAGGCAGAGTGATTCTTGATCTTCATCTTCTCCCTTGATTTCAGAGTCTGCTTCTTTCTTTTTGTCTTCTGTCATATATTTCTCCTCAATTCTTTTCATTTCAAGTCTAGGCTTACCAGGGTTATTTCCAATCATGCTCTCGATTGCAGTCTCAGCTGCCTTCACAGCCCCATCCGTGGCACTGAAGCAGATAATTTCAACATGGACATGCTGAAGTGAAGAGAGAGTATCCAGGCCTAAACAAAGATCATCCGTCTTTGTCAGTGATGCCTGCAGCGTTAACTTAAGCCTTTGAAGTTTCTCCATAGCTCCTTGTTCGAACTCTATCGCCATGGCATGATTGAACAGAAGAAAAGTCTGCAGGGTACAGAATGTATTTTTAACAATCACTAGCTTTTCTCCTGCGATCCTCTTTGCAACAAGGGATAGGAAAAGAAGATTCTCTAATTTTCCAAGTACTTCAAGAGCATTCTTTTCCAAGGAGTAGATCTCGATGGACAAGGAGCGGAGATGGGTGAGTCTGTTAATCCATGTTGGTAATTTGTCGAATATGCTGCCCTGTATCTCAAGCTTTTCAAGTTGGAGAACTGGCTGTAAATCTGACTTCAAATCTAGTAAACAGCAAGAGCAGATAGAGAGATGTCTGAGTTTCTTCATAGCCAGTTTGCAAATAATCTCGGAGAGAAGTGTGGTATGATGCTCATCCCACGACCACAAGGCAATGCTGAGCACCCTCAGTTCTGGCATGGTACCAATCTCTTGCAGAATATTTAGAGACTTGGAGATATCAATGTCCACCAGTTCTTCTAGAGCTTCTAGTTTCCCAATAATCTTATCTGGTACTTCTGTGGATCTGTTAATAAGCAGCCGCCGCAATTTCGTAAGCTTAACAATGCTGGATGGCAGCTCTTTTACACGAGTTGCCGTCAAATCCAGTATCTGCAGATGGCGTAGTTTCCCGATCATTTTGGGGATCTCAGTAATAAGACTGCTGCCTAGAACCAGGTACCTCAGCTTGTCTAAACTCTCAAGACCGTTAAGATGTTCATTCTTCACAGAATCTCGTTCATTCTTCACAGAAACACCTTCATTCTTCACAGAATCTCGTTCATTCTTCACAGAATCACCTTCATTCTTCACAGAGTCACATTCCTGTAAATGTAACACTTGCAGCCCTCGAAACTTTGAAAGTGGCTGCATCGGACCAGCACCATTAAAGAGGGAGAGTGAACTCACTTGGTCAATGTTCTTGATTGCTTTTAGCTCATCATGCTCATTGCTGCCTCGGAGAGATAACCGTTGTACCTCGCTTGGGAGATCTGTTCGTTGTAGGCTAGGTAATATAGTAACAAAGTTCTCGCGAATAGACAAATCAACAATAAGATCAAGAGTTGTTACAGGTACACGGTAAACCAGATCCCTTCCAGAACCGTCAAATTCTATCGGTTGGATCAGGTTAGAATTTACGAGTTCAGAAAAATAACTCTCACCCAGTTCCTGCAAGTTCTGTCCATGCTCCCCACATATTAAATTTTCAGATATCCATCTCTGCACCAAACTATCTCTTCCAATCTCATAGCCCTCTGGGAAAATACTTAGACACAACAAGCATCTCTGGAGATCTGGAGGTAGATCATCATAACTGTGTTTTAGAACTCTTCTGATATTCTCCATACCGTTACCCCTTTCAATAGAATCACACACCTTTTGCCATTCCTCCAACACCCTATCTTTAGGCAGCAAATCAGTTATGACAGTGATGGCTAATGGTAACTGTCCACATCTACTCAACATTTTCTCAGACAATTCTCTAAATTGAGAAGGACAATCATCTTTACTGCCAAATAATGTTCTTCGGAAGAATAACATGTTCGAGTCGTCGCAAGAAAGAAGTGGCAGACGATAAAGGCCACCAACATGTTCAGCAATACTGACATTCCGGGTTGTAATAATTATTCTACTTCCATGTCTATTATCTTTCAGTGCAGGCAGAATTTGATCCCATACTGATGTGGTCGACAAGCCATCAAAAACGATCAAGTACCTGTTGATATGGCATTTGACAGGCATGAGCATGCAAATATATAACTATATATGTATTATCAAATAACAAACACAAAAGGATCCTTTAAAAAAACACAAAAGGAGGAAAAGAACCTATAATGGTACGATAAAACTCCAACATGACTCGCTTCTTATCATACGATCACCACCCTCTTTGAGTCAAAAGAAAATATGCTACGTCTTACAATATATGTAGTCAAACTTTGAAAGTCCTATTCTGCTCCCGAGCTCAAATGTTCCCTCATGAACAGTAAAATCAAAAAATTGTAAAAATATCAAAAAAATTCTGAACTTTTTTGTGGTAAACTTTGACAATTGTTTTGTATGCTTGCAAAATTTCAGTACGAAACGACATTCGTGGAAGGCATGGAAAAAAAATCAGCACTCAAAATATTTCCAAAACTAGCATTTTTGGAACATTGTTTTTTTTTTTGCCACGACTTCCACGAATGTTATTTCGTGCTGAAATTTTGCAAGCATACAAAACATTTGTCAAAGTTTGCCACAAAAAAAATGCAGGTTTTTTTTACTATTTTTTGTTGATTTAACTGTTCATGGGGGAGCATTTGAGCTCGGGTGTAGATACTCCATGCCCGTCAAACTTCCTAAACTTTGGATATAGGCATGTCCGTGAAAATATGGATTATGCGAAAGTGAGTAATCTTCGGCGGGCTGTATGGCGTGGTGCTCCTATGAGCGGTTGCAAAACTTGAAGGAGCGAAACCGGGAGAACTTGTGTAGTGAGCACTTGGAACATTAGAGGTGTCTTTCCTCGGAAGTCACTCCAAGGGGATGCCGCATTTGAGAGCAATACATAGTTTTTTTTTTGTTATTCTTTTCAGGCATGATGACTAAGGAAAGATGACCACCCTTGTCAAATCAGCATAGATGACCACCCTATCATAATTAGATGAATCTCATAGAGTGCCAAAACGCAATTCTGCATCCGTAACACAAAGGTGTATGATAGATTGTCGCTCGCTCACACTTGTAGGACCCTTGCATTCTCCTTGCTAAGCAATCTGTTTCTAACAGTCTCTTATTTTTGCTTGATTGCTTTGGTAGCGCTCTATATGGTCACACCATATTCCCACTTGTCCTCTAAAGAGAGTATGAATTACACTCCTAGTAGGATTGTTGATGTTTTGTAGACCACCAAGTCCTAATTAACAAAGTTTAATTTACAATCACGCCTTCCACAATAATCTCCGCTTTGACGCTTATATGTTGGTTGTTGCATTCATGGTCGACCGGAAGTTGGTCAATGTCACATTGACAACAAGGATTTGTTCATGGATAGTTGGGATTGAGTAATGATCAACACTGGTCAATAGCTGCGATGTGAGTCCGTATGCAGACCATCATTTTCCGATAAAGGGAGCTTTATTGACTCAAAATGTTGTTGCATCAAGGGGGAACAAACAAAATGAGCACACACCCGACCTTCTGCATGACTAGGATGCACCCAGCACACAAAGAAAGAAAATACACAGAAAATGTGACCTCAAAAAGTCATGTTGAAGCACACTACAACATGTAGCAACCATCATCAACCAGCACCGATGATAGCACCCGGACTGTGTGAAATGTGCTTCAACAACAACACCTCTTAAGGGAATGACCCACGGAGGCTAGATCTTGGCTTTTCACTCCAACGAGGAAGTCTAAGAAAACTAAAGAGAATGCCTCCAACAACAGGATGTGGAACACCACCATTGCCAGGTACAACCAGTGCAAGTCAGACCTAGAGTTTTCACTTCGAAGCTCAAGGACATAGACATCAACACGCAACTGGACATGCCCCCGTATACGAGGAGCATAGGATAGCATGCTAGCCACCAACAACAAGGTCACCGATGCGACCAAGAGCCCCTCTCAAGGGGCCATTTGGAAGTTCCAAGCCTTCTATAGTGATTGTACGCGAACCATAGAAAAATCCATCGATGCCTACAAGAGCCCACATGGGGCCATCCGACAGCCAGCTTCGTCCCGTCTTCACCGAAGTTAGCCGCCGCCGGTTCAGGACACAAAAGTCGATCATCCAGGTAGGAGGCTGTAGGACCTTGAAGTATGTCTAAGGGGGGGTGATTAGACTACTTGACCAATTAAAAACTTAACCTTTTCCCAATTTTAGAGTTTGGCAGATTTTAGCTATCTTAGAAAAAGTTAAGCAATCATCACACAATTAATGCAAGCATGCAAAGTGTATATAGGCAGCGGAAATTAAAGCATGCAACTTGCAAGAAAGTAAAGGGAAGGGTTTGGAGGATTCAAACGCAATTGGAGACACGGATGTTTTTGGCGTGGTTCCGATAGATGGTGCTATCGTACATCCACGTTGATGGAGACTTCAACCCACGAAGGGTAACGGTTGCGCGAGTCCACGGAGGGCTCCACCCACGAAGGGTCCACGAAGAAGCAACCTTGTCTATCCCACCATGGCCGTCGCCCACGAAGGACTTGCCTCACTAGCGGTAGATCTTCACGAAGTAGGCGATCTCCTTGCCCTTACAAACTCCTTGGTTCAACTCCACAATCTTGTCGGAGGCTCCCAAGTGACACCTAGCCAATCTAGGAGACACCACTCTCCAAGAAGTAACAAATGGTGCGTTGATGATGAACTCCTTGCTCTTGTGCTTCAAATGATAGTCTCCCCAACACTCAACTCTCTCTCATAGGATTTGGATCTGGTGGAAAGAAGATTTGAGTGGAAAGCAACTTGGGGAAGGCTAGAGATCAAGATTCATATGGTAGGAATAGAATATCTTGACCTCAACACATGAGTAGGTGTTCTCTCTTAGAAATGGTAAGTTGGAAGTGTAGGTTTGTTCTGATGGCTCTCTCCACGAATGAAGAGGAGGTGGAGGGGTATATATAGCCTCCACACAAAAACTAACCGTTACACACAATTTACCAAACTCGATGGGACCGATTCAACAGACTCGGTCGGACCGATTTAGTAAACCTAGTGACCATTAGGATTTTCGGTGGGACTGACATGCAACTCGGTAAGACCGATTCGGTTAGGGTTAGGGCATAACGTAATCTCGGTAAGACCGATTACACAAACTCAGTGAGACCGATTTTGGTAATAAGCTTTCCAGAGAGTTGGTCAGGTAACCTTGGTGGGACCGATTTGCTCTTTTTGGTGAGACCAAAATGTTACAAAAGGGAAACAGAGAGTTTACATTGCAATCTCGGTGGGACCGATCGCTCACTTCGGTTAGACCGAAACGTTACGAAGGGAAACAGAGAGATTACAATCCCATCTCGATGAGACCGAGATCCCTATCGGTAGGACCAGTTTGCCTAGGGTTTGTGGCAGTGGCTATGACATTTGAACTCGGTGGCGCCGGATAGAAAGAATCGGTGTGACCGATTTTGGCTTTAGGTTTAGGTCATTTGTGGATGTGAGAAAGTAGCTGAGGGATTTTGGAGCATATCACCAAGCACATGAAGCAAGAGGCTCATTAAGCAACACCTCATCCCTCCTTGATAGTATTGGCTTTTCCTATAGACTCGATGTGATCTTGGATCACTAAAATATAAAATGAAGAGTCTTGAGCTTTTGAGCTTGAGCCAATCCTTTGTCATTAGTACTTTGAGGGATCCACTTTCATCATCCATGCCATGCCATTCATTGAGCTTTCCTGAAATAATAGTCTTGGAATAGCATTAGCTCAATGAGCTATATGTTGTTATGAATTACCAAAACCACCTAGGGATAGTTGCACTTTCAGAGGCCTTGTTAGGCCCGATGACCCGTTGTTCATGGTTGAGGTAATACCATATGTCCCACTTTCTTGTGGATTGATATGGGAGCACCGGTGTTACAAGTGGATGATGATGATGACTACTAAGGTGTATGTATAATGGAACAAATGTCTCGAGCTAACCCTAGCCTCTCTTTATAAAGAGGATGTGGGCTTGGGTTTACGAAGATCCTAACTGACCTATCGACAAGAGGCATCTTGACGTACACGCCAAGATAATGCTTCTCCTTCGAGTCGGGCCCTTGAACTACATGCTAGGACGGAACCACCGCCAGGACTTGAGGCCGGCCTAGTATCAGGCTTCCCGGTCCATGGACCACCCCCGGTAGACCGTATCGCCACTGGACCTAGTACACCACGGTTGCGACCACAGGCGATGCATGAACCCAGAGAGCCCCTATCCAACGACTTCCACCGTTGCATCCTCCGTTAGCCACCGGCAACCATGGAGCACCCGGTGACGACGGAACTCGACGCGACCTACAACTCAAGAGTTGCACTGGCAGCAGGGTGCAAAAGGAGGATGAACATCAGCACCCTGTAGCGCTTGTTGAAGTGTTTTACCGTGCAATAGCATCGCAAGGGGACCAGATTGTAATTTAAAAGTTTGCTTGAAGGTTATTTTTTCTACATTCCAGGTACCTCCTGGTTGCAAATAATTTTATATTAGTAACAATAAAAGAATAGTTAACTCGGCGAACTACGACAGTGCACATTTGAAAAAAAACTATTGCAAAGAATGTAAGAAACAAACAAAATTAGAAAAACTAAACGCAGTTCACACATGTCGTCCCGACAGTCCAGGCGCGTTAAATAAAAAAGTTATGCAGTCCACTTTGTTTCCATGCCGAAGTTAAACCCCCCCCCCACACACACACACAAGAACTGCACTCAACCGTTGCAATTCACTTGTATATCTCGCGCAGTCCTGTCTAGTGCAGTTCACAAGTTGGATTTTGATGCAGCAAAAAAACGACGTCCATTTTTCACTATTATCAAAATGTCACTTAAATGAGGACTAGACTGTAGCCTAGTGGCAAGGGACGCGGTGGCAAACCCTGCGGCCACGGTTCAACTCCCGTCGGGAGCGAATTTGTGGCGCCTCACCCGGGTGGGCTTCTCCTATAAAAATATGTCAAGGGTGCTAGTGCCCATGGATCTCATTTTTAAAATGTCTCTTAAATGATAAATAATTAGGAAGTGTTCTACGTGGAAAAGTTCCGTATAGTAAATAACTTTCAATGGTGTATCATTTGCATCATTACGACAAGAGGTTTGAAAAATTTCATGAAAATACGCTTTATGCCACTTGACGAGCACCGCATCCTTTTCGAAATTAATTTTAAACCGTAACGAATCTCAAAAGTGTTCTACGTGATTTTCCCCCCTTAATCCATACCTTTCCAACGGCGTATCATACACGTCGTTCCGATAAAAGGTTCAAAAATTATCTCAAAAACAGTGTTCAAAAATCACGTGCAATTGTTTGTTAAGATTGAAGTTTACTTGCTCTCTACTGGAGCTTCAGAAGTGCTTGTAGACGTTTGTAGAATAGACCCACCTATCAGTTGGGTCTCTGTCGAGTCTTTGGCCCCAATCAGGGCACTCACTTAGTCAAGTTGGTTTTGCCAACTTTCTCCACCGCCATAGTTTAGCCGGCAGATCAAAACCAAACAATAGTAACTCAACTTTATGCAAAGTTGAAAACACATAGCTATGAAAATCACTCATATTTTTTGTTTTATACTCGCTAAATAGATTATACCATGTTAACATTTAGCGCAGCAATACACAGGCATGACACTAATATAGTCTTCTTTTTTAGAAAGGGCACTAATTTGGACTCAGAGTTTCGGAGCTCGAGCTCAAATGAGCTCAGGTGAACAGTAAAATCCAATAAAATGGAAAAAAAATCAAACAATTCTGAAATTTTTCTGGGGCAAATTTTGAAAATTGTTTCAGTGCACAAAATTTCATCCAAGAATGAAATTCATGGAAGTCGTAGCAAAAAAACAAAATTGATGCTTCAAAAGTGTTATTTTTTAAAGCATTTTGAAGTGCTGATTTTATTTTATTTGTCACGACTTCCACGTATGTCATTTCATGATGAAATTTTGCACTCTTAAAACATCTGTCAAAGTTCATCACAAAAAAAAACAGATTTTTTTTGGAAAAAAACATTTTTTTGTGATTTTACTGTTCATCATGAGCTCAAATGAGTTCATGAGCAGAAGATGACTTTCACACTAATCTACTCTATAGCTTATGTTGCTGAATAGAAGTTGCAATCTGCTAAAGGTTATGTAATCTTTGGTTTGCTACCGCTAAAAATATCAACGCTGTGACTGCTAGAGCGGTGGGAAAATATCATATGGAAACCAACATTCAGTGAAAACCGGTGAAAACCACGCGAAAATGATGTTTTGAAGTTTCATAAAAATCTCAAAAATAGACGAGATGTTAAGAGGGCGATGTTCTATTGCCATGCTAAATTTCAAGTTCAAACACATTACGATATGTGAGCTATGAAAAAAAATCAGCATTGAATAGTCCAAACAGCAACGTCGTTATTCATTGTTCAATTTAACATCTCAAAAAGAACATCCTCCTCTTAACATCCCACCTTTTTTTTCATTTTTTTTGGAACTTTCAAACATGGTTTCCAAGAAGTTTTCTTTGAATGTTGGTTTCCGTATGATATTCGTGCATAGCATAAAAGATAGAGAACACACCTTTTCCCTTCAAAGAATATTTTGAGTCGGTCGACTAGTTGCTGAACACAACATTCTTCAAACTTGGGACGAGGACAACCAACTTCAGCACATATGGTTCCAATGATCACTTTTATGTCAAGATTACAGGGCATGTCAACAAAAACTTTATATTTAAACTCATTTGCAATCTTCCTATAAACTGCATGGGCAACTGTCGTTTTACCCAAACCTCCAGTTCCACAAATGGAGACCATTTTTAGTTCTTCCTCATCACCATGCGTCAGCAATTTGATTAGATATTGACATGGATTTTCAATTCCAACAAGTTCTCGGTTATCTTCGCTGACTGTGGTAGTAAAGAAAAAACTAACAGTCAAAGATAAGTTCGGATTAACAATTGCACGTGGAGAAGGAAAGAAAGCAAGACTAGAGCTCTCTACTTATAGCAAGTAATTGGTTGTCCTGTGTGTCACAAACGAAAAAATGGTTTTTAATAGATCTATTTATTATGTTGCAATTTTCTCAACGACTAGAATGTATATGGTAAACAGGTCAACCAGGACTTCTTTTACCTTTTCTAGCACACAACTGTTCAAGAATTAAGAAAAATAGTCCTCTTTCCTTTGCTTGAAATTTACATGTATTATCGGCATATGTGTCACCAATGACAAGGAAAGTAAATCCATAGATATTCATGTTCTTTGTGCTTCAAATATATTAGCTACATGTTTGCTGAATAATGACATTAGTGACATTTCTTAAGATTGATGAATGTAAGTATTGCAAGTAAATTCTACTAGACTTCCTCTAAAAAAATCTACTGATCTGTATGAATCCACAGAAAAAGTGACTGATACAGGACGTAGATGCAACTAGATCCTGAACCGAACTCCTCAGAAAAAACTGACTAATACAGGCACGTCATAGATGGAACTACATCTCAACTAGTTATGGTGAAAAAGAATAAGTTGCATGTAAACAAAGTGCATCGAGGAAGAGATGGAGTGGACCATGCATTTTGTGGGCCTGCAATTACTATTGCACCAAAAATATGTTGCTTGAGTTCGGCAGCTTTGTGTCGCGCGCAGCATAAGGGAGAAACTTGGAGTGTGGAAAAAGGTGGATAAAAATTGGAATCCATTAAATTTGCCTAATAGTTCCTTTCCATATTTGTTGTCGGTGCGACATGTAAAATTCATATTTGTTATTTTTTTTAATTTTCTTAAGTTCCAGTTGCCTGATTTTTTTAGAAAAAGTTGTAAATCTCAGTCATCTAAAATTGCACAGCATTTACAATGAAATTATAGTATTGAGATAGTGCAATTTTACTAAGATGTATTCCAGTTTTAGTATGCAGACTATATGGGATGAGATGTGTATGAAGCTATGAGCATGGTTAGATGCCGATCCAAAGACTTGGGAAGGTGTCTGAAATTTACGAGAACTTCAAGCAATGAATTGATGAATCACTAACATTTTATAGTTATTGATAGCCTAGCCATTGGGTAAGAGATGATTAAATTAAGGTCCATATTAGTGTGTGTGTACCAAAAATGTCACATAAATAAATAACTGGATTTTTTATGGATTAGTATAATTAACTACTTGCCGACTCACTGGAATCATGAGCACCGAGAGATTATGGCATTCTAGATATAAAGATTGTTTCACAGGGACACGTAGATAGATAGAGAAAATGGACAACCGACGCCTAGAACGTATGGGTGATTTAATAAACTACCTGCTGAGCCACTCGAGCTGTCTATGCCAAGAAGTTGTTCTGCCTCTCTGCCAATAAGCTTGTCTTCACCTTTGCCAACAGCTATTGCCAGAGTCAGTCAAGGAAAAGTAAAAAAAATAGAAGATAATTTTAAATAGACCGAATTACAAGAACATGGAAAGAACAAATAAAATCAAATGAGCAATCAGTGACGCATATTAGTTACCTTCCAGTTTGGAAGAGCGTTGGCTGATGTTCGTCTCGAATTTGTAGGGATCTTTTGTGTATAACACATACCATTCCCTTTGATTGTCTCCATCATGCGCATATGCCTTGACATGCTTGACATGGCTGTACTTTTTCCACTCTGGTCCAGGTTGCCCCATGGCTATGGACGTGAGAAGCTCTAGGCTGCAGTCTAGCTGCAAAAGGCTCAGGTTCCCTACATCTTGAAGGTATCTCGGGAGTGTTTCCATGTCATAATCCTCCAGCACAAGTCTTCGGATTGCAGGAACACCAATCAATGTCTCCAGCTTTGGGCAGAAAATGATTGTGAGCTTTTGCAGCTCATGGAGATTAGCTATACTTGTCAGCTTTGGACTGAAATACACATGAAGCTCAACAACAGAAGCAAAACTATCAAGAGAGTTGAGGTTTAGAGCCGCGGTAATAACCAATCGTTTCAAAGCCCTTGCGTGGAAGGCAAGGCCAGGAGGAAAGCTCCTCAGTTTGCAGCTATCGACCAGAAGCTCCTCCAGGGCGGGCATGGCATTTAACTGTTCCTCCCACACCCACTCCTCCCACTTCACCATTCCAGAGAAGACCAGTTCATGCAAACGGGGAAACATAGTCACCGTCTGGTTATGATGTTCGGAAACTCCAAAGAATTCAGGCCCAACACTGCTGATGGCTGGGGCTCGTTCAATCTTAAGGACCTTTAAATAGGGAAGCTGACTCAAGCAACATGGAAGCTGGGTGCAGCAAGCCAAATCTTCCATCGTCAGAACAACCAGGTTCTTAAGACGGTCCTCTGTTCTCATCCAAAATGGGAGCTGCAGACCAAAGTATCCTTGGATGTCAAGAATACTTAGGACCGGTGGTGGGTAGAGCTCATCAAACACCTTCTCAATTTGTTGTTCTTCATCCTGAAAGGCACCTCTTCCTTCCTTAACCAACTCATCACCTCCCGATCTGCTGGTGCGCTCTAACTTCAAGTAGGTAAGATGCACCTTCTCACCAAGCCTGGCCTTTGCGGCAAACAAGGTAGCAGCTACATTCTCCAAACCCTTCAATCCAATTTCTCTTAACTGGGAAAGAGGCCTCAACTCTTCAAGACTACACCAGTCGCCATCCATATGGGCTGGAAACCCATATAATTTCCTCAAATTTATTAGACCACGAAAACCCCGAGGTATAACATTTATACCTGTGTCATTAAGGTTTAGATACCTCAGCTGCTCTAGCTTTATAATGCTATCAGGAAGTTTCTCAAAACTTTCACAGCCCTGGAGGTTAATATGCTGCAAGAATTTCATCGTGTTGATGTTTTCTGGAAGACTAGATACATCAGTGTGTGCTACAGACAAATACCTCAGGTGCTTAAGTAGACACAAAGATTCAACCAGTGCAGCAGCATTTGCGGATTCTATATGTAGGGCCCGTAGACTTGGAAAGCTAATCAATGAATCACCAAGTTGATGCTTTATCTGGCCAATTGATATTAGTGTTCTCAATGATTTCTGTCCTTGTAGAAGACTCCATACCAACATATCTGATTCTGATCCATCGCTTTGCAGAGACAGCCGAATAAAATTTTGGCAATTAAGATACCTAGTGGCATATGCTTCTCCAATGTGAGCTACTAGTGCTTCATGTCTACAAACGAAGTGAGCAAATGAGCGAACAACATCATTCATGTTGCAAACCCGTTGACTAGTGTACCTTGCATCTGGCTCTATAAGGTTCCTCAGTATAAGCTCGCTATAGCACTTACTTCCTAAATCTTCCAAATCTTCTGAGTTTCCGTAAATAAAACCTTCACTAATCCACATGCCAACAATGTCATTCTCATAGAACACTGTATTTGTATGGAGAAATGAGTAGAACAGAAAGCACTGTTTCATACAAGGAGACAGCTCTTCATAGCTTAAGTACACTGAGTGGTTTAGCTCCTCGTGCAATTGACATCTTGGAGTACAGTCATCCAGAACCATCTCCCACTCACGCCATTTTCTGTCCTTCTGACACAACAATCCTCCCATCACTTTAACAGCAAGTGGCAAACCACCACATTTTGCTGTAATCTGCAATCCAATATCCTTTAGCTTATCAATCTCAGATTCATCTGTCTCACTGGTCGCTACCTGCAAGCAGTTTAAACCAATAGAGATAATAAGGAACACTCTGGACCTGCTAGCTAGTGCCATTTTGTATTAGATTTTGTTTACTGAGTGGTTACTGGTTGAATAAGAACTAAGTGGCACACGCTGATTTGTCACTAGTAATGAATTCAACCATGGCCTGTAAGCAAGATGTATGAATCGGCTAAAGCTAAAATGATAATTTGGATTTGTTACGGACCTGTTTCTTTAGTAATGACCAGGCATCTTCTGGACCTAATTTATTGACACGGTGATACGGATGCTCGGCTCCCATCGCTTGGGCAACTCTTTCATTTCTCGTGGTAATGAGCACTCGACTACCTTGAGCAGCAGCCAGAACAAATGGTCTTTCGAGCACATCCTCCCATGCTGCATGGTTCCAAACATCATCCATCACCAGCAGGACCTTCTTCCCTGTCAAGGCAGCGGTAAGGATTGGCCAGAGCACAGACATCTCTCCATGACCTGTGTGTACTCCCCCGGCAAGATTGATTGCGGCCCTTAGCAGCTCAACCCCATTGAAGTCCTTGTTGACGCTCAGCCATATCATCATGTCAAACTCACCTTGGATGGCCTCGTCGTGAAAGACCATCTGCGCGAGGGTGGTCTTGCCAACCCCACAGACACCTAGGACGGCGAGCACCGCGATTTTGTTGTTGACCTCGTTTCTTGTTTGTATGATCTTGGCCACTAATGCTTTTGTGTCTTCTTCGATCTTCTCCCCAACAACATGCGACCGGTCAAGCAACCCACATGTCTCGCGTGCGTGGCAATGATAGGCGTGCATCCTACCTCCACGGTCCTTAGATAAACCAAGATAGAAGCCTTTAGCACCACGCTCGCTGATATCATCAAGCTTCCTGTTCAGGACCTTGATACGGGTGCCAATGTCGCGGGCATGCAAAGGATTCCTTGTACAGAGGAGCAAAGGGTTAAAACACCCCAGGCTAGCTACTGATGGAGCGCTTTCCATGGCCTTGAGCTGGCAGAGGTCAAGGATGTCGGTTGCCCCGTACATGGCGCGTTTGAGTTCTTCAACCCAGCCCAAAACTGATTCATCTGTGATGTTCCGCCGATCGGCATCGGCAAGGAAGTTCTTAAGGTCCCTGAGCTTGTCCTCCATGCTCTCGATCTCGCCCGAGACACCGAGCAGCATCCACACTCCTTCTTGTGCCATCCCTGTGAGCATACTTCCCACGTAGGATGCAAGAGCATCCAGGAGGACCATTCTCATTGCTACAGCTTCAGTAACCTGCGCTGTGACAAACCAATAGCGAAACAAATGTCATCTTGGCTGGTATTGTGCAGTAGAGCGAACACGGAAATATATTATGCATTCTCAGCAAGCAATGTGCTCCGAGTAATCTCTAATCTGGATCTTAGCCCTTCCTCAGATAAAGGTGGATCTAGAATCCAAATGTTATGCTCCGAGTAACCAAGTCCAGTCTAATCATCGGATCTCGAAACAAATGGCAGTAAAATCTCACGCAGAAAATGAGCCGGTGCAGGGAATTAGAGAAAGCGATAGATCGAGATATATAGCTTACCTTGGATCTAAGGATAGAAATTAGCTCCTGGCTTCTGGTTGTAGAAAGATCTTGGTGCTGCAAGACGAGCCGATGCCTCTGATGTTTACTTGGATTGGATGGTTGGAGCAAAGGGGGATGCCCCCCGCCCCGGCGAACCAGCAGATGCGCCCAGATCGAACAAACAAGCCCTCGTTGACTTCGAACTCGCAGCAACCCACAGCACAGCGCCCCGGCGTCCTTTCCGTCTTCTAGGACTAGGAGGGCGTCTAGTACTGTAGTACTGGTCACTAGAGGCTCGAGCCAAAACGAATAGAAAATTCTGCATAGATTATTATTAAAATGCTAGTACTGTCTCCGATGCCGTCCTTGCGGAGCTGTCCGTGCGAGGTGTGCGGAGCAGCGGGAAGCGGATTTGTTGTTCCTGCTAGTGTAGATCGAGAATGGAATGGCTTGGTGCGAACAGGCTAGTTGATGAATCTCGCTGTTCAAGTGTTGAGATTTCAGGCGCTGTTTGGTTTGCAGCCCTCGTCCGCCACGCCAAAATATTGGCGTTGACCTGAGCACCAGCACCTGTTTGGATCAGTACCAATTAATTGGCTTGCCCCAGGCTCATTCACTTCCCCCGTTCATTCTGCGTCCAATTTATTGGCGAGTTCGTGGCGGCCAATATTTTGGCGTGGCGGACGAGGGCTGCAAACCAAACAGCCCCATAGAAACAAACATAGTTAGAGCAATCTCCAGCAGACCCCGCATAAGAGCGACCCGCAAAACGCGTTTACAGTTCGCGGAAAAATGACTTTGCTGGCCGGCGCGGACAGCTGCAGAGGCAGACCCCGCAAAACGGACCCGTATAAAAGGATATTCGCGGAATATGCTATTTTACGGGTTGGCTTTGTGGGGTCTGGTCTGGCGCCTCTACCGCCGGCCCGCAAATCCGAAATTTGCACCTCAATTTGACACAAGATAATACATTTCTTTGCTTTTTTAACAGCATTGGATACATAGGACATCACTAAATCTTTGCTAGAATAATAAGACCAAAGAAAACAAGATCCATAATTATGCATTTTAGAAGATTTTCCAACTTCCATAACTGCTCCACTAGTTGGACCAATATCTTTTCCATGCATTCGTTGTTGATCTGCGGATTCTTGATTTTGCATTCTTCATTCTTCTTCTTTGGTTCTAAAGAAGTACACGTTGCTTTCCCTCTAGTTGCACATGCAACCGCTTCATTGCCTTCGATTCTACTAAGGAGTGCACGAACGTCTATTAAGTTTCTTTTTATCAATAAATTAATGTATTCACCTTCCCAAAATCAAAATGAGCATCCATCTTCGTACACACATGATGATGTTCGAAATGAGCTATCACAATCGAACCAAAGAATGCGGTGCCAAAGCCGAATGAAAACAACACGTACCCCACCGTTTTCGCATTTAAAGAATACCTATCCGGGGTGCTTCGGCGTGCCCGAAGTTAGCCGCAGCACTGTTCGCGTGCAGTCGTCGCACTGTATAAGTGGCATCGGCGAGCCGCAGACCCGCTGCGCGAGCGCCGAGCCCGGCGGATGGCCGGCCGAATCCATGCAGGCAAAACGTCGGCGGCGACGACAAGACGAACCCGTACCTGCATGCGGCGATGGGACTTTGTCGGGGCTGTGCGAGGTGCTCCCCGACGATTCCATCGCTTGGCGCAGCCACCGACGGCCGGAAAAGCCAAATCCAGCCGCCCGCGACGAAGGGCCGCAGATCTGCAACTTTCCGGCCAGCCGACGCAGGAGGGGGAGGGCAACCTCATGCGTGTGGCGGCCTTTCGGCGTGATCCCGCCGGCTACTTTCGTTGGAATCGTGGGCGGCAAGGCGAGGGGGAGAGGGGAGGTGGTAGGTAAGGAAAAGCGCGGACTGAAATGTCCTCCCCACCAGACGCTCCCGCTATATGCAGGGCACCGACGGGCCCCGGGGGGGAGGGGGGGACCCGCGTATTCGCGAGTTGGGGTCAAGATTTTGCCGCGCCCCTCAAAAAAATTTACCGGCCGGCCGCGTTTGTGGGGTCTGTTCGGGGGGATTTCCACGCCGACCCGCATTTTGGCGGTTATTTTGCGGGTCGGGGCTTTTTACGGGGTCTGCTAGAGATGCTCTTACGGATTTGCATTGAATTTGGAGTACGTGGTAGACCTTTTATCATGGGGGCTTGGTTTTTTTTGAGAATAGGTGTTTAGTAGCTTGGTTTATGCTTTAGAGCGGATTTGAGGGTCAAAGCCTCAGAGGTTTTTCGTTATGGACCTGTCCGCCTGACCCCAGGGCGAGCTCTGTTTCTCCCCGGGCATAAAAACCGAAGACCGAAGACCGAACCCGAAAAGACCGAGACCGAACCCGAAAAGATCGAATTAGGAAAGACCGAATAAAAAACGGTCCGTGCAAATAGAAGATCGAACTAGTTTCGGTCTAATCGGTCATGCTTTGTTTAGGACCGAATAGCCCGTATAGACCGATTAATAAAAGCCCATCCTAAGGCCCGTCCGGCCAAGCCCAATGGTCACGCACAAGACGAGTCTAGTACACGACCTCACATCCCGATTCACAGAAGCCACCGGCAGCCAATCTCTCGTTCTCCCACTACTAACCCTAGCCGTCCGGCGATCACGGGGCGATTAAGGTTTGGGGCTCCTCGACCCCTCGTTGCAACCTCGCCCATGATCGATCTGCGTCGCCGTCATCTCTCCAGTGGAAGTAACGCACGTCCGTGTTTCGTCTCAAACCAATCCAACTCAAAGCCTTCCGTGTGTCCTAGGCGCACGGTCGTAATACAGCTTTGACCTAGGAGGAGAGCCTTGGAAGGAAGTGCGGGGGAAGGAGGATGGAAGGAGTGGGAAACATGATGAGGAGGCTAAAGTTGTCCGAGGAGGAGAGGAAGGGAGTGAAGATCCGGTCGTCGGCGAAGGAGAAAGGGAAGTGCATGGAACCACAGGCCATGGGGAAGGTGCTGTCTGAGAAGCTTGTCCATCAAGATGCGATTAGACTCGCCCTGGGGCGAATCTGGTGCCCCATCAGGGGTACTGATTGTAAGGAGGTAGGCGACAATCTGTTCCTGTTCACCTTCAAGCAGGAATCGGGGAAGAGGAAAGCATTGGAGGATGGCCCGTGGATGTTTGACAAGGATTTAGTGGTGGTGGAAGACTTTGATCCGGGGAAAAGGTTAGAGGATTATGATTTTTAACAACATACCCATCTGGGTGCGAGTCTACAGCCTACCCCTGGGCATGATGGATGAAGAGGCAGCAGAGGAGATCGGTAATATCATAGGCAGCTTTGTGGAAGTGGATGCAGGAGCGGATAGGAAGGCTATTGGCAAGTTCATGAGGGTGAAGGTCAGGATGAATATTGAGAAGCCGATCATGAGGGGTTTTACCCTAGAGGAGGATGAAGACCAAGAAAAATAGAAACAACAGAGAAAGAATATGAATATTGACAACATGGGGCAAGATGAGGAGGAGATGGATGGAAGGTGGTGCCGTTTCGAATATGAATTCATGCCCGACTTCTGTTACACATGTGGTATAATTGTCCATGGCGAAAAAGACTGTGCAATTAAACTAGCGAAAGGAGAGAAGGCTCAGTATGGGAGTTGGTTGAAGGCAGATATGGGGAGGAAGAAGGGGGGCATTGTGGACAGTGGTGGCTGGAAGGGCAAGAACAGGGGAGACAACCACCGGAACTATGGCTTTAACAGATCAGGAGACAGGTCGGGAAGCGGGAGTGATAGTCTGTCGTGGCGTAAGGGGGATGATAGTAGAAGCGGGGGGAGGAAAGAATTGACAGAGAAAGGCGAGGAAGTGAACAGTCCACAGAAGATGGCAAAGGATGCCAGGAGGACTGGTAATCCAAAGAAACTCAACATGGAGAAAGGGGTGGTACGCGACGGAGAGCAGGGGGATATAGGTAACAAGCAACTTGGGGTCCAAGTAAAAGAAGTAGCGAAGGTTGCACTCCCATCAGAGAATACGGGTGACGAAGGTAAAGTGGAGGGGGGGAAGAAGGACGAACAGGTCTATGTGCCAAAGAAATTTAAGAGGGTTCACAGGGAAGGCAAGGGTGGCGATTTTTGTGGAACTTACGCCAACAAACCAAGCCTGGGGCAGAAGAGAGACAATGAGGGAGAGGATGGGTGTGAATTGGAAGCAAAGAGAGGGAAAACATGACATGAAGGTACAGTACAGGAGGCAGTATAGGAGGTAGACGAATCAGGGAGTGCAAACCAACATATTCCATCGGTCGGGCTGTTGGAACAGCCCCGCCGGACTCAACAAAAATAATAAGCTAGAACTGCCGAGGGCTCGGGAATGGCCTGACAGTTCGTTCCCTCCTTGAATTGGGGAGGGTGGAGGATCCTGATGTGTTGTTTTTATCTGAAACTCGGCTGTATGAGAAGGAGCTGGAACATTTAAGGTGGAAGCTAGGGCTAGTGAATCTGTCGATGTGGAATCCGGAGGGGAGGAGCAGAGGTATTGCGATGTTTTGGTGAAGGGGGGTCGATGTTACACTTAGATCTTATGGGAGAAGACATGTCGATGTAGATGTGAAGGAAGGAGATAATCCCGTATGGAGACTCACAGGCGTGTATGGAGAATCAGCTACGGAGAGAAAGAAGGAATCATGGAGAACTCTGAAGATACTCAAACAATAGCATCAACAAGGGTGAGGCCCTGGCTCTGTGTTGGTGATTTCAACGAGATTCTGTCAGATGTAGAGAAGGTGGGTGGTGCCCCTAGGGCACAACACATGATGAACGGGTTTAGGGAGGCGCTAGAGGTGTGTGAGATGGCTGACCTAGGGTTTGAGGGGGATGTTTTCACTTGGAGGAATCATAGCAAAGATTTGAATACATATATTTGCGAGAGACTGGACAGGGCTGTGGAGAATGAGGAGTGGAGGACACAGTTCCCAAATCACATGGTGGTTAATGGCATACCACGTCATTCAGACCATAGGCCCATCATCATCCACACAGAAGGGGAGGATAGGAAGTGGATGAGAGGAGACAGAGGCTTTCGGTTTGAGGCCCGTTGGCTGCAAGAGGAGGGATGTGAGGAGATTATTAGGGAGGCTTGGGAGAGGAGTTGGACAAACAAATCGGGGGGTGTGGCAGCGGCGTTGAGGTCGGTGGCAGAGACGATGAGGGAGTGGGATAAGAACATGGTTGGAGAGTTGGAAGGCAGATTAAAGAAAGCAAAACAAGACCTTGAGAGGTGCATGCAAGATCGGGTAACCCATGGAAAAGTCATTGAGGAGGCAAGGTTGAGGTGTTTGGTAGAGGACCTTGAGGAGAAGAAGAATACAATGTGGAAATAGCGGGCACATGTATGGTGGCTGGTTGATGGGGACAGAAACACCCGCTATTTCCATCTGGTGGCGTCTGGGAGCTCAGGAGGGAGGATGGTTCAGTAGTAGTAGAAGAAGAATTCACTAATTATGTCTGCTCATTTTTTCAGGATCTATTCACTTCCACCGCGGGTGACCGTGTTAACGAGCTCATTGATAAGGTCAACCCTTGTGTCACTGATGATATGCATGAGGTTCTGGATGCGAGCTATACGAGAGAAGAGGTGAAGGCATCCGTCGACCATATGGGCGATCTCAAAGCTCCAGGACCGGACGACATGCCATCTATCGTCTTCAAGCGTCACTGGCACTTCATGGGTGACTATGTGGTGGATGAGGTGCTCAAAGTACTGAATGGTGCTGATATGCCAAAGGGGTGGAACGATACCTTGGTGGTTCTCATCCCCAAGGTGAAGGACCCGACCAGGATCAAAGATTTGAGGCCCATCAGTCTTTGCAACGTGGTGTACAAGCTCATTTCCAAAGTCATTGCTAATCGGCTCAAAGTAGTGCTCCCGGATATCATATCTGAAAACCAAAGTGCCTTTGTCCCGGGCCGGCTCATAACGGATAACGTGTTAATAGCATATGAGATTTCACATTTCATTCGAAATAAGAGGAACGGAAGAGAGGGGGTGGCTGCAGTCAAGGCGGACATGAGCAAAGCATACGACAGGGTCGAGTGGAACTTCCTTGAAGCCATGCTGCGCAAGCTAGGTTTTCGGTCCAGATGGGTAAACCTCGTCATGAAGTGTGTACGCACAATAAGATATCAGATTAAAGTGAACGGGGTACTCACTGACCAGTTCTGCCCAACCCGTGGCTTGCGGCAAGGGGATCCGCTGTCGCCATATCTATTTGTCATATGTGCGGAAGGACTGTTGGCACTACTGCATGAAGCGGAGTGTCACATCCCTAGCTTCTGGTAATGCTTTAGGCTAGCTTCATGTGTGCATCATGTTTAAATTCTGAAATTTGAACTGAGGAATTCTGGAAGCCTCAAAAACTTAAATAAAAGAGGGGCAAAAACCCTAAAAATCTCATCCATTGTTCCAAAATGCTCTTCTTAGATGTTTAATATTTTTGGCAAGGGTTTTGATCCAAACCAAAAATAAATGAACATTTTAAAAGGATTTATTTTGGGACTTTGAATTTAAATCAATACTACTTTGAATTTGAACTTATATCCAAATATTACTGAATATATGTTCAAATAACTGAAACATTTTTATGTGCTTTGGTATAATCCCATTGTGCTAAATAAAATGTTCAGGGGAATTTTGTCACTGTCTTTGAATTTGTTTTATTTCAAAACAGTGGCAAAAGAATTAAATAAAAGAAAACAGAACAAAAATAAAAGAGAGAAGGCCACCTGGGCCACTTACCTGGCGCCACTTACCTGGCCCAGCTCCATCTGGCCGGCCCAGCCCACCTCCTCCCCCCCCTTGTCCTCTTCTTCCTCTGCCAGTAGGCAGAGGCGAGGCGTGGCGCGCGCCCGAAGAGCTCCGGCCACCTCCTGCTTACCTGCTCGCCGCTGGAGGCACCCGAGGGAGCCACGCACTCCCCCCCCCCTCGTTCCCCACGACCTCTCTCACTCTCCCGTAGCTCTCCCTCGCTCCTCCCTCTCCTCTACTCTCTCTCCCTCACGCGCCCGAGCGGAGCCCATCGCCGCCGACGCCGTTTACCGGGGCCACAGCCACCCCCTCGCTCCCACTATGCATCCCTGAGCTCCGCCCTGACCCCGTGAAGCTACACACGCGACGCACGCGACCAGAGGAGGCCGCAGTCGACCGGAGCGTCGTCGTCTTCATCTCCGGTGCCCGGAGATCGCCGTCGTCAATTCGCCGTTGCAGAGGCTTCCCCGAGCCCACCGAGCTTCTCTCCCGACCCCTCGTGAGCCCCTGTCCATTTCCCCTCTCTCCCCATGCCCGTCCGTGCCTTCTAACCACCCCGGCTGTCGGAGCCGACAGTTCCTCGCCGCCGGCGATGTCGCAGACGGTGCTAGAGCCACCGTAGCTAACTCCCGAGCACGACAACGTGCTCAGTACCCTTCCAGGAGCCGAGCGCGCCCACCCGTGCGACCTGCCGTGCCCCCTAGCGCCAACCCGCACCAACCCCGAGCTCCGGCCGCCGCCGCGAGCTCGATTCCGGCGAGCCCGTTCGACCTCAGCCCCTCCCGCCTGCCTAGATGGATGCGGCTGAGCGCCAGCTACGCGTAGATGATCGCTGCCGTTGTTTTGGTCGCCGGAGGAGGATTTCCGACCCCCTCCGCCGTCTCTGGCTCCGCCGGCGACGAGCCGCGGGTCAACTCCGGCGAGTTGACCCGGGGTTTGACCCCCTGACGTGTGGGCCCAGGCGCCTGCTTAATTAGGGTCAGATTAGTTAGCGTTAATTAAGTTAGCTAATTAGATAGGCCACTGACATGCGGGCCCCGCCCGGCTAACTAAGTTAGTTAGGGCTAACTAACCTGGTTAGTTGACTGGGTCACTGACCAGTGGACCCCACTGGTCAGGTTTGACCTGGACCAGCCCCTGTTGACCTGCTGATGTCATGCCAACGTCATGCTGACGCAATAAGTATTTTCTGGATTTAAAAATAATTCAGGAAAATCCAAAAAATTGTAAAAACTTCTAAAAATCATAGAAATTCAACCGTAGCTCCAAATTAAATAACTTATATATGAAAAATTATCAGAAAAATTCAAGGAATCCATCTGTACCATTTTCATGCATGTTAGAACAACTTATAGCTGCTGTTTAGCACAAATCAATTAAATGGCATTTGAATAATCACATATGGAGTTTGAATTTGAATCTTGTATTCAAACCAACTTCATTTAATCTGTTGCTAGTTGCATTAGCCCAAAACACATTCATTTTGCCATGTCACATTCATGCATCATATTGTGCATTGCATTTGATTGTGTTTTTCCTCAGTTGCCGGTGATTGCCCCCTTTCGATAGACGTGATACCGATGATGTGATCGTTGACACTGATGAAGACTCAATGTTATCTTCAGAAGTGCCAGGCAAGCAAAACCCCCTTGTTCATTCCGATACAATCCTACTCTCTCGCTCCTGCTCTCTTTTACTGCATTAGGACAACAACGACATATTTGATACTTGCTGTGGTAGCTGAACCCTTTATCCTTTGCATGACCTGTCATTGCCACAGTAAATAGATGAAACCCACTAGCATGAGTAGGAGTTGTTTGAACCCTGATGTGCCTACTCATTCATGCTTGTTTGTCATGCCTGCTACTGCTTAGAGTTGAGTCAGGTCTGATTCATCGGGGATGAATCAGAGGCGTGTGAACATGTCCTACTGTGTGTGAGCTAAGTGTGTGAACACGATTTGGTAAAGGTAGCGGTGAGAGGCCATGTAGGAGTACATGGTGGGTTGTCTCATTGCAGCCGTCCTCAGGAACTGAGTTCTGTGTTTGTGATCCATGACCAGTTACTACCACACATTGGGTTCCGGTAACTCGACCCCTCTCGACTTATTAATCAACATGATCTCTGTCCAGGAGTTGCAACCAGTTTCTGGTGTTTGTAGGTAGTGTTAGTAGTCTACCAAGTGGCACCCGGTACAGGTGGGCTTGGGACAGACTAGGCACAGTGGCACGGTGTACCAAGTGGCACCCGGTTGGTGGGCTTGGGAACCCTGCACACATCGTTTGGGGCCGTGAGCGACACCCCGGCCGGATCTCCTTGCGGATGGAACCCGAATAGGCGATAAACCTGGACTAGAGACTTGTTCGGTTAGTCAAGTCGTGGCCGACTCCCTCGCCCGGCTTCCGCTTGAAGGTTGCCGAGGTACATGACGTGTACAGGGCGGTAAGTGGCGAGAGCGTGTGTGAAGAAGTACACCCCTGCAGGGTTAACATCATCTATTCGAATAGCCGGATTCCTCGGATATGGAAACGTGGACCCCTTGTACAGTTCATAGACAAGTGAAAGTGGATACTCTAAAATACGCAAGATAAGCGTGAGTGCTATGGATGGCGTTCTCGTAGGGAGACGGGAGCGGATCCATAGTGGTGTATTGATATGGTGAATATGTGGACTCGTGTGCGCCACCATAAAAGAGTTACATTGCAGTCGTAGTTCAGGTTAGCCACCGAGTCAAAGCTGGCTTGCTGCAGTTAAACCCCACCACCCCTTTGTTGATACTGATGCATATGTAGATAGATCTGATGTAAGTCTTGCTGGGTACATTTGTACTCACGTTTGCCTATTTTATGTTTTTGCAGAGAGACTTCAGTCTCACTAGTAATTCCGCGTGGTCTTCAACGTTTAGCTTGTTACCTCAGCTACGATCTTGTGCCCTCGGCAGGATCTGGTAGATAGTCAGGCTTCTTAGCCTTTTTCATTTATAGAGGTCTGTACTCAGACATGATAGCTTCCGCTTGTGCTTTGCTTTGTATGCTCTGAATGTTGGGTCATGAGACCCATGTTTGTAATATCTCGCTCCTCGGAGCCTATTGAATAAACTACTTGAGTCGTAGAGTCATTTTGTGATGCCATGTTGTATTGCATATATCGAGCATATTGTGTGTATGTTATTGAAATGCTTGGTATGTGTGGGATCTGACTATCTAGTTGTTTATCTTTAGTAGCCTCTCTTACCGGGAAATGTCTCCTAGTGTTTCCACCGAGCCATGGTAGCTTGCTACTGCTCCGGAACACTTAGGCTGGCCGGCATGTGTCCTTCTTCGTTCCTGTGTCTGTCCCTTCGGGGAAATGTCACGCGATGAATATCGGAGTCCTGTTAGCCCGCTACAGCCCGGTTCACCGGAGTCCTGCTAGCCCAGTGCTACAGCCTGGATTCACTCGCTGATGACCGACACGTTCGATGCTGGGTCATGGATGCCTGTCCCTGTAAGTCTGTGCCACTTTGGGTTTACGACTAGCCATGTCAGCCCGGGCTCCTTACCATATGGATGCTAGCGACACTATCATATACGTGTGCCAAAAGGCGCAAACGGTCCCGGGCAAAGGTAAGGCGACACCCGTGGGAATACCGTGCGTGAGGCCGCAAAGTGATATGAGGTGTTACATGCTAGATCGATGTGGCATTGAGTCGGGGTCCTGACAGCGTTGGTATCAGAGCTTGACTGCCTGTAGGATTACCAAGCCAAACTTGTCGAAGTTGAGTCTAGAAATTCTTTAGTTATATAAGGGAATTGATTGTGGGATGGAACGTAAGGCTCTCTTTTACTCCTTATACCTATACCTTCTGATCTGAGTCATCTTATCTTTCCTACGGGGATTAAGAACTAGGCCATCTCTTCTTTCTATCAGGATCACGTGTTACTAATTAGTGGACTTATAAGATTGTTGGGTTTAAGTCTCAGTTCAGTTCCTACTACTTCCGTATGTTAATTGTTGATCTCGAAACCTTGATATTGTCCTTCTGAGTGGTTATGCCACCATTTTTGTGAATGTCTCAAATCCTTTCTGAGCATTTACAGCCGTTATGCTGTCCGAGTCATCCCAGGTTTCTAAGTAGTCTGATGCATTTGCAAATCCTTTCTTCCCGTTTCAATGTTCCCATGGGCCAGATTAACCACACTAATCAGTGAGTTGAGGTACTCCGTTACCTTGACATATATGTTGGAGATATTATTATGACCCCAGGTGTCTTAGGGGATCATCTAGTAATTTAGCCATGATTTGTGTTCCCAGTGTGATGATTCTGGCCATCATTCTCGAAAGCATCCCGTGGTGCTACTTAGTAGTAGGTATTCTGTTCCTGGGTTCTTGAACCCGAGATTCACTCTACCTACTTCATGTTGATAGTAATTGCTAGCGCCTTTAGGATATTAGTAACCTTTGCGATAGTCCTTGAAGTCCGTGGTATCTTCTTCTTCCAAATACCATGAACTATTTATGGCAGAAGTTCCTCGTTGAACTGAAATATCACAACAGGATTATTTTTGAGGAATTCTCCATTCATAAATTGTGACTCTGCCAGTTCTACCTTTCTGCATGGGTTATCCGGAAGAAATATGTTGAACTTGGTTCGACATACTAATCTATGCATCCACAACTCAGAAAATTATATGTTCCTTTGAGTTGTTCTCTTTAGTTGCATTCTGACCCTCGTCTATCAATTGATAGTCAAGAGTATGTGTGCGTTCGTTTATCGATGCCTACTATTTTTGTGGTCCGTCAAGCCATTCTGTCCTGAATGACTTGGAGAAACAAACTCCAGTACCTCATCCATATCTAGGATTGGGTCAAAGTAGTTGTATTCCGCAGATCAAATGCCAATCCAGCTTTTGGTTTTGTTCTACTTTGGAGTATTACCCCCTTTATGTCAGAATTGTCATGAGAACTGCACCAACTCTCATGAATTTTGACGTAGTGATACTTCTCACCATCATTAGTCATTCCTCGGCCCTCGTGTTGATGCAACCGGAATACCGACAAATGAATTGTGATGTGTGAAATCAATACTTCCAGCAACCTTGTTGCTTGGTAGTTAAAGGATAATAATTTCATTCTTAGCATGTTGGTTAGTGAATCATCATTCTAAGATTGATCGTGCTACCTTGTCCATCTTTCTGGTGCACTCCTCGACCAATGAGTTAGGAATTATTTCAAGTCCTCACTCATTTGATCATGTCGTCTTGCCCTCAAAAGCAAGATTGTTCTCAAGCTTAGTAACATACCGGTGGTTCGTGATTTTCCGAATATCTTCTCGGAAGTATTACCAGGTTGTCCCCTGACTGTTATGTTGAGCTCGTGATCAAGTTGGTTTCTTGTGAACCACTTTCTCTTCAAGAATCGGTGTTAGATATCCCCGAGCTAGTTGGTTAAGCTAGACAACAACTTGGAGAATTGAAGGATAAAAGCTTGCCTGACTTAGTTCGTTCCAAAGGGATAATCTTGTGTAGTGTGTGTTGGAGAAAGATGATATCTTCATCGATTGGTCCCTGTGATCAGTTGCTGGACCTATTGTCTTATCAATCCTTTGATTTGAGAGTGGGCTATCGTCAAATCAAATCAGTACCAATGATGCTCGTAATGTTGTCTTATTCGTGGTTGATCCCTCGAGCATACACCATTACATCTTTGGCCTGACCAATGCTATCACTTGTTCACTTGACTATGGAATTCGTTTTAAAAGGAAACCCAGATGAATTGTTGTTGAGCCCATTGACAACATCCTTATCTCCTCCATGATTTTGTTGGACATTAAGCTAGTGTTAGAAACTTTTGAAAGCATTTTCTTCATGCTAGCTCATGAAGTATTTGTTGATGAAAGGAGTGACTTCCTTTTATACACGTGCATTTGGTGAAAGTTGCCGCCATGAATTTGAGAAAGTTAGTTTTGCTTCCTCTGGAATCATTCCAAGTCAGTCATGCATACATGCGAAGTATTCTGTGGTCTGGAGATTTGCAACCTCCATTCCATATGTATATCCTAGCACACCAAGCCACTGATTGATTTGTTCAAGGAGAAGAAGTTCCTTCTTAAGAGTATACCTTATGCAAGGACTTCGATATCCTCGATGATGGTTCCCCTCCTGAACTCGGTAGTGTTTTATTATAAGACTACTTTGTGGTCATGCTTGTCTGGGACAACGTGTTCACATGTTGTAGCAGAACCAGCTCATGTTTTGGAGCTTGCTATCGTAATTCATTTTCCGAGAATCTCGCAACGTCATCTCGTCGATTGTGTTGCAAACTTTCATTTTTCTTCCTAGACTCGATGAGTCTGGAATATCCTGACACCAACCAGATCTGAATCTCAGGCAGATATGATGGTTGGAACATTTCCCCAAGAACTATAATATTGGTCCATCGATAACTGGTGAAGTGGATGTCGTGGCCAGCACCACCCACCCGAAAGACCTATTATTGTAGTATCTTGATTGAGGAAGTTGGCCACCTCCCCATAGGGATTTCGTAGGATTTACTCCCTAGTTGCCCTATGGAATTTTGAGATTCCGAAGCCCGACCTTTTTACCTGATGTTCTAGATATCAAACCATATCTATGAATGGGTTACACTAGCACATCAAGGAGAACATTAGAAGCGGAGTGCTAAATGTCTCTCGGTCGATCATCCAGATTTTATTTCCTTGGCCTCGCTAAGGTGAAATCTGAGAAGGTGTTATCTTCCTTTGCATCTGCATCATCCATCATCATTCATCATGGTAGCAAGTTGTGTTGCCAGGATCCTTGACACGGATATTGGTAAAATCTTGATGAATATGGAAATGCTCAAGTTCTTGAGAGCACGCACAAGCGTTAGGTGTTACCATCGACACTAACTAGGTTTGCTCTCAACTTCCTCGGTTATGCTATAACCATTCCAATAGTGGAATAACTCTCTATTGTTGAGCCTCTCCCCAGTTACTAGAATCATTCCCAGCATTTGCATTTTGTTCCCAGCTTGCACCGCCAATGTGTCATTCTACCATGGGTCCCTTCCATTTCCGGTGATAAGGAAATTCATCCATTATGTTGTCTTCAACAAGGTAATCCACATCATCCAAGTCCGAGTATGCCATTCTACCGACCCCCGCCAATCGATTGCTGTGATTTGCCTTCGGCTGATATAGAGAGACTCGGTGATCTCTATATCAAAGGTAATTCTTTCTGCCACTTAAGATAATAATCTACGAATCACCCTCCTCCAGGATGTTTCGTCGTGGTATCATGGCCACTCAACTCCTCGCTACGTTGACAATCGTTTACCACCTTCTTAAGTGTGGAATTGATGTCTACCTAGTGAACCCTCGTCATCCGTTTCTTTCCACCCCTCTTGATGTGTATCTCGTGTCTCAACCCGAGAGATGGTCCTATGTCTCATTCCGTGAGTTGTTCGATCTTCGAGGAGATCGACCCTTCTAGAGTCTCCTTTCCCTCCATGTCATGTTGACAGGATTTCTCAGAGCAAGACTTCGAGACAATGATGGTGGACGAATCAACGTCCATTTGAAGTGCAACTGGATCGTGAAGATTATACTAGTCTGCGTTACCCCTTCACCTTACCCTACGCTTGAATCTCGAGACGAGATTCTTGTTTAGTGGGGGTGAGTTGTCACATCCCTAGCTTCTAGTAATGCTTTAGGCTAGCTTCATGTGTGCATCATGTTTAAATTCTGAAATTTGAACTGAGGAATTTTGGAAGCCTCAAAAACTTAAATAAAAGAGGGGCAAAAACCCTAAAAATCTCATCCATTGTTCCAAAATGCTCTTCTTAGATGTTTAATATTTTTGGCAAGGGTTTTGATCCAAACCAAAAATAAATGAACATTTTAAAATGATTTATTTTGGGACTTTGAATTTAAATCAATACTACTTTGAATTTGAACTTATATCCAAATATTACTGAATATATGTTCAAATAACTGAAACATTTTTATGTGCTTTGGTATAATCCCATTGTGCTAAATAAAATGTTCAGGGGAATTTTGTCACTGTCTTTGAATTTGTTTTATTTCAAAACAGTGGCAAAAGAATTAAATAAAAGAAAACAGAACAAAAATAAAAGAGAGAAGGCCACCTGGGCCACTTACCTGGCGCCACTTACCTGGCCCAGCTCCATCTGGCCGGCCCAGCCCACCTCCTCCCCCCCTTGTCCTCTTCTTCCTCTGCCAGTAGGCAGAGGCGAGGCGTGGCGCGCGCCCGAAGAGCTCCGGCCACCTCCTGCTTACCTGCTCGCCGCTGGAGGCACCCGAGGGAGCCACGCACTCCCCCCCTCGTTCCCCACGACCTCTCTCACTCTCCCGTAGCTCTCCCTCGCTCCTCCCTCTCCTCTGCTCTCTCTCCCTCACGCGCCCGAGCGGAGCCCATCGCCGCCGACGCCGTTTACCGGGGCCACAGCCACCCCCTCGCTCCCACTATGCATCCCTGAGCTCCGCCCTGACCCCGTGAAGCTACACACGCGACGCACGCGACCAGAGGAGGCCGCAGTCGACCGGAGCGTCGTCGTCTTCATCTCCGGTGCCCGGAGATCGCCATCGTCAATTAGCCGTTGCAGAGGCTTCCCCGAGCCCACCGAGCTTCTCTCCCGACCCCTCGTGAGCCCCTGTCCATTTCCCCTCTCTCCCCATGCCCGTCCGTGCCTTCTAACCACCCCGGCTGTCGGAGCCGACAGTTCCTCGCCGCCGGCGATGTCGCAGACGGTGCTAGAGCCACCGTAGCTAACTCCCGAGCACGGCAACGTGCTCAGTACCCTTCCAGGAGCCGAGCGCGCCCACCCGTGCGACCTGCCGTGCCCCCTAGCGCCAACGCGCACCAACCCCGAGCTCCGGCCGCCGCCGCGAGCTCGATTCCGGCGAGCCCGTTCGACCTCAGCCCCTCCCGCCTGCCTAGATGGATGCGGCTAAGCGCCAGCTACATGTAGATGATCGCTGCCGTTGTTTTGGTCGCCGGAGGAGGATTTCCGACCCCCTCCGCCGTCTCTGGCTCCGCCGGCGACGAGCCGCGGGTCAACTCCGGCGAGTTGACCCGGGGTTTGACCCCCTGACGTGTGGGCCCAGGCGCCTGCTTAATTAGGGTCAGATTAGTTAGCGTTAATTAAGTTAGCTAATTAGATAGGCCACTGACATGCGGGCCCCGCCCGGCTAACTAAGTTAGTTAGGGCTAACTAACCTGGTTAGTTGACTGGGTCACTGACCAGTGGACCCCACTGGTCAGGTTTGACCCGGACCAGCCCCTGTTGACCTGCTGATGTCATGCCAACGTCATGCTGACGCAATAAGTATTTTCTGGATTTAAAAATAATTCAGGAAAATCCAGAAAATTGTAAAAACTTCTAAAAATCATAGAAATTCAACCGTAGCTCCAAATTAAATAACTTATATATGAAAAATTATTAGAAAAATTCAAGGAATCCATCTGTACCATTTTCATGCATGTTAGAACAACTTATAGCTGCTGTTTAGCACAAATCAATTAAATGGCATTTGAATAATCACATATGGAGTTTGAATTTGAATCTTGTATTCAAACCAACTTCATTTAATCTGTTGCTAGTTGCATTAGCCCAAAACACATTCATTTTGCCATGTCACATTCATGCATCATATTGTGCATTGCATTTGATTGTGTTTTTCCTCAGTTGCCGGTGATTGCCCCCTTTCGATAGACGTGATACCGATGATGTGATCGTTGACACTGATGAGGACTCAATGTTATCTTCAGAAGTGCCAGGCAAGCAAAACCCCCTTGTTCATTCCGATACAATCCTACTCTCTCGCTCCTGCTCTCTTTTACTGCATTAGGACAACAACGACATATTTGATACTTGCTGTGGTAGCTGAACCCTTTATCCTTTGCATGACCTGTCATTGCCACAGTAAATAGATGAAACCCACTAGCATGAGTAGGAGTTGTTTGAACCCTGATGTTCCTACTCATTCATGCTTGTTTGTCATGCCTGCTACTGCTTAGAGTTGAGTCAGGTCTGATTCATCGGGGATGAATCAGAGGCGTGTGAACATGTCCTACTGTGTGTGAGCTAAGTGTGTGAACACGATTTGGTAAAGGTAGCGGTGAGAGGCCATGTAGGAGTACATGGTGGGTTGTCTCATTGCAGCCGTCCTCAGGAACTGAGTTCTGTGTTTGTGATCCATGACCAGTTACTACCACACATTGGGTTCCGGTAACTCGACCCCTCTCGACTTATTAATCAACATGATCTCTGTCCAGGAGTTGCAACTAGTTTCTGGTGTTTGTAGGTAGTGTTAGTAGTCTACCAAGTGGCACCCGGTACAGGTGGGCTTGGGACAGACTAGGCACAGTGGCACGGTGTACCAAGTGGCACCCGGTTGGTGGGCTTGGGAACCCTGCACACATCGTTTGGGGCCGTGAGCGACACCCCGGCCGGATCTCCTTGCGGATGGAACCCGAATAGGCGATAAACCTGGACTAGAGACTTGTTCGGTTAGTCAGGTCGTGGCCGACTCCCTCGCCCGGCTTCCGCTTGAAGGTTGCCGAGGTACATGACGTGTACAGGGCGGTAAGTGGCGAGAGCGTGTGTGAAGAAGTACACCCCTGCAGGGTTAACATCATCTATTCGAATAGCCGGATTCCTCGGATATGGAAACGTGGACCCCTTGTACAGTTCATAGACAAGTGAAAGTGGATACTCTAAAATACGCAAGATAAGCGTGAGTGCTATGGATGGCGTTCTCGTAGGGAGACGAGAGCGGATCCATAGTGGTGTATTGATATGGTGAATATGTGGACTCGTGTGCGCCACCATAAAAGAGTTACATTGCAGTCGTAGTTCAGGTTAGCCACCGAGTCAAAGCTGGCTTGCTGCAGTTAAACCCCACCACCCCTTTGTTGATACTGATGCATATGTAGATAGATCTGATGTAAGTCTTGCTGGGTACATTTGTACTCACGTTTGCCTATTTTATGTTTTTGCAGAGAGACTTCAGTCTCACTAGTAATTCCGCGTGGTCTTCGACGTTTAGCTTGTTACCTCAGCTACGATCTTGTGCCCTCGGCAGGATCTGATAGATAGTCAGGCTTCTCAGCCTTTTTCATTTATAGAGGTCTGTACTCAGACATGATAGCTTCCGCTTGTGCTTTGCTTTGTATGCTCTGAATGTTGGGTCATGAGACCCATGTTTGTAATATCTCGCTCCTCGGAGCCTATTGAATAAACTACTTGAGTCGTAGAGTCATTTTGTGATGCCATGTTGTATTGCATATATCGAGCATATTGTGTGTATGTTATTGAAATGCTTGGTATGTGTGGGATCTGACTATCTAGTTGTTTATCTTTAGTAGCCTCTCTTACCGGGAAATGTCTCCTAGTGTTTCCACCGAGCCATGGTAGCTTGCTACTGCTCCGGAACACTTAGGCTGGCCGGCATGTGTCCTTCTTCGTTCCTGTGTCTGTCCCTTCGGGGAAATGTCACGCGATGAATATCGGAGTCCTGTTAGCCCGCTACAGCCCGGTTCACCGGAGTCTTGCTAGCCCAGTGCTACAGCCTGGATTCACTCGCTGATGACCGACACGTTCGATGCTGGGTCATGGATGCCTGTCCCTGTAAGTCTGTGCCACTTTGGGTTTACGACTAGCCATGTCAGCCCGGGCTCCTTACCATATGGATGCTAGCGACACTATCATATACGTGTGCCAAAAGGCGCAAACGGTCCCGGGCAAAGGTAAGGCGACACCCGTGGGAATACCGTGCGTGAGGCCGCAAAGTGATATGAGGTGTTACATGCTAGATCGATGTGGCATTGAGTCGGGGTCCTGACACGGAGAGGGAAGGAACAATCACTGCGATCCGTGTATGCCATTCTGCACCGGCTGTGTCACACCTTTTCTTTGCTGATGACTCAATGATCTTACTTAAAGCAAACCACGAAGAGGAAAGAGCTCTACGGGAGGCATTGGATCTTTATGAAAACTGCTCGGGGCAGTGCATTAATCTTGAAAAGTCTGCGCTCATGTTCTCCCAGAACACTCCAGTGCAATCCAAGGTGAAGGAGGAGCTCGGCATTAACAGTGAAAACTAGAATGATAGATACTTGGGTTTACCTGTGCATGTAGGCAGATCTAGGCGCAAAGTATTCGGCTACATGAAGAAAAATTTATGTGGGAGAATGCATGGATGGCAGGAGCGGCTGTTGGCAAAAACCAGTAAGGAAACGTTGGCTAAAGCGGTCGGGTAGGCTATTCCCACCTTTGCCATGTCCTGCTTTGATCTAACTAAGGGTTTCTGCAAAGAGCTAGACATGCTACTGAGCAAATTCTGGTGGAGCTAGCAAGATAAGGAGGTGACGATGCATTGGATCAGTTGGGAAACGCTTAGTAAACCGAAAGCTTTGGGCGGACTGGGCTTCAAGAACATGCATGACTTCAACGTTGCAATGCTTTCCCGGCAGGGATGGCGGCTCATGCAAAACCCGAACGGTCTATGTGCTCGAATTCTGAAGGCACACTACTTCCCTCATAGTACCGTGCTGGAAGCAGAACCTCGAGACGGCATATCCTACTCGTGGAGGAGTATCCTACATGGACTTGAGCTAGTCAAACAAGGATACATTTGGCGCATCAGAGATGGCACACAAGTGAAAATCTGGACGGACCCGTGGATTCCTAGGGCATGGTCGCGCAAAGTTATCACCCCACAAGGACATAATATCCTTACTAATGTTAGTGAGCTCATCTGTCCGGTCACGGGTTCACGGGATGTTCAGCTGGTAAATGACTCTTTTTGGCCGGATGATGCTCGTCATATCCTGCAAATCCCGCTCCGGGATGGAGTAAGTGACTTTATTGCCTGGCACTATGACAGCAAGGGACAACACTCTGTCCGAAACGCATACAAGATTCAGGTTCAGCTTGGCAGAAATGATAGCCTAGAGAACGCCGGGAGCAGCAATACTAGAGCTGGCAATTTTAATGAGTGTGCGGATCAGCCTTGGAAGCGAATATGGAAGCTCCCATGTCCTCGCAAGATCCAAATGTTCACTTGGCGCCTAAAACATGAATCCTTAGCCTTCCGTAGAAATCTTGTGAGGAGGGGAATGAAACTAGAAAGAACAAAGTGTCTGTTTTGCGGCTGTGCTGACGAGGATGGGGCGCATCTCTTTATCAAATGCAAGTCAACGAAAGCAGTGTGGCGTGCAATTGAATTGGAGAAGGAGAGACAAGACCTAGAAGAAATAACTTCTGTGCATGTCATGCTTGACTACTTGTGGGGGCTAAATGAAAATAAGCGGGTGCAGATACTCACCATGTGGTGGCACTGGTGGAATAACCGGAACAAGGTACGTGAAGGAGAACCAGCCGTAACCTGCGAGGAACTTGCCTGGCGTGTATTGTCCAACACCATGGAGTACATACATATTTTCAGCAATAAAGTGAGGAAAAAGGAGAAGCTAAGATGGACTCCACCAAGTGCCGGCACCCTCAAGGTTAACTTGGATGGTGGGTTCAGACCAGGTGAGGACCCAGCAACCTGGGGAGTGGTGGTTCGCGATGAGTCTGGGGATGTGATCTCGGCTCGTGCAGGCAGAACCGAGCAGGTGGCTGACCCCTTCGGTGCTGAAGTGACAGCCTTTACCCAAGCCATCAGCACGACCACTGATCTTGGAGCTCTCTGGGTGGTGTTTGAAACGGACTCCAAGCTCCTACAAGAAGCACTGGACCTGGGCAGGGTGGATTCCTCTCCGTTTGCGGCTATGATCGAAGACTCCAAATTCCAACTTAAAATGTGGTTCTCTAGACATCAGGTGCTCCTGTGTCGCCGTGAAGCAAACTCTGTAGCGCATGAACTTGCTCAGGTTGGGCGAGATAGCCTACCGAATGAGTGTATGATGTGGGACTCTGATGTACCGTCCCGTGTGGCGCTTTGTGTTTTGGGCGATTTGCCCGAGCACCGTTAAGTTATAATGCTTTGCTTTCCCTAAAAAAGACCTAGCCGCTGCCTGCTGCTTGCCTCGATGCACGCCGCGCGCCTATGAACGAAGACCGGCGCCCGAGCGGCGGCCCTGGCCGGTGAAGAATGGCGCCCAAGCGGCGGCCCTGGCAGGTGAAGATGGGCGCTGCGAGCGGCGGCCCTGACCGTGAAGATTGTCGCCCCGCGCCGCCGCCAACCTCAACCTCCCGTCGGTCACTCTACCGCCTCGCGGCCGTCCGCCGCCGGTGCTCCACCTCCCGACGACCAGTTCAACCACCGCAGTTCGTCACGACTCACCACGACCCGTCCTCTTCCAGGCCACTCGCAGCTGAAGGTGAGCTACCCCATCTCTCTGTAAACCTCTGATTCCCACGAAAATAAGCAATCCTACAGAATGTATTTTGTAGGCAATACATGACCTTGCTTTATGTCAAATGTTAGCACTTGGGGACAACAAATAGAACACTGTATTTGTGCTTGTTTTGTGTCAAATGTTAGCAACTTCAATACTTTAGTACTGCATACACAGTAATGCATTTGTGCTTGTTTCCTGAATATATATACATGGTGTATATTTATGTTGTGATTTGATCAGGTCAATGTTGTTTGACAGACCAACGTCCTCTTTTTTTAGATGTTTTCTGAACATGGTGAGGAACTGAATGAGAATGAAGATGCACTTATGAGTGTAGAGGCAGAGGCAGATGTAGAAGCAGCAGCTGCAGAAGCAGGAGATGAATCCGTTTTGCATAGTATTGTTGAAGATGAAGATGCCGAACTAATAGTTGTCGAGGATGCCAATCTAAAAGCTACTCAAGATGACAAGCCAAAAGGACGGAGGCATATGGCGTCAAGATCACTAATCTGGGAGCATTTCACCAAAGTTTTTTGTGAAATATCTCTAGAGTTATGTTTGTTCTTTGCTGCTGCATTGAAATCATGTACTGAACTTGGTCTGTTTGATGTCAAGTACTATATGTGGTGGTGGTCTTTGTTGTTTGCTGCTCGTGTATTCCATGGACTGATGTTGCTTATTACTCCCTCCGTCCCGAAATGTAAGACGTTTTTTGATACTATCTTAATTTCTTTCAAATAGAAATGGTTATGCATGCATGAATCTTATTGCTGGACCATAAATCATGAATCTTCTTACTTTGTGTCATATGAATATTGTTACTTGCTCTCAAATGTAAACATGTACTTGTACTTTGTTACTTGATGTTGCATATAAACATGTATTGGTACTTTCTGCTCTCAAATATAAACATGTATTGGTATTGGAAGTAACATGAATATGAGTTGTAGCAAATTAATTTGGTCTATTTGGTCGGGACCGAAGACCGAATAGTAAAGACCGAAGACCGAATAGTGAAAAACCGAAAAGACCGAAATTATTTCGGTCTTCAATTCTGGAAGACCGAATTATTGGAAGACCGAAAAAACCGAACCGAACAAACCGAAAAGACCGAACGCCCAGGGCCTCTGTTGGTGGATGTGTGTTTTGGCTGTGTAGAGACATGATGGTTTCCTCAATGATTCATCGAGAAAAAAGGTTACGGATTTGTTCCTAGGAGTACTAGTGAAGGTCCGTACATGAACAAGATCAATGTAACAGAGTGACGGCATGAACAGTAAAAAATAGAGAAAACTTAAAAAAAAATTGGCATCAAAGATGCTCGAATGTGCCAGGAGCAGCTTTAATGCCAAAAAGTTCAGTTTTTTTTTGTTTTTACCTTTTTAATAGGTCCATTCGCCTTGATAGAGTTGGGCGTCAAGGGAAATTCCTTCCCTCAACATTAATCTGAGTCGAATGCGTCTCCTCGGACTCGACACTCGGGCCCACTGAATGTGTCTTGAGCTCTACTATTCTTGGTTGGTGTTGTTCAAGTGAGACGTGCTTATTAGGCTAGGAGTCCTTACAAATGACTTAAATAGGATGATTGGATGAGTATGTTGATAAGTTTGGTCCGCTATTTTTTACTTTACCCCGTTCCTAGTACACGTTCAATAATTGATCCTTACCCGGACATAGATCCGGTGACATGCCAAGCCGTAACATGGCCGTTGAATCGAAAATCAACAAACCAGATCATGCATTGTAGCAGGAAACTGTAGATGTCTATTGTTCAACGTCCCACATCAAAAGTCCTGTAGCACGGGCCACTGTTCGCATCGATCTGACCCGTTAATTCTCAAGCGTTGGTCTATTTGGGCCAATTCGTTTGCGAAATTGCTTTGCACACGATTGTTGTACATACGATCTGATGTGTCTTCACTAGACAACATGCTGCATTGGTTTTCTTTTCCTGATGGAGCTGGTTTGATTGGACGAAAGCACGTGCAACAGCACATCGTATGTGTTTCCGACGTGTAAATGTCGTACGTATAGCAGCTCTGATTCGTTTGCTAGCTTTTTTAGGCTTCCAGAACAAGCCGTTCCCTTATCCAGTTTATTCTAAAAGTCAACATAAATTTTGTTTTTAGAAGTTTACTAGTCAAGTGCTTGTTGCAGGTTCGTGTCCTAGAGATTGGTAGTGGCCTGGCCTGGAAAAGTGGAGAGCGTCATTAGCCCGGCCATTAAAAGCGCGTTGTTAGACTAGTCCAGGCGACCCGAACCAGACGCTGGACGAGGCTGTTTGGTTGCCACCCTGAGATGCATTTGCCTGGCAGATGCATGCCGGACACTGGCCTAGACCTTGTTTGGTTGGCACCCTGAGCATTCTCTATCTAGCTTGACCTGAGAGCACCAGGCAAGCAATAAGCCGGAGTCAGCCGCTCAAAATCGGAGGCCTGAGGGCATCTCCAGCCGCGTCCCCAACAGGCTCTCCCCAGGCGATTTTGCCGCGCCGGCGCCGAAAAAAGGCCCCAGTCGCGCCCCTAGAAGCCCATTTTTCGCCGGCCCGGGCCAAAACTGGTGCCGACGGACCCAGGCCAAACCCGGCGCCCTGGGGGGTGCTTGGGGAGCCGGCGCAAGCGAAAAAGGCGCGTGGGCCCGCACTGGAGGCGACGCGAGGGCCTTTTCCCGCCGTTTCTTGACGCTTTTCTCGCTTCTCTCCCGCTCGCTCGGCTTCCTCCCGCCATTCTCTCCCTTTCTCCCGCCAAACCCCCTCCCGCTCGCCTTCCGCCGCCATGCCGCCGAAGAAATACTTCATGCCGCGCGCGGCGGCAACCGCGACTGGCGCCGTGACCCAGCCGAAGCAGAGGAAGCCGAGGGCGCCGCCATCGAAGCCACCGGGCCTGTCGAACGCCGAGTGGAGGGTGGAAGTTCAGCGGCGCGAAGCAGTCACCGCCGACAGGTGGAACAGGGCCATAGCAAAGAAGGCCCGCGACAACGCGGCGCGCGCGGCGGCGTCTTCCTCATCGGTCGACCAAGCGGGGATGAATCCACCCGTCGTCAGCCACGCCCAGTACGCGCCCTGGGGACAGCAAGGCGCCGGATCTCCATGGGGTTCATCATCGCCCGACTACGCCGATGGCGACGCGCACGGTGGGTTCAACCCAAACGTGACCTTCCCTCATGGTCACCCCGCTACGCGCACGCCCTCGCCCGCCTTCCTCGGCGTGCAGTACCCTCCATACAATTACTCGCCGCCCGCCGCCTACGCGTCCACACCGACGCCCCATCTCTACCGTGGTCCGCTACCCTTCTCGCACCTCGGCGACGCCGACGACACGGGAGCCGACATGGACGACATCATCGCGACAGGATCGGCCGCGGCCGCCTCGTCTCCCGGGTTCGCCACCCAGGACGAGGTAGTGGACCTCAGCAGCAACATGGAGGCCGAGCTCGGCTACGTCTATGGCGACGACGCGCAGGAACCCAAGGAGGAGGAGGACGAGGAGCCGACTCCTGTTCCGACGAAGGGGCGCCAGAAGAAGAAGAAGCGGGCGGCTAGGTCGGGCGAACCGTGCATCAAGTGGACGTCCAAGGAGGAGGAATGCCTCGCCGAAGCATGGAAAGTCGTCTGCCTCGACCCGACCACCGGCGCGAACCAGAGCTTCGAGACGTACTGGGACCGCATCAAGGCCGAGTTCGACGAGCGGAAGCTCGTCGACCCCTACTTCAAAGGCGTCTACATGCAGCGCGGCTCCAAGGCGATGACGAACCATTGCGGGCGTATCCAGTGTGCATGCAACAAATGGCATGAAATCGTCGAGGAGGTCACGGCTCGCCCGGAGAGCGGCGCCAGCGTTGAGGATCAGGTACGCACGCCGTTCGCCCGCATATCTTCGTCCCCTACGCCCGCCGTTCGCCAACTGTTCGTCCCTCCACGCAGCTGCTGCGTATGTTCGCCATGTATCGGGGCGACAACCAAGACGCCGACTTCAAGCACCTCCACGTCTACAAGCGTATTGACAACTGCGAGAAGTGGGCGGAAGTCCGGCGTGCCCTCGACAAGGCCAAGACATACAAGCCGGACCCGACGGCTCCGGGCGCGTCAGAGGGGCGGCCGGATGGCCACAAACTGGCAAAGACGGGGAAGAACGCCGACGCGGCAACCGCGCGAGTGCAGGAGTCCATCAAGCATTGCCTCGCCGACGCCCAGGCCCGGGCCGTCCTACGCGAAGAGAAGACCGAGGCGCGGTGGTTGGCGCTAATGAAGAACAACGCCATCAAGCTCGACCTGCTCCGGACGAACGTCGCCGCGAAGAAGAGGAACACCGACATGGCTTTTCTGATGGGTGGGGCAGACATGCTCCAGAGCAACGACGAGAAGCTCAAGGCGTGGTACCTGGTGCAGCGCGGCCTCATCCTGAACGAGCTGCCGACGGCAACGCCGACGACGTCGACGACGCCCACGACCACACGGACGCCAAGCCCGAGCGATGCCTCTACATCGCCGCCCAGCAGTGTCGAAGCCACGCCGACGCAGCCCAGCACCGAAGCAGCTCCGACACCACCGAGCTCGCGCACGCCGACTCCGCCAACACCTGGAACCAACCCCGCCGAGGCGGCGGCGCTCTGTTTTTTGTAACGGTAGACTATGTCCGATCGCCGGATTTGCGGCGTCTTTTGAGAGCGGAAACGACCAAGTTTGAATTTCCCGCATCCTGGGCTGGCGCGTGGGGGCGTGACTGGGAGCTAGCTCGCCCCCAGGGGCCGAACTAGTGCCGGCACGGCCCCAGGCCGCTCTATTTGGGCGCCCTGGGGGGCCGAACGGCTGGAGATGCCCTGAGGACTCAGACAACACGATGAGGCGCTTTAATGGCCCACTCCTATACTTCACACATGCAGCAGTTAATGTGTGATATTATTTTTTAATTTCTCAGCTCAGGCACCAACAAAACATCATCTTTCCAAAGCTGCCTGGTCAGGCAAAAATTATCCAAATCTCCAGCTACTGTCAGGCGCCTAGTTTTCTCAGGCATGGTGCTCAGGTCACCAACCAAACAGCCCGACGTGCCTGAGCCGAGCCTAGGCTGATAATATATGAATGTCCCAGGTCTGGACGTTTCGCACAGTCGTCCAAATGTACCCGGGGCCGGCGAGGGGATTAGCCCCCGCATCGTCTTCCTGGCGGCTTGGGGGAGAAAAAACCCTAGCCGCCGCGACTCCTCCCCTTCTAGTCTCGCCGCCGCCGGAGGGGTCTCCCTGGCAAAGGTCGGGTGGCCCTGAGGAAGGTGGCGGCGGGGCAACGATTCCCTTGTGGTGGCGAGAGCGTGCGAGAGCTCCGCGCGCGGCAGAGGAGTTGTGGACAACGGCGGCCACCGCCGCAGGACGGGCAAAGCACGGCGATCCGGCTGGCCTGGCGCTGCGGGCGCACCGTGCGTGGCAACGGTGTGGCCTATGATCTCCTACTTGGCGGCTTGGATTTGGGCCTCCTGATCTAGGTCGGGCATCCAGGTTGGGCATTTGCCCGGTGTCACGGTGACGGACGCTCTGCTGCGTGCTGGCCTGGTGGTGGTGGCCGGTCAGGAGGCGGCGGCGGATCTGGCTTCAGATCTGTCCGGTGGCGAGTTTGGAGGGGCAAGACTTCCGGTGAAAACCGAGCCTCGACTACGGTCATGGTGGACAATGGCGGCGTCTTTTGGCGCCGTTACCTTGTCGAAGGCATCGTCATAGCAAGTCGCGTCACCCCTTTCGGCCTGCTCTGGGGAAAACCCTAGATCTGTTTTCACGGATCGGTCGATGGCAACGTCAGGCGTCGCGCTCCTTGCTGGAGGCATCGTTTTGGAGCAGGTACCGACTTGGGTGGACAGGTGGTGGAGCAGCATGGTATCTATCGCGTCATCGACGACTGGTCTCGACGGCGTGGCGCATCGGGGTCTCGCCGACAGATGCATGACGATGGACACGCGCAGGGAGGTGGCGCTGTCTGGCGCAATGGTGGTGTCAACAGCAACTAGACCGGGCATGGTAGATGCAGCAGTACAGTACTGAAGATGGATTGGTGGCAGGTGGCTTCGAATCCATACCTCCCACGTAGTGCACGTAACCAATTGCCGAGCATGTTACGTGCACTACGTGGGAGGTATAGATTCGAAGCTACTTGAACTATGGCCCTGACTGCACGAGTGAACTTACACTCAAAAAACAAATGTTTAATAGACTCATCATGTTGGCAAAAGACACATGTCTTACTACCTTGCCAGTTACGTCGTGCCAGATTATCTCTAGTTAAGATGACTCCTCTGCTTAAAAATCATAGGAATGTCTTCACTCTTAGAGGAATTTTTAGCTTCCATAATTTTTTGTTATCAATGGGAACATCAATATGAGTCATCGCATCGTACAAGGACTTGACTGAGAAACTATCATTTTGATGTAGTTTTCATTGAAACTTGTCCGACTCGCTTGTCAGTTGAATGTCCTCCAGAGGAGAGAGTAATTCATTCCATGCTACCAGGCGAGGGCCAAAGAGATCCCTACGAAAAGAAATATTAGGGGTTTCTTGTCCCAAAACTTGTTTGATCGTGACAAATTTATGTCCGACAATCATGTACAAACTAGGGTACTGCACCATAAGTGGGTGTGATAATCCACAAGTACAAGGGATCGCAACAGTTTTCGAGGGTAGAGTGCTCAACCCAAACTTATTGATTCGACACAAAGGAAGCCAAAGAATATTTACAAGTATTAGCAGTTGAGTTGTCAATTCAACCACACCTGAAGAATGATGACCCACAAGTATAGGTGATCAGTCGTAGTCCTTTCGATAAGTAAGAGTGTCGAACCCAATGAGGAGCAAAAGGAAATGACAAGCGGTTTTCCGCGAGGTATTTTCTATAAGCATTGAAATTATCGGTAACGGGCAGTTTGATAGCAAGATAATTTCTAACAAGTGACAAGTAGAAATAGTAACTAAAGTGCAGCAAGGTAGCCCAATCCTTTTTGTAGCAAAGGACAGGCCGGAATGGTCACTTATAACAAGCAAAGCGTTCCTGAGGACACACGGGAATTTCATCTAGTCACTTTCATCATGTTCGTTTGATTTGCGTTCGCTACTTTGATAATTTGATATGTGGGTGGACCAGTGCTTAGGTGCTGTTCTTACTTGAACAAGCCTCCCACTTATGATTAACCCCTCTCGCAAGCATCTGCAACTACGAAAGAAGAATTAAGATAAATCTAACCATAACATTAAACATATGGATCCAAATCAGCCCCTTACGGAATAGCGCATAAACTAGGGTTTAAGCTTCTGTCACTAGAAACCTATCATCTAATAACTACTCCACAATGCATTCCCTTAGGCCCAAAGATGGTGAAGTGTCATGTAGTCGACGTTCACATGACACCACTAAGAGAATCAACAACATATACATATCATCAAAACATCAAGCGATTACCAAATTCACATGATTACTTATGACAAGACTTCTCCCATGTCCTCAAGAACAAAAGTAACTATTCACAAATCATATTCATGTCCAAGATTAGAGGGGTATTGAATAGCATAATGGATCTGAACATATAATCTTCCACCAAATAAACCAAATAGTATCAACTACAAGATGTAATCAACACAAGTAGCAACCCACATGTACTAATCTAAGGTTTTGATACAAAGATTGAATACAAGAGATGAACTAGGGTTTGAGATGAGATGGTGCTGCTGAAGATGTTGATGAAGATTGGTCCTCCAACGATGAGAGGGTTTTTGGTGATGACGATGGCTTCAATTTCCCCCTCCCGGAGGGAAGTACCCCCCACGGAATCCCTCCCCCGGAGAGCAAAAGTGCTCCTGCCCAAGTTCCGCCTCGAGATGGCGGCGCGCCATCCTAAAAGTTCTCTCCTTATTTTTTCTAGGGCAAATGAGCTTATATACCAGAAGATGGGCACCGGAGGCTGGCCAGGGGCCCCACAAGCCACCAGGGCGCATGATGACCCACAAGTATAGGGGATCAATTGTAGCTCTTTTCGATAAGTAAGAGTGTCAAACCCAACGAGGAGCAGAAGGAAATGACAAGTGGTTTTCAGCAAGGTAATGTCTGCAAGTGCTAAAATTGTAAGCAGCAGAGTAGTTTGATAGCAAGATAATTTGTAACGAGCAAGTAACGATAATAGTAGCAAAAGTGCAGCAAGGTAGTCCAATCCTTTTGAGGCAAAGGATAGGCCAAAACGTCTCTTATAATAAGCAAAGCGTTCTTGAGGGTACACGGGAATTTCATCTAGTCACTTTCATCATGTTGATTCGATTTGTGTTCGCTACTTTGATAATTTGATATGTGGGTGGACCGGTGCTTAGGTGTTGTTCTTACTTGAACAAACCTCCTACTTATGATTTACCCTCCCGCAAGCATCCGCAACTACGACAAAAGTACTAAAATAAATTCTAACCATAGTATTAAACTTTTGGATCCAATCGGTCCCTTACGGAATAGCGCATAAACTGGGGTTTAAGCTTCTGTCACTCTCGCAACCCATCATCTAATTGCTACTCCACATTGCATTCCTTTAGGCCCAAATATGGTGAAGTGTCATGTAGTCGACGTTCACATGACACCACTAAGGGAATCACAACATACATACTATCAAAATATTGAACACATATCAATTTCACATGATTACTTGCAATATGATTTCTCCCGTGACCTCAAGAACAAAAGTAACTACTCACAAATGATAATCATGCTCAAGATCAGAGGGGTACTAAATAGCATAATGGATCTGAACATATAATCTTCCACCAAATAAACCATATAGTAATCAACTACAAGATGTAATCAGCACTACTAGTCACCCACAAGCACCAATCTATAGTTTCGGTAACAAGATTGAACACAAGAGATGAACTAGGGTTTTAGATGAGATGGTGCTATTGAAGATGTTGATGGAGATAGCCCTCCCCAAGATGGGAGAGTTGTTGGTGATGATGATGACGATGATTTCCCCCTCTGGGAGGGAAGTTCCCCCGGCGGAATCGCTCCGCCGGAGGGCAAAAGTGCTCCTGTCCAAGTTCCGCCTTGAGACGGCGGCACTCTGTCCCGAAAGTCCTCCACTTATTTTTTCTAGGTCAAAATGACTTATATACCAGAAGATGGGCACCGGAGGTGGGCCTGGCTGAGCACAACCCACCAGTGCGCATCTGGGCTCCCTGGTGCGCCCAGGTGGGTTGTGCCCACCTGATGGGCCTACTCTAGTACTTATTTGCTCCAATTTCATCAAATATTCCATAAAAATTCTCCGTGAAGTTTGAGCTTGTTTGGAGTTGTGCAGAATAGGTAGCCTGACATAGCTTTTCCAGGTCCAGATTTCCAGCTGCCGAAATTCTCCCTCTTTGTGTGTACCTTGCAAATTATGAGAGAAAAGGCATTAGAATTACTCCAAAAAGCTTTATTATGCATAAAAACATCATAAATAACAATAGGAAAACATGATGCAAAATGGATGTATCAACTCCCCCAAGCTTAGACCTCGCTTGTCCTCAAGCGAAACCGAAATCGAAAAACATGTCCCCATGCTTAGAGAGAGAGGTGTTGATAAAAACAAAATACGGACATAGAAGCAAAATGTAGTTTATTATAGTAGCAGCAAATTTAAACATAATACTCCTATCATAGAACTTTTATCATAGACTTATCGTTAGTAAGTGACAATTCATCACACTATCGAAGTATAAAGAAAAAACTCTATTAGAAACCAACAAACTATGTTCTCAGTCAACTTTGCAACTAAAATTCATCATCTTTGCAGGAAGGGTCATGTGTCAGAGTGAAAGGATCGATATAGTTTACTAGAGGGGGGGGGGTGGTGAATCGGCAACTAACAATTTTTAGCTTTTCTTTACCAAATTAAAGTTTGCATCAAAGTAGGTTGTCTAGATATGCAACTAGGTGAGCAACCTATATGATGCAACTACACTAAGCACACAAGCAAGCAAGGGATAGAACACAATATATCTTGCACAAGTAAAGGTAAGAGATAACCAAGAGTGGAACCGATGGAGACGAGGATGTGTTACCGAAGTTCCTTCCCTTTGAGGGGAAGTACGTCTCTGTTGGAGCGGTGTGGAGGCACAATGCTCCCCAAGAAGCCACCAGGGCCACCGCATTCTCCTCACGCCCTCACACAATGCGAGATGCCGTGATTCCACTATTGGTGCCCTTGGAGGCGGCGACCGAACCTTTACAAACAAGGTTGGGGCAATCTCCACAACTTAATTGGAGGCTCCCAACGACACCACGAAGCTTCATCATAATGGACTATGGCTCCGCGGTGACCTCAACCATCTAGGGTGCTCAAACACCCAAGAGTAACAAGATCCGCAAGGGATTAGTGGGGGGAATCAAATTTCTCTTGGTGGAAGTGTAGATCGAGGCGTTCTCAAGCAATCCCTGAAGAATCAACAAGTTTGATTGGCTAGGGAGAGAGATCGGGCGAAAATGGAGCTTAGAGCATCAATGGAGCTTGGGGATAGAAGAGGTAGCCAACTAGAGGAAGAAGACACCCCTTTTATAGTCACGGGACAATTCCAACCGTTACCCACCAACTCAGCCCGCGACCCGCGGTACTACCGCACAACAGGAGCGGTACTACCGCGGAGGACCGCGGTACTACCGTGGGTGCAGTAGGGCCTGGACTCGTCCTAAAGAGCACCGACAGGGGGCGCTAGAACCGCTGATGCGGTACTACCGCGACCCCATGCGGTACTACCGCAAGGCAGGCACCATCTAGGCACGGTAGGCACAGATATAAAAAATTACATCCGTGACTACATCCTCTGAGTTTTTATCTATGCAAAAGTCTGACACGGTACTACCGCAAACCAGGTGCGGTACTACCGTGTAGGGCATGGATGTAAAAAATTACATCCGCCCCTACTTCCGCTCATGCCGCTGTGCCTGGCCAGGCTTCACGGTACTACCGCGCCGAAGCACGGTACTGCCGTGTTGGGCGCGGATGTAAAAAATTACATCTGCCCCTACTACCGCTCACGCAACAGCGCCTAGACAGAGCTCACGGTACTACCGCTCAGGAGGATCGGTACTACCTTGGGCGCCTACGGTACTACCGTGCCGGGGCCCGGTACTACTGCTAGGGCCTACGGTAGTACCGCTCTAGGGAGCATTACTACCGCCAGCCTTTGAACAACAACACTAGGAGTCCTTCATTCTGGAGAGACACGGTGAGACGGAGGAAGCTCCAAAGAGCCAAAAGGAAAGGAGGTGCAAAAGGAACATGTGTACGTGAGATTCCACCCAGACCTTTCCAACGTGGACCCCCTCTTAATAGTACGGCTTTCCTACGACCTAAATCCACCAAAAATAAACATAGAGAAACGCCGTCTTCAATAGTCTTCGAGGGGCATCAAATCGTCTTGTGTTCAGACATGATATATCTGAAAATCTCAATGCACATGATTAGTCCGCAAACGCATTGTCATCAATCACCAAAAATACTAAGGGATAAATATGCCCTTACAATCTCCCCCTTTTTGGTGGATTGATGACAATACGGGATTTGCACATAGGGATATAAAGTGAGTCAACGGCAAACCCACAATCTATAAAATATAGACGGGCTCCCCCTAGATGTGTGCACTCTAGAGATGTGCTTTGGAATGCACGGCACACATACTAGGATCAACACTCCCCCTATATTTTATGGACAAGGCATATCTTGCAACAGTATAATCAACACTAAGCAAGTACGCAAGATGATGGATATAGCTAACTAACGAAGACAGAAAGATAAGCAAGAGTGCATATGTCTTACACCATATGATAGATAACTTGGTCTTACGAGCACAAACCAAACACTAAACCAAAGCAAACGAGGTTCAATAGACGGAAAGCAAAGCAATAGAGCTAAAGCACACGACACACGACACACAAATCCTAGTCTCTCTCTCCCCCTTTGGCATCGAGACACCAAAAAGGCAGAGAGGACACCGATGACATAGGTGGTAGCTCAGGCTAAAAACGACTCGTCGTCGGATGAAGCAGTGGGAATGGTCTCTTCCTTCTCCTCCTCAGAATCAGTCCACTTGAAGCCCTGCTTGGCCATCCAATCTGCCTCGGGGGTGATGTGCTTCTCGGATCCGCTAGACACCTCCTCGCCAAGCTTCCTCAAGATCCTCTTGTCGCGACGGCGACTCTGCTTCTGAGCAACATGGGCCCTATACTTCCCCTGGGTCTACATGTAGAACAACTTCTTCATCTTTGTCGTCAGCTTCTTCACCCAAGAGGGCTCAGAAGAGGGAGGGGTGTATCCATCAGAACTGTCCTCATCAGCTTCCTCCTCCTCGATCTCATCCTCATCCACATCCATTATGGCAGCCACGGCCTCAGCACTGGTGGTGGTGTTAGCCCATTGGCTCTTGATGCGGAGCTTGATGGGCTCATGACAAATCCAGCCGGGGGCAATGAACTGATAATTGGGATAGAGCTTCTCCCAAGTCTAGTAGATCAAGTGAAACAGGTAAGGCCCATAGATGGGGACCTTACGGTTGAACACCGCAAACTGAAGCTCGCACCACACGATATGTGAGACATCAAGTGGTTGAGTCTGAGCCTGACGCACATCCTCACAAATGAGCATCATATCCACAAGATAGGCATGCACCTGGCCCATGTCACCGATGTGCGGGAAGAGGGTGTTGCGGAAGATCAGATGCATGATGTCAAGGAAGGAGTTCAACACCCACACCTTCTTCTTACTAACAAGTTTCTTCTCAACAAGGAAGGGCTGGAGCTTGTTCTTGTTGGCAGACTCAGAGTTGGCATGAGGGCGAACTCCAACGGGCGAGTCGAGCCCCGCATCTGGAACGTGAAGCAAATCCATGAAATCCTTCCACTGAGCAGTCATCCGTTGACCATTGATCATCCATGTCATGGTCCTTGCTTCATCAAAATGGAAGTGGACCAAAGCAAAGAACTGAGCCACAATGTCTGGGTCAAAGTCCATGTGAAAGGTAAGCATGTGCTCAATACCAAACTACTCCACCAGATCCAAAGCCTCTCCAAAATAGCCATGGTGCTTGTCCTGCCTCATGTGATTCATATCAATCCAGTGTACTTCCACGTAGACGTTTTGCTTGGCCTTGATCACATCCAGATAGATAAGGTTCTGCTGCTTGGTCCAGAACAAATCATTCCCTCTGAAGTTGGCACGGGGATTCACATAGGGGTTGATCTTCCTTCGAACAATGAACTCGGCCAGAGGTATCTCATCCATGCCCATGGTGGTCTCCCTCTGCTTGGTGGCGGTGTGCTTGGTTCTGCGTTGGGAGGCATTGGAGCCCTCTGGAGCTTCATCTTGGTTGCACAGCCGCTTTGACCCTGTGTCACGGCTAGGATTCGAACGACGAACATGGGAACCTAAGCCACCTAGACACAAAACACAAGAACACACACGAAAAATAAGAAGGATCAATGCAAATACCAAGGCCAAAGCCAAAAGAAACAAGTAAGCAGGAGATTTGGAAATATAAAACAGCAAAATTTGCCTCTACGATAGTACCGGGCCGGCGTACGGCTGTAAAAAATTACATCCGCGCCAGCCGCGGTAGTACCGTGCCGAGGTGGCACGGTAGTACCGCGACTGGAGCGAAAGTAATTTTTTACTTCCGCGCTCCGAGCGGTAGTACCGCACGGAGCAGGCTACGAGTGTGGATGTGGTAGTACCGCTCCAGGAGGAGCGGTAGTACCACACGGATCAAAGACGCCACAGTAACCGCGGATCTGGATCTAGAACATCCGCAAAACTAGATCGGTACTACCGTTGATCAAACTGAATTATTGTGTCAATCCAAAAAGCATGCTTACTGCACTACTTCTCTCCTACAAATCCCTCTTGCACAAATTTAGCCAAAAATCTCATGAACAACACATGCATCTCCCCAAGACCTAGAAGCACAAGAACGGAAGAAAAGAAGAGGAACTTGGGGAAAAAGCTTGGTCCATGGCAAGGGGGCGAGGTGGGGAACGATCCCACCGGTCGGAATCCGAGGGGAGCGGCCGGAGAAGGAGATCCGGTGAGAACCTCTGGCGCCGTTCTTAGGCAGGAGAGAGAGAGATGGGGTGGGGGAAAAGAGAGGAATGGGTATGGGGGAGTTAGAACTCCCTCTGCCCCGCTCTTAACCCCCACTTGCTCGCGTGGGCACGAAAGTACCGCGGGTCATCGCAGTAGTACCGCCAGGGCAAAAGTACCGCTCGCTGGGCGGTAGTACCGCTCTTCCAGTGGTAGTAAAAAATTACCGCCGCGATGAAAGCGGTAGTACCGTGCCCCTGGGATGCAACTGTGCACGCATAGAGCAAACAACCCCTGCGGTAGTACCGTGGCTTGCCATGGTAGTACCGTACCCCCCAGAAAATGCAAGTTCCACACGAGAGAGGGAAACGACATTTGCAAATCAGCCTTCAAGATACCAAACAACCAAGAGGCAAGCCCCGACGACGACACAAGCATGACACAAAGAGAAAGCAAAAGACAACGAAGACCAAAACACGAACCACAACTCTCAGGAAGAGAGGGCGGTGGCCAGAGCCACCTATGTATGAGTCACTTGGTATGGCACCGCGAAGAATTATCCTTGGGCCCATGACCAAGACTCGTCTTTGAAGCACAAGTACCATAAAAATGGCTAATGTGAAAGAGTTGATCAATTTATGCATAATGGGGGGGGGGAGGGAAAGTTCATTGAGAGAACAACACTCCCCCTATGTCCATGCCTACACCTAAACAAGATAGCATGATGAGTATGGTGGGGTGTGCAAGGGTTCAAACCACATTTCTCGAATCAATGATATTTAGCTCATGCCTTAACTCGCGAAATCTTGCTTCATCCAAGGGCTTCGTGAAAATATCTGTAAGGTTATCATGAGTGTTGACATACTTGAGCTTGATCTCCCCTTGCCTAATGTGATCCCAGATTAAGTGATACCAAATCTCAATATGCTTCATCTTGAAGTGTTGCACCGGGTTGATCTTGATGGCACTTTCATTGTCACACCAAAGAGGCACTTCGTCACAAGTGACACCGTAGTCCTTCTAAGTTTGCCTCATCCATAGAAGTTGAGCACAACAACTACCGGCAGCCACATAATCCACTTCGGTGGACGAGAGAGATACACAACTTTGCTTCTTAGAAGACCAACTCACTAAAGAGTAACCAAGCAATTGGAACCCTCCAGAGGTGGACTTCCTATCCACTTTGTCTCCCACCCAATCTGAGTCTGTATAGCCCAAAAGATCAAAGTTGGCTCCTGTAGGACCTTGAAGTATGTCTAGAGGGGGGGTGATTAGACTACTTGACCAATTAAAAACTTAACCTTTTCCCAATTTTAGAGTTTGGCAGATTTTAGCTACTTTAGGACAAGTCAAGCAATCATCACACTATTCAAGCAAGAATGCAAAGAGTATATAGGCAGCGGAAATTAAAGCATGCAACTTGCAAGAAAGTAAAGGGAAGGGTTTGGAGGATTCAAACGCAATTGGAGACACGGATGTTTTTGGCGTGGTTCCGATAGGTGGTTGTCGGTGTCAAAACCGGCGGATCTCGGGTAGGGGGTCTCGAACTGTGCGTCTAGGCGGATGGTAACAGGAGACAAGGGACACAATGTTTTACCCAGGTTCGGGCCCTCTCGATGGAGGTAAAACCCTACGTCCTGCTTGATTAATATTGATGATATGGGTAGTACAAGAGTAGATCTACCACGAGATCAAGGAGGCTAAACCCTAGAAGCTAGCCTATGGTATGATTGTTGTAATATATGTTGTCCTACGGACTAAAGCCCTCTGGTTTATATAGACACCGGAGAGGGCTAGGGTTACACAGAGTCGGTTACAATGGTAGGAGATCTACATATCCGTATTGCCAAGCTTGCCTTCCACGCCAAGGAAAGTACCATCCGGACACGAGCCGGAGTCTTCAATCTTGTATCTTCGTAGTCTTGGAGTCCGGCGGATAATGATAGTCCAGCTGCCCAGACACCCCCTAGTCCAGGACTCCCTCAGTAGCCCCTGAACCAGTCTTCAATGACGATAAGTCCGGCGTGCATAATGTTCGGCATTGCAAGGCGGGTTCCTCTCTTGAATAATCCAGAGAAGATCATGAACACCAGGATAGTGCCCGGCTCTGCAAAATAAATTCCACATTCCACCGTAGAGAGAATAAAATGTACACTTAGTTCAATTTGCTGACGTATTATGCGGCGTGACATCACCCCGCCACCAGGCCTTTGTTTGAATTACTATACCACCTCAGCACGTTTAGCGAAGCGGTTTCCTTGGCACGTCTTGTCGAAGCAGAGATCGTGTTCCCCTTATTCCGGGATTCTCATCAATACGTGCGTGGGTAACCCAACCATGCCATTGATGGTGGCGCTTGGGAGATAAGCGAGTTTTACCAGGCTGGTGGGGGACGCATAGTTTTGTCCGCCTATATATAAGGGATAAGGATTCACCTTCTCACCTACGCCTTCTTCCTCCTTTGCTTATCCATCCCCGCGAACTCAAGCTCCAACGCCCGAGCTCGCGCATCTCGCCTCGACCTTCTCCGAATATGTCCGGAGCGGGAGGTAAATGGTTAGCCTCCACCGTCAAGGAGGAGGACATCACCAAGCTGCGCAGCGCCGGATACCTTTCCGGCGATGTCGCGCATCGGCTGCCCGACGAGGGGCAGCTCATCCCTACCCCTGAGCCTCATGAGAGGGTCGTCTTCCTCCCCCACTTCCTCCGCGGACTGGGCTTTCCGCTCCATCCATTTGTCCGGGGGCTCATGTTTTACTACGGCCTAGATTTCCATGATCTGGCGCCGAACTTTATCCTCAACATCTCGGCGTTTATCGTCGTGTGCGAGGCCTTCCTCCGCATCCGGCCCCACTTTGGCCTGTGGCTCAAGACCTTCAACGTCAAGCCGAAGGTTGTGAAGGGTACGCAAGCGGAATGCGGAGGCGCCATGTTGGGCAAATTGCCCAACGTCCCTTGGCTGAAAGGGACCTTCGTGGACTCCGTCAAGGGGTGGCAATCGGGGTGGTTTTACATCACCGAGCCACGCAAATCCACATGGGCGGCGGCCCCCGAGTTTAGATCTGGCATCCCCACGCAGCTCACCTCCTGGAAAGAGAAGGGCTTGGAGTGGGGGAATCCGATGGAGGTGACGGGACTCCGAGCACGTATCAAGAAGATGGTGAGCAATAGGCTCAGGCTCGTCGACGTGGTCCAAGTCATGCTCATCCGGCGAATCCTCCCATGCCAAGAACGGGCATTTAATTTGTGGGAGTTCAATCCGGAACAGCACCAGGCACTAAGCAGGCTCTTCGATACAACATACGAAGGCGCTTGGAGGGTGCTGTTCAAGGGCGCCGAAGCCCCCACGTCCGCGACCGAAGACCGCGGATTCAGCTCGCAATATCCAACTGACGAGGTAAGTGACTCAACCCCATTACGGGACACTTGTGATAATTAGATTGACTCTAGTGAGGTTTCATTCTGCCTCTTCCTTTGACAGGAATGGATGGAGAAGGCCAAGCTGCTCATCAGCCCGGCTCCCATGCCAGAAGACCCAGTGGACGCCCGCTTAACAGGGCTGCTGGTTCCGGCACCGCACGTGGTGCCGGAGAAGAAGGCCAGGAAGGTGGCCGCGGGGACTCGAAAGAGTTCCCGCAATCAGGCGTCTGATGACGACGAGGACTCCTCCCCCGAAGACGATGAGGAGGAGTACTCTCTCCCGGAGGAGGGAGAGAAGAAAAGGAAGGCTTCCCCCATCGGGGAGGCCGAAGGGTCCAAGAGGGGGAGAACTATCCCCCCGGACAGTTTCGCCAACATCAGCGTTGGTGAGGATGAGTGGCCTCCAAGGGCCAGGCGTCCGGCAAGATCGTAAGTATCCAGATCCTTGATGTGTAATTTCTTTTATGTCGCGTAGTATCCTTCTAACGCCGCATTCTGCCCGTAGTCCGGCCAATGATGATCTCCCCGACTCATCGAGCGGGTCATTGGCCTCGTCGGATGTGAATTCCATCCCGACTGCCTCCACCCCACGCGCCAACGAGGACGTCGAGGTGGGATCCCAGAGAGGGACCCATCAGGAGGAGGCTCCGGAGGCGCCGTCAGGCAGCCTCCCGGACTTCGTGCCGGACTCTACATCGGAACCCGCAGTGGTTCCAGAGTCCGGCAAGCGGCCCCTTCGAAAGAAGGGCAGGACCGTGACGCCGGCGGCCTCCGTCCAACCGGAGGCGCCGGATAACCTGCTGGAGGCGCTTAAAGGCGCTTCCATCGAGGAAGAACACCACACTATCATGAGTGCGGTGATTGAGAAGGTTCAGCTCGCTAAGAGCGGGCTGACTGAAGCCTGCAGCAGCCTTTTAATAGGCTTTGAGGTAAGAAGTTAAAATTATGTAATGTAATACCGCATAGACAATAGCCCATGATGCTTAGTTCGGTGTTCGGAAAGAAAAGCCGGACTAAGGATCTTTAACAAGACATACGCAGGGTTGCCTAAAATATGTCAATATGGGTTTGCAGGCTGCGCTGCTGACCTCTGCCGCACTAACGGCGGAGGTTGATGTGCTGAAGAAGGATCTCGAGCGGTCCGAGCAAGAGCTCGGCCATGCAAAGAAGCAGCTCGAGGAAAAAGAAGGTGAGTAACACCTCTTTGAATAAGTACCTTACAGAAAAGGATTTTGGTTGCAAATAAGATTAACAAGGATAATATGTGTATTGCAGGGGCCATTAACGAGGTGGTAGCCCTGAAGGATGCTGTGTCCGCGGCCGAACGCAGTGCGGCCGCGGAACGGGCTGAGCGAGAGAAGCAAGAGACACGGGTGGCGGAAGTTCGGCAAGAGCTCTAGGCTCTCATGGAAAAACATGCGAGTTTGGAGCGTGACTCCAAGACTCGAGAGTCCGAGCTTGCCTCGGCTCTCGAAAGTGCCAAGTCCGCTAAGGCCGAGGCCCGTAAGGCCATTCAGGAGGTTGAGGACATAAAGAAGATAGCGGCGGGTAAGGCGTTTTTCATGCAAAGCAGGCATGTTAATGTGAACTACCTGACACTTACCCGCATTCGGAGCTCTCGAGGGGCGTTTGTAGATCTACCGCGTAGTGCGTCTGATGCCGCCGCATTCTATCATGGCGAGGAGGGGAGCTCGACGGAGAAGGTCTTCTGGTCTCAGTATACTGAGGCCGGACATCCGGTGCCCCCAAGCGACCAGCTGAAGCAGCTGGTCGAACTCCACAAGGTAGCTGAGGAGGCCATGAAGGGCCTCATAGTCCGGCTGTGGCCTGGACAGGCCATGCCTGGTAGCTACTTTGGCCTCGTGCGGCGGCTGGTGGATGCATGCCCCAGGCTGGATGTAGTCAAGCGCTCCGCCTGTATCGAAGGCGCTCGTCGGGCCCTTGCCCGCATAAAGGTGCAATGGGAAAATTGGATGCGGAGAAGCTTCTCACGGACCCACCGCCGCCGGGCAAGGAGTATCGCACGCCGGAGAAGTATTATAAAATTGTCCTGAAGGGAGCCTGCCATATTGCAGATGAGTGCTCCCGGAATGTAATCTTTGAGTGAACTCGTTGTTTATTTATCCTGTGCGCTGAAAACTTCGTTCATATGCGCCATGAGCAACGCTTGTTTAATTTAAAATATTACCTTCTGTGCGTCCGTTTGTAAAATCTGAGAGATGGCAAGTCGTTGGCTTCAGCCCCCAAGCCACAAGTGCTGGGGTGTTCGGGATAAACTTGAGCACTCTTGTTCCCATTTTTGGGTCCATCTAGGGAGGCGCTCAACACGACGAATAAGGCAACCGGACTTATAATGCTTGAACACTCTCACTTAGCCATAGAATTCTATAATTTTAAATTTCGGCGAAGCCCCTGGTATTCGGAAGACCGAATCCGGGGCGCTATCCACGCCTTCATCGGACATTATCCGGAACTTCGCTCGAAGCGGCGTGAGTCTTTAAGGACCCGAAAAAACCTCTCGAACAGCGACCAGTCTCTCGCCTTATCATGCCAGTCAGTTTTAGCTTTCTCCACTGAGGCGTTAGCCCGGCTCAACCGGGGCGCAATCGCAGTGGTTCTCCCAGTGCCACCTTAGCCGACATAACGGAACGTAAGGCACCAAAACGTGGGAGCCGGGCAAACCCAACTATTGACCCAAGACATGATTCGGAGCCGATTCATATAATGCTATAAGTTCGGGGTGCCGCACTTGTGAAAGTGTTCGGACTTTATCACACCATAGAGTGGGGAACATAAGCCCCCGGTGTATTATGCCGTACCAAAATATACGGGTGGCAGATGTCATATAATGAGCATATATATATAAAATGTGATGCAATTGCGATCATAAAGGTGCTGCATTATTAATGAAAGAAAAGTTTGCTAGTAGAGCGGACTGATACAAATAGTGCGGTAAGCAAGGGATTTGGACTAAATAAACATGTCCCCCTCCAGGGATGAGCTGCGGATTTGGTGTATATAATCAAATTTAATGCTCGTAATTGAGACCACCTGAGTGTTCGGCGCGGCCTTCTTTAGTCCCTGACTGTTGCATCATGAGTTCGGCAGGTTCACCGCCGGACAGGGCTTCTGGTTAACAGAGTCCTGTGTACAAAAAAGAAGAAAAATAATAAAAAAAAGAGGGGCACATTTGCGAGCCCCCGGTGTGGTCGAACCGCACTCTGGGTCCGTTTTGATCGTGCCCCCTCCCCTGTGCCCATGGTATCTCCAAAGCGTAATGATGTACGCGGAGTGTTATTCTTGCGATCATACGCGGGCGAGGGTTGGGGCCGCATTGCTACGCGTGCTCTGATCGCGCCAGGTAGTCTTGGTTGGCATTGCTCCGGGCGCGCTTTGCTGTATCCGGCCGTTTAACAGCCAGACTCGAGAATTGCCTTAGAAGGCTGCTCTGTACTTCTGCCACGAGAGCCGCTGTATGTTCCTCCGTTCGGAGGGAGCGTTCCGTATTCCCATTGACCGTGATGACTCCACGAGGGCCTGGAATCTTGAGCTTTAGGTATGCATAGTGCGGCACCGCCTTGAATTTGGCAAACGCGGTTCGCCCGAGCAGAGCGTGATAGCCGCTACGAAATGGGACTATGTCGAAGATTAACTCTTCGCTCCGGAAATTATCCGGGGATCCGAAGACCACTTCCAGTGTGACTGAGCCTGTGCAGTTGGCTTCCACTCCTGGTATGACACCTTTAAAGGTTGTCTTTGTAGGTTTAATCCTTGATGGGTCTATGCCCATTTTGCGCACTGTATCCTGATAAAGCAGGTTCAGGCTACTGCCGCCGTCCATCAGGACTCTCGTGAGGTGGAACCCATCGATGATTGGGTCTAAGACCAATGCGGCGAATCCGCCATGGCGTATGCTGGTCGGATGGTCTCTTCGATCAAAAGTGATCGGACAAGAGGACCATGGGTTGAACTTTGGGGCGACTGGCTCCATTGCATAGATGTCCCTTAGTGCGCGTTTCCTCTCCCTCTTGGGTATGTGGGTCGCGTATATCATATTCACCGTTCGTACTAGTGGGGGAAAACCCTTCTGTCCTCTGTTGTTTGGCGGTCGGGTCTCTTCCTCGTCGTCGCTATTTAGCCCCTTGTCATTGTTTTCGGCAATTAACTTGCCGGCCTGCTTGAACACCCAGCAATCTCTATTGGTGTGGTTAGCTGGCTTTTCAGAGGTGCCGTGTATCTGGCATAAGCGGTCGAGTATTCGGTCCAGATTGGACGGACCCGGAGTGGTTCTTTTAAATGGCTTCTTCCACTGACCGGGTTTAGAGCCTCGGAATCCGGCATTGACTGCCGTATCCTCCTTATCGTCGCCGTTAATTCGGCGCTTGTTTTTGCTTCGACGTGACCTGCCGTTGTTATCCTTAGTATCCGGACTGCCAGAATTTTTACGGAGATTGTTGCTGCGGGCTAGCCAGCTGTCCTCTCCCGCACAAAAGTGGGTCATTAACGATGTGAGGGCTGCCATGGATTTCGGCTTTTCCTGCCCCAGGTGCCGGGCTAGCCATTCGTCTCGGATGTTATGTTTGAAGGCTGCAAGGGCCTCTGTGTCCGGACAACCGATGATTTGATTTTTCTTCGTCAAGAACCGTGTCCAGAATTGTCTGGACGATTCATCTGGCTGCTGAATGATGTGGCTTAGATCGTCGGCGTCTGGTGGTCGCACATATGTGCCTTGGAAGTTATCAAGGAATGCGGCCTCCAGGTCTTCCCAACACCCAATTGACTCTGCGGGCAGGCTGTTAAGCCAATGCCGAGCTGGTCCTTTAAGCTTGAGTGGGAGGTACTTGATGGCGTGGAGATCGTCGCCGCGGGCCATATGGATGTGGAGAAGATAGTCTTCGATCCAGACCGCGGGGTCTTTTGTGCCATCGTAAGATTCGATGTTTACGGGTTTAAACCCTTCAGGGATCTGATGGTCCATTACTTCGTCAGTGAAGCATTGCGGGTGTGCGGCGCCCCTGTATTGAGCGATATCGCGACGCAGCTCGAGAGAGCGCTGTCTGCTGTGTTCGGCCCGGCCGGGGTTATTGTATCTGGCACGACGGTATTCGTCGTGGGTCGTAGGGCGCCCACGTGATCCATAGATGGATCTGGATTGCCTTGCTTTGTCCTCCAATATGTCTCGCAAGTCCGGCGCGTTCCCTCTTGGCTTCGTACTTTTGGAGCGATGCCGGGGTATGGTCTTGGCTGGGGGCCTGGATGCCTCTCTGTCACGACCACGGGGTGGTCGGTCAGCCATATCCTGCGCTAGTGATGGAGGTACGTATGCTTCCTCCTCTAATCGGGGGAGCAGCTTGCGTTTTGGGTAACTTTTGGAGGGACGTTCGAGTTTATACTCTTCGGCCGCGAGGACCTCGGTCCATCGATCGGCCAGCAGGTCCTGATCAGCTTGAAGCTGCTGCTGCTTTTTCTTTAGGCTGTTTGCTGTGGCGATAAGCCTGCGCTTGAAGCGCTCTTGTTCAACGGGATCCTCGGGTACGATGAATTCGTCATCGTTGAGGCTTGCTTCATCTTCGGAGGGAGGCATATAATTATGATCCTCAACCTCTTCGTCTGCCGCCCCCTCATGAGGGCTTGCTTCTGCATCCTCCTGCGCTGAGTCTTGCCGGAGGGGATTGTCTTCGGTACTCTCTGGAGTATTATTATCTCCTGTGCCGGAATCTCCATTCTTGCTGTGGCGAGATTTAGAGCGGCGCCGCTGACGCCGGCGCTTGGGCTGTTTCTTTAAGGGATCTGCCTCCGCTGTTTCTTCGCCGTCCCCATCTTTTGGGGTATCCACCATGTATACGTCATATGACGAGGTGGCCTTCCAGTGCCCTGTGGGCGCTGGTTCCTGTTCGTCTCCGGCATCGTCGTCCATAGCGTCGATGTCTTCGGAGTCGTAGTCTAGCATGTCGGTTAGATCGTTGACAGTGGCTACAAAGTGGGTGGTGGGTGGGCTCTGAATTTCTTCATCGTTCGTATCCCAACCATCCTGGCCATAATCCGGCCAGGACTCTCCTGATAGCGAGAGATGCTTTAGTGAATTCAAGATATCACCGAAAGGAGAGCATTGGAAGATGTCCGCGGCGGTGAATTCCATAACCGGCGCCCAATCCGGACTGATTGGTAGGGGCACGGGAGGTTCGGAGTCCGGCGAGGAGTCCGGCTCCTCGGAATCACGAGTTTCGCAGGGGACAAGATTAGTGTTCGGCTCCATCGCCGTGGATGTTGGAGCCCCCAGGGCGGCGTCTATTCACCGGCCCTCGATCTGGGCGATCGGCTCCGGGCCAATGGCCGGAGCGAACCTGTGTGCGGCCACCAAGGTCACTATTCGGTGGCAGAGCTAAATCATGCCCGTCGTCACAGTGCGGCGCGCTTGGCTGTGGCTCGAGTCCGTCGAAGATCAAGTCTCCGCGGACGTCGGCCGTGAAGTTTAAGCTTCCAAATCTGACCTGACGGCCAGGGGCGTAGCTTTCGATCTGCTCTAGATGGCCAAGTGAATTGGCCCGCAGGGCGAAGCCGCTGAATACGAAGATCTGTCCGGGGAGAAAAGTCTCACCTGGACAGCGTTGCTGGTGGAAGATGCCATCAAGCCTATCGGTGACGACATAGAGGAACTCTCAATGAAAGCACCAATGTCGGTGTCAAAACCGGCGGATCTCGGGTAGGGGGTCCCGAACTGTGCATCTAGGCGGATGGTAACAGGAGACAAGGGACACAATGTTTTACCCAGGTTCGGGCCCTCTCGATGGAGGTAAAACCCTACGTCCTGCTTGATTAATATTGATGATATGGGTAGTACAAGAGTAGATCTACCACGAGATCAAGGAGGCTAAACCCTAGAAGCTAGCCTATGGTATGATTGTTGTAATATATGTTGTCCTACGGACTAAAGCCCTCTGGTTTATATAGACACCGGAGAGGGCTAGGGTTACACAGAGTCGGTTACAATGGTAGGAGATCTACATATCCGTATTGCCAAGCTTGCCTTCCACGCCAAGGAAAGTACCATCCGGACATCAGCCGGAGTCATCAATCTTGTATCTTCGTAGTCTTGGAGTCCGGCGGATAATGATAGTTCGGCTGTCCGGACACCCCCTAGTCCAGGACTCCCTCAATGGTGCTATCATACATCCACGTTGATGGAGACTTCAACCCACGAAGGGTAACGGTTGCGCGAGTCCACGGAGGGCTCCACCCACGAAGGGTCCATGAAGAAGCAACCTTGTCTATCCCACCATGGCCATCGCCCACGAAGGACTTGCCTCACTAGCGGTAGATCTTCACGAAGTAGGCGATCTCCTTGCCCTTACAAACTCCTTGGTTCAACTCCACAATCTTGTTGGAGGCTCCCAAGTGACACCTAGCCAATCTAGGAGACACCACTCTCCAAGAAGTAACAAATGGTGAGTTGATGATGAACTCCTTGCTCTTGTGCTTCAAATGATACTCTCCCCAACACTCAACTCTCTCTCATAGGTTTTGGATCTGGTGGAAAGAAGATTTGAGTGGAAAGCAACTTGGGGAAGGCTAGAGATCAAGATTCATATGGTAGGAATGGAATATCTTGGCCTCAACACATGAGTAGGTGGTTCTCTCTCAGAAATGGTAAGTTGGAAGTGTAGGTTTGTTCTGATGGCTCTCTCCACGAATGAAGAGGAGGTGTATGGGTATATATAGCCTCCACATAGAATCTAACTGTTACACACAATTTACCAAACTCGGTGGGACCGATTCAACAGACTCGGTCGGACCGATTTAGTAAACCTAGTGACCGTTAGGATTTTCGGTGGGACTGACATGCATCTCGGTGAGACCGATTCAGTTAGGGTTAGGGCATAACGTAATCTCGGTAAGACCGATTACACAAACTCGGTGAGACCGATCTTGGTAATAAGCTTTCCAGAGAGTTGGTCAGGTAAACTCGGTGGGACCGATTTGCTCTTTTCGGTGAGACCGGAATGTTACAAAAAGGAAACAGAGAGTTTACATTGCAATCTCGGTGGGACCGATCGCTCACTTCGGTTAGACCGAAATGTTACGAAGGGAAACAGAGAGATTACAATCCCATCTCGGTGAGACCGAGATCCCTATCGGTAAGGCCGATTTGCTTAGGTTTTGTGGCAGTGGCTATGACCTTTGGAATCGGTGGCGCCGGATAGGAAGAATCGGTATGACCGATTTTGGCTTTGGGTTTAGGTCATTTGTGGATGTGGGAAAGTAGCTGAGGGTTTTGGAGCATATCACAAAGCACATGAAGCAAGAGGCTCATTAAGCAACACCTCATCCCTCCTTGATAGTATTGGCTTTTCCTATAGACTCAATGTGATCTTGGATCACTAAAATATAAAATGAAGAGTCTTGAGCTTTTGAGCTTGAGCCAATCCTTTGTCCTTAGTATTTTGAGGGATCCACTTTCATCATCCATGCCATGCCATTCATTGAGCTTTCCTGAAATAATAGTCTTGGAATAGCATTAGCTCAATGAGCTATATGTTGTTATGAATTACCAAAACCACCTAGGGATAGTTGCACTTTCAATCTCTCCCTTTTTGGTAATTGATGACAACATATAGATCAAAGCTTTGACAAATGATAATAAGATTGAATAACATCGTCACTTTGAGAAGTATGTGATAAGCAAGAGCTCCCCCTAGATTTGTGCATAGTTTAAGATTTGCTTTGGAATGCAAATGCACAATGAATTAGGCTCATGGGTTACTCTTCCATGTCACATACATCTTGGTGGAGCGCTTAAAATAATAAATATTGAATACATGCACTCATCACCAAGCAAAGTGAATGATCACATAAGATAGATAGGATAATATCATCAAACATGCATAAGTGTAGCTTATGATCAAACACATGATCATCAATGTCTCACAAGCATAGTATCTCAAGCAATCAAAAGCAAACAAGTTTAACCACCAAATAAAGCAAGAGAGAACAAAAGCAACACACTCTCTCTCAAAGCCTATGATCTATACATTTTTCTCCCCCTTTGGCAACATGTTACCAAAAAGTTCATAGAAAATGCATAGTGCTTGATCGACTCTCAGGCTTGATCTTCCTTAGGACCTGTCCTTCTTCATCTTCTTCATCAGCAACATTTGGCACTGGGGTCTTGTTCTTCTCAGCAACTGGAATACTCCTATATCCCTCTTTGGTACTTGCTTGGCCTTGGAGGCAGCTTTGGGTGCTTCCTTTGGGTTAGATGTTGTAGCCCCTAATCTTATAGCATCACCCATAAGCTTGGGTGCCTTAGGTGCTGGTGCAGCAACCTCTTTTTCCTCTTCAGAATCTCTTCTCATAGAGGGCTTTCCAAGAACCTAGGCAGTTGTGGTTCTTGCTCTCTTCTTCTTCTTGTCCTGAGCACCTTCATCCTCTGATTCAATGTTAAACTTCATTGTCTCTCCAGTGGGAACTTTCTTGGATTTGGAAGAAGTGACTTTCTTTTTAGGTGCCTCTTTAGGTTTAGTCTGTGCTGGCACTTGGGTGGACTTTCTGGCTTTGGGCATTGGTGTCCTCTTGGCAGGAACTTTCTTTTTCAGTCCAGGCTTTGTGCTATGTGCTGAGCCATATTCCTTCTTGAGCACTACTTTCTTGGAAGTAGCCTCATCTTCTTCAGCTTTGTAGTCCTCATCCTCTGAGTCTGAGGTTCTCTTCCTCCTTTGCCTGGTAGCAGCCTTAGGCAGGTTGCTAGGAGTGCTTCTGCTCCCTTCATCTGTAGAGCTTGAGGGACTAGTGCCCTTGATCATGTCAATTTGCTCTTCTGACCTGTTCTGGCTGTCACTCTGGTCTGACATGCTGCAAACACTGACTGCTGACCCTGTGAAGAGTTGTAGATGAGATAGAATAGATGAGCATCACAAAATGCAGAGACTTTTGCAAAAGAATGATTCAAAAATTCAGTTTTAGTTTTCCACAGAAAGCATTTCGGATCAACCGATTTTCAAACTCGGTGATACCGAAGCAATTTTGGAACCTAAACTGATGAACTCGGTTGGACCGAGTCATAGTTCGGTGGCACCAAGACTGCTAGGGTTTCACAAAGTCCTAAAATCGGTTGCACCGATTAGCAATTCTCGGTCAGACCGAGAGTCACTTGTGCAATGGCATAAGCCAAATCGGTGGGACCGAGTTTTTCAACTCGGTGGGTCCAAGATGGTTTCGGCGGAAACCTAACCCTAAAATTTTGAATCTCATCTAATCTACGGACTATATTGAGTGGATAGGATTGTTTCAATCGTGGCAAGAATCAATAAGAACACAATGTGCTAGGAATCAGACGTGGATAGCACAATGATCGAGTCCATACCCTAGCTTGGCGATGAACTCGCTACGGCGGCAACGGCGGGGGCGAAATCCGTTGACGGCAGCGGAGACCAGCTACTGGAGGCGGCTGGCGACGAGGAGAGGATCCGGAGACCTTCTATGGCAGAGCGAGCTATTGCATGGGTGAAAGGGTTTGGAGAAATTTCCAAAATTTTGCCCGTGACTATATATAGCCCGACCCTGTCAGTGTGACCGAGTGGAACAACTCGGTGGCACCTTGATGCATAACTGTGTACAGTTACAGCAAATCGCTGTGACCGAAAGGTTCAAATCGGTTGCACCGAGATTGAAAACTCAGATCAACTTAATGATCTCGGTAGGACCGAAATGGAGGAATCGGTCAGACCGAGAATCACAAAGAGGTTTGGGAAGTTTAAGTCTATTACGAATCGGGGACTCTGAGTGCTCCTCACATAGAGTGGTTCGAATCTGACTTGATCAAATTTTGTGATGTATCATGAATAGAGTTTGAGATGAGAAAAGCATAGATAGCTAGAGAAGGTTCTTAGGCATTCTTGTCCATCCACTTGGCAAAAAGAAAAGAAGCCAAACAATCAAAACAACGAGTGGATGTCCTTGAATGAGTAAAATATGCACCAACATGCTCACACAATAAGATAGCAAATGAAATATGTGGCAAAGCATGCACAACCAATTCTAGCATCTATCAAACAATTGGCGATGACTAGGTCATCTATATATGAGTATATTGACTTAGGAGTCAAATGAAAACATTTGATCATAGGTCATACTCATCGTTTAACCTCAAGTGGGGTTACCACTTTTACATAATGCATTGATGTGTTCACACCATTAGAGTTGCTTTGACTCAATTCTTAGAGTTAAGCTCCCCCTAGATGTGAGATCCCCCCTTAGAGGGATGAACTAACCTTGGGTTTTGTGGATGATGACTTCATGTAGGTGTTGAAGATGTGGATGCTCAATGTTGATGTAGATCATTTGGAGCAATCTTTTTGAGTGAGTTGCACTTTCAACTTACCTACATGGGTTCGTCCCACAAGGAACAAACAAGAATATCCATAGACATAGAGTGATGCACACACAAGATGATGTCCATGAAATCATTAGGTTACCTTGTCCCTTGCCTTACCAACATGAGGGTTTGTGACTCCTTGAACTAGTGCAAGATGTGGAAATTGATTGCACTTGTTCTTGCCATAATGACATGAGTGAAGAATGTTGGCGGAGTCACCCTCAAGAACTCTCTAGTTCTTCTTCTTCGGGATCCACATCATCTTGATGGGAATCCTTGGAGTTGTAGTTGTACTTGATGAAGTAGAACTTGACGTAGTCTTGGGAACCCACTTGAACGAGGCCTTAGGTGCTTCTTCAAATGCATCAATCTCTTCTTGAAGATTGTCCTTGCCTTTGTTCTTGTGGTCTTGTGGTGGAAGATCATCTTGTGCTTGTGTTCCCTTAATGGAAGTAGGATCATACTTCTCTTGTTGAGGAACAAACTTCGTTTTGGGGTATTGATCTTCTTCCCACTCAACTCCATTGGCATTGAACTTTCGTTCAAAACCAACACCTTGATTCTTCCGGTGCCTTCCTTGCTTGCGTACAATTTCCTCGAATTGCTTACTCCCGGCAAGGCTCTTGTAAACACCTTTCTCTATAATTCCCTTCAATAAGTTATTTTCTTGCTCAAGTGTAACTTGGCTAAGAGAGTCATTAGTGGAATCAAGAGAACTACTAGAAGCAACAATATTGGATTTGACATTATTATTGTTACTACTAGAGGAAGTATCTTTCTTGTACTTGTTACTAGACCTGACTTGAGGCATGTAAGTACATAAGAGTAAACGCTTGGCAATGTAAGAAGAACTTTTCTTGCGGAGATCATCATTGATTGCTTTTAAGAACTCATGCTGTTGCTCAAGATTGAGCTTTTCAAAGCATAACTTCTCATGAGCCCTTAAAAGTTCTCGATGATCTTCGAAGATAGTTTCATGAGCCAACTTAAGAGTGTTTAGTTCTTTAGTTAGAAGCTCAATCTTCTCCTTATCATTGTCATTCGTTTTATCTTGATTAGCATGATTAATTGATGTTTCATCATAGTATTCATCACTAGAGTTGTCAATAAGTAAATCATCATCCACAAGCAAGTCATCTTCATCACTATTGAAATCAACATACTCAGGATGTGTTACCTTTGGACATTTGGCCATGAAGCATCTTCCAATTCCTTCATTTGGTGAATCAAATATGTCGTAGGAGTTGGTTGACACAAGTGCTAGACTGGCAACACCTTCATCTTGAGTATATTCGGAGTCGGAGTGATAGCTTCTCCCGGAGTGATTGTTGGAGTCGGAGCCGGATACCCATTCACCAACATGAGCTTGATGTCTTCATTTTATGTAGCTCCTTGATGACTTGTCCTTCCTTTCCGAATCCTTGCTTCTCCGTGAGGGTCTTCGTTCATAACGATCATCTCTCCTCCTCCTCTCTCTTGGTGGTGATTCTTCTCTTTTGCTTCTTCTTCTTGGAGAATCTTCTCTTCTTTTGTAGGGTGTCATACACTCATTGGAATAGTGTCCGGGTCTCCCACAATTGTTGCAATTGCTCTCTCGACTAGAAGATCTTTTGTCATTGTAAGACCTTAACTTGGAGCTTCTTTCTTTGCTCCTACTCTTGTAGAATTTGTTGAAGTTCTTCACCATTAAGCTCAATTCTTCATTGAAGGTTTGTTTCTCACTTGATGATGTGGGGGCTTCACTTGAGGCTTTTTAAGCACCACTTGACTTGTTGTGAAGTTCCTCCTTATCCTTGAGTGACATCTCATGAGCAACAATTCTTCCAATGACTTCCGTTGGCTTGAGATCTTTGTAGTTTGGCATCATCTGGATCAATGTGCACACGATATCATACTTTCCATCCAATGCTCTTAGGATTTTCTTGATGATGAATTTGTCGGTCATCTCTTCACTCCCTAAGCCGACAATCTCATTTGTGATAAGAGCAAGCCTAGAGTACATTTCAGCGACACCTTCACCATCCTTCATTTTGAACTTGTCAAGCTGACTTTGGAGCACATCCAACTTGGATTCCTTGACGGATTCGGTACCTTCATGCATATCAATCAAAGTATCCCAAATTTCCTTTGCAATCTCAAGACGGCTAATTTTGTTGAATTCTTCAGGACACAATCCGTTGAAGATGATATCACAAGCTTGAGCACTGTATTGCAGCATCTTCAATTCTTCCGCATTAGCTTCATGGTTCGGTTCTCTCCCATCAAAGAATTCACCTTGCAAGCCAATACAAATAATTGCCCAAACGGCTGGGTTATGTCCGAGAATATGCATTTTCATCTTATGCTTCCAACTAGCAAAATTAGTACCATCAAAGTAAGGACCTCTACGGTGATAATTTCCCTCGCTAGACGCCATACTCTCCTAGGTTGTGAAACCAAGGCTATGACCACCAAAAGCTACGGAAATCAAAGCAAATGGAGACCAAAGCTCTGATACCACTTGTAGGACCTTGAAGTATGTCTAGAGGGGGGTGATTAGACTACTTGACCAATTGAAAACTTAACCTTTTCCCAATTTTAGAGTTTGGCAGATTTTAGCTACTCTAGGACAAGTCAAGCAATCATCACACTATTCAAGCAAGCATGCAAAGAGTATATACGCAGCGGAAATTAAAGCATGCAACTTGCAAGAAAGTAAAGGGAAGGGTTTGGAGGATTCAAACGCAATTGGAGACACAGATGTTTTTGGCGTGGTTCCGATAGGTGGTGCTATCGTACATCCACGTTCATGGAGACTTCAACCCACGAAGGGTAATGGTTGCGCGAGTCCACGGAGGGCTCCACCCACGAAGGGTCCACAAAGAAGCAACCTTGTCTATCCCACCATGCCCGTCGTCCACGAAGGACTTGCCTCACTAGCGGTAGATCTTCACGAAGTAGGCGATCTCCTTGCCCTTACAAACTCCTTGGTTCAATTCCACAATCTTGTCGGAGGCTCCCAAGTGACACCTAGCCAATCTAGGAGACACCACTCTCCAAGAAGTAACAAATGGTGCGTTGATGATGAACTCCTTGCTCTTGTGCTTCAAATGATACCCTCCCCAACACTCAACTCTCTCTCATAGGTTTTGGATCTGGTGGAAAGAAGATTTGAGTGGAAAGCAACTTGGGGAAGGCTAGAGATCAAGATTCATATGGTAGGAATGGAATATCTTGGCCTCAACACATGAGTAGGTGGTTCTCTCTCAGAAATGGTAAGTTGGAAGTGTAGGTTTGTTCTCATGGCTCTCTCCACGAATGAAGAGGAGGTGGAGGGGTATATATAGCCTCCACACAAAATCTAACCGTTACACACAATTTACCAAACTCGGTGGGACCGATTCAACAGACTCGGTCGGACCGATTTAGTAAACCTAGTGACCGTTAGGATTTTCGGTGGGACTGACATGCATCTCGGTGAGACCGATTCGGTTAGGGTTAGGGCATAATGTAATCTCGGTAAGACCGATTACACAAACTCGGTGAGACCGATCTTGGTAATAAGCTTTCCAGAGAGTTGGTCAGGTAAACTCAGTGGGACCGATTTGCTCTTTTCGGTGAGAGCGAAATGTTACAAAAAGGAAACATAGAGTTTACATTACAATCTCGGTGGGACCGATCGCTCACTTCGGTTAGACCGAAATGTTACGAAGGGAAACATAGAGATTACAATCCCATCTCGATGAGACCGAGATCCCTATCGGTAAGACCGATTTGCTTAGGGTTTGTGGCAGTGGCTATGACCTTTCGAATCGGTGGCGCTGGATAGGAAGAATCGGTGTGACTGATTTTGGCTCTGGGTTTAGGTCATTTGTGGATGTGGGAAAGTAGTTGAGGGTTTTGGAGCATATCACAAAGCACATGAAGCAAGAGGCTCATTAAGCAACACCTCATCCCTCCTTGATAGTATTGGCTTTTCCTATAGACTCAATGTGATCTTGGATCACTAAAATATATAATGAAGAGTGTCGGTGTCAAAACCGGCGGATCTCGGGTAGGGGGTCCCGAACTATGCGTCTAGGCGGATGGTAACAGGAGACAAGGGACACGATGTTTTTACCCAGGTTCGGGCCCTCTCGATGGAGGTAAAACCCTACTCCTGCTTGATTGATATTGATGATATGGGTAGTACAAGAGTGGATCCACCACGAGATCAAGGAGGCTAACCCTAGAAGCTATCCTATGGTATGATTGTTGTAATGGTTGTCTTGTCCTACGGACTAAAACCCTCCGGTTTATATAGACACCGGAGAGGGCTAGGGTTACACAGAGTCGGTTACAATGGTAGGAGATCTATATATCCGTATCGCCAAGCTTGCCTTCCACGCCAAGGAAAGTCCCATCCGGACACGGGACGGAGTCTTCAATCTTGTATCCTCATAGTCTTGGAGTCCGGCTGACGATGATAGTCCAGCTGTCCGGACACCCCCTAGTCCAGGACTCCCTCAGTAGCCCCCGAACTAGGCTTCAATGACGATAAGTCCAACGCGTATATAGTCTTCGGCGTTGCAAGGCGGGTTCTCCTTTAAGTTCCATGTACCTGCCGAATAGTGTCCGGCTCTTTTGTAAACATTGCGCTCCTTGGCTTCCACGCCCAATAATGGCCTTCTTCCACGCGTCGCACGAATGCGAAAAGCCAGGGTATCTTTTATGTTTTACCCCCTAGCTGTGAAAATAATCTACCTATAAGAGAGGCAAGAATCCAGATCCAAATCACACCATCTTCCTTCCGCGAGTACTCATCGGAGCGCCTCTGACCAAAAATCCATTCCATCATGGACCGTCGACGCGGCTCCTCCTCTCACGCTCCCAGCCCTCTGCCAGGAGATTGGAGGAGATGTTCTGTCCCTCACAACGAGCTAGTGACGCTCCAAGCGGAAGGATATCTTCCTCCGGCCTTCATGGTTCCGGTCCGAGCCGGGCTGGCCACCTACAAAGGTGGGAAGCAAGCGGAGGCTACCCCAAGTCCCAATAAAGGGGAGCGGGTATGCTTCGTCCCCTATCTGATAAGGGGGCTCAGATTTCCTGTACATCCGTTCCTCCGCGGGCTTCTGGAGTTCTACGGACTCCAGCTCCATCACCTCACGCCCGCCTCGATTCTGCATATAGCGGGCTTCGTAGCTCTTTGCGAGCTATTTCTGGGCATCGAGCCCCATTTTGCGCTGTGGAAGAGGTTATTTTGCCTCGTACCCCGCTCTCATGAGGGGTCCATATATCAAGTGGGCGGTGCCGAAATATGGCGCATCGCCGGGACTGGATATCCATCCGGAACCCCTAAGAAGGCGTCCGAAGACTTGGCTTCCGAATGGTTTTACGTAGAAGACGCTCTGCTGCCGGACCCTATTTGGATCGGCCTCCCGGAGTTCGGCAATGCTCCTCTGAAGAAACGCCTGAGTTGGCGTCCGCAGAGCCCCCAGCTGGAGGAGGACAAGATCATCCATTATTTGATGGGCCGGATAAGGTTACTGGCCCATTCCGGACTGACCATGATTGGAGCCATGGCCACGTGCATCATGCGGGGGGTGCAGCCGCTGCAATACAGGGGCCACCCCATGTGGGATTTCAATGGAGAGAATGATGCCACTCGTCATGGCCGCCAAGGGCCAGGATCGGCCGAGGACCTGGTGAAGATTCTATCCGGCCTGTATAAGGGGGAGAAGGAGGACTTCCTCCAGATGAGCCCCTTGAATGGGTTCTCCATGAACAACCCTCGAAGCTGGGTAAGCGGACGTTCATTTATCCGACCCATGCTTTCAAAGTTTAATACCTTACTTTACGGTTTTTACGCAGGATCTGCGCCGGACTGTGGAGAGCATACATTGCCCGGCTCCACAGCCTGAGGATCCAGAAAGATCCCTTGATCCGTCCTCCGAAGAGGATCCGGATATAAAGGTGGAGCTAATTGACGGGGTGTTTCACCAGCTCAGCATGGATAATGCTCTGGTGGCCATTACGGCTGACTACCCCGGCCTATCTCCGGCTCCCCAGGTGATTGTGACCGAAGTCCTTACACCCTTATTTTCGTCCTTGCGTATTTCTAACCACCGTATACAATGGTGTCTCGCAGGAGATACCTTCAAGGCAGGAAGCCGAACCCGCGACGGCTGGCCAACAAGGGTCAGTCCGGCCCAGCAGGCGGAAGAGGAGTGCGGCACGGATCGAAACGTCGCCGCAACGGTATAGCTCGCGGTTGTATTTTAGGACAAAGTTCCTAGGAAGTGTTTGAATGCTCATGACCTTTGCAGGAGAAAGAGCGCCCGCCGGACTGTGGGCGTAGAGGTTGCCAACCCAGCCTCTGCCAGCCAGGCTCCAACACCTAGTCTGGAGGGGGAGGCGAGCGCAAGGCGCAAGCCGGATACTCATCCAACGGAGGATGCCGACAGACTGTCTGCCACCAGGTCTGAGGTGGAGAGCGGCATGAACCATAGGCGCCGCCAGACAGTTTTTCATGACGCGTGCTTCTCCCCCCGAGGCGTTGAATGCCTTTAAAACGAGGACACTGTCGGTGTACTAAAGTAGGGGTACCTTAGTACCCCGAACTTGTGCACGGGCAGTCGCAGCGTCCCGCGGCAAGGCTTGCCGGGCGTCTGCCAAGATCCTCCGCTATTCCTATTTACTGCCATTCAAGAACAAAGTATTAGCTGAGAAGACAGAACCCCGGCAAGAGGAGCTTGCCGGGAAGGACAAGACCCCGGCAAGAGGAGCTTGCCGGGAAGGCCAACCAAGGCACTTCAAGAGACTTGCCGTGACGCACCGTGCGTCCCGGCGAGACCCGGCGAGCGGCAAGCTTGCGGGTGCGACAGGACAGCGACCCCGGCAAGGCGTTTGCCGCGGCAAGGCCACCACTCTGCGCCCACGCTCCAGCACATCCGACGACGTGTCGCCGCAGGATCGCTCCTGGTGCACGTGGCGGGTAGCTGTGCAGCCGAGCGGTGCGAGGTGGCAAGTGAAGATGACAAGAAGGCCATCGTGGCAGGCGGTGGCGCTCCTAACGGTCGCTTCCTTGCACTGTTGGGGCGACCGGACGAGCATTAAATGCCCTTGTCCCCTGCCATCAAAGTTAGGTAGGGGGCACTGTTGGTAGCGGTTGTACCAACCCCCGTTTTTACTCTTTTACCCCTCTTTCTACGCTGCCACCTGTCGGTGACCCCTTTAACCTATAAAAAGGAGGCCCATGCGCACGTAGAAGGGGTTGGGTTCGGGAGTCGGTTGGGGGTTCGGTTCGGTTCGGTTGGGTTGGGTTCGACTCATTCGACACCACAACACACCCACGTTCTTGAGCAAGAACTGAATACAAACTCAAAGCAGCAGTAGGAGTTTTATCTCTCCGGAGAGCTCCGAAGCTGGGTAAAATCCCTCGTGTGCTTCGCCTCGATTTGCTCTTCGCGCGCCCTCCGCTCCCTTGCCGAACCGAGAAGGGGCCCTGCCCCATAGGTGCTCGTTCCCCACGACATCTTTGGCGCGCCAGGTAGGGGGCGTCGAGGTCGTGCGTATCTGATCCGGCGTCTGCGCGCGCTACATCAACATCTTCATCGACATGCCACCGAAGAAGAATACTTCGGAGGTGGCCGCTCCGTCTGCGACTATCCTACCGCCACCGGAGCAAACGGCCGGTGGGGTAGACGCCGGCGGAGGAGCGGGCGCCGACGGTGGGACTCACGTCGTCACCAGGTCCAAGGACAAGGCCCCGCAAGCTTCAGCGTCTGCACATCCACCGCACCCCTCCTAGGAGGTGCAGGATCGACAATGCCACGGTGCTCCTAGCACCGTACTCGCGTTGGAACAAGGCCAAGCTGGTGGGTCGCGGGACGCTCAAGGCCAACATACACGTCAACACGCTGGCACGAACGCAGTGCCGTCGCCTGGACGAGATGTTGCTCCTTCTAACACTGTTAGGAGTTTGAGCATGTCCCGCACCTCGCGTCGCTCGCCACCGCCACCCAAGACTCCAGAGGAAGCGCTGGCCCGAGCCCAGCTGCTTCTAGATTACCCTCCAGCACCGAACAAGATCGACGACTGGAGGGCCGCCATTCAGAGCCTCATCGGCTTCGCCAACAGCGACAAGCCCCGGCAACCGAGCACATCGAAGCCCCGGCAAGACGCCCAGGCGCAAGCCGACGCCGACAAGACCGCTGGGGGTGCCACCACCGTGCACTCCCCGCCTCGAAGGCCAAGATCGCCGACTCGCCGGGCCAACCTCGACACCGACTCCACCGTGTCATCGGACCCGCGAGCTCGCCGCGACCAACGCCAAGTTCTCCAAGAACGATGACACGAAGACGCTCGCACTCGCATCAAGCGCCGAAGAGAAGCGCGGCGTCAATCTGACCAGCGCGCTGGGCCCACTGTCGATATGCATGCGCCAGGGGAACCTGGCGACTTGCCGTACGCGGTAGGTTGCCCTGCGTTCACCCGTGAGCTGCGGCAGGTCCAGTGGCCTAGTGCCAAGAACTTCAAGCCAGACGTGCCTGAGAAGTATGATGGCAGGATACATCCGTCAGAGTTCCTCAGCGTTTACACCATCGCGGTGCAGGCTGCCGGAGGGCGCGACGAGAAGATCCTCGCCAACTACTTCCCGCTGGTGCTCAAGCCCAATGTCAGATCTTGGCTCATGCACTTGCCGGACAACTCCATCTCTTCATGGGTGGACCTGTGCCATCAGTTTGTCGGCGCCTTCACAGGCGGCCACAAACCCCATGGCCAGGAGAGTGATCTTCATCTGCTTGCCCAGAAGGAAGGAGAACCCCTGCACAAGTACATACAGAGATTCAGCCAGGTGCAGCGCAACATCCCAGACGTCCACCCTGCCGCGGTTATCAGCGCGTTCCATCAGAACGTGCATAACCGCAGGATGAGGGAGGAGATGGCGATGTGCAAAATCAGAGATGTCAGCGAGCTATATGCTCTGGCCGACAAGTGTGCACGGGCTGAAGAGGGGAGGAGACTCCCCGGAGAGAACGCAGGAGCAGAAGGATCTGACAGTGAGGACGCCCCTCTGGCAAAGAAGAACCGGAGGCGGAATAACAGAAAGAGAAAGGCTAAGGATGTGCTAGTTGTTGAGCAGTCCGGCAGCGGAGGCGGTTCCGAGAAGGCCAAAGCTGGTGACTCCGGCGAGGCTATGGTAGCCGCCGACAAGCAGGATGGCTCCGGCAAGCAGTACTGCAAGATCCACCGCACCAAGGGCCACGACCTCCAAGCTTGCAAGAAGGTTGAGCAGATGGTAGAGCTACAGAAAGCTTAATACGAGTGCCGCGACAAGGAGAAGACCCAGGAAGGTGGCGGAGGATCCGACAAGAAGCGTCCCGCCCGGGGAGGACGCCGCGGCAAGGCCAAGCAGCGCCAAGGAGATAGGCCTCCCCGTGGCCGCGACAAACACGAAGACGAAGATGAAGATGATGAGATGGAGGAGGATGAGACCGACGAGCAGGAGTTCCAGAAGGCAACAGAGGTTTTGTGCGTCGATGGCGGTGCTTCTCTACACACCTCGCACCGCCAACTCAAACAATGGGTGCGGGAAGTGAACGCAACAGAACCGTCCGTTGAGTCGCGCAAACCCCTGAAGTGGTCCAGCACGCCCATCATCTTCGACGTTGAGGATCACCCTGATCGCATCACTGCGGTCGGGTGCTTGCCGATGTTGGTTTCGCCAACAATCCGCAACCTCAAGGTCACGAAGATGCTGGTTGACGGTGGGGCCGGCCTAAATCTGATCTCCTCCGCAGTGCTCAAGAAGCTCCAGATCCCCGACAGCGAGCTCGAAGAGACTGGTACCTTTCAAGGAATCAACCCGGGAAGGAGCAAGCCGAAGGGGAAGATTACGCTGCCAGTGACGTTTGGCAGCGAGCTGAATTTCAGGATAGAGAGAGTCACATTTGACGTTGCCGATTTCCCATTGCCCTACAATGGGATACTTGGCCGTCCAGCGCTTGCCAAGTTCATGGCAGCCTCTCACCACGCCTACAATGTGCTCAAGATGCCTGGTCCGATAAGTGTTATTTTTGTCCATGGCGACAAGAAAGATGCACTCATCTGTACCGACAAGATATACCGGGAAGTAGCAGCCGCAGCAGAACGCAAACCACTTGCCGCTGAAGCTCCCGGGGGGAAGAAGAAGACCAAGTCCGGCAAGAGTAGCTCTGATGCCCACTCTGGCAAGCGCACCTCTTCGGAGTGCTGCGCTACCGTCGAGGACGCACCATCGAGCTCCACCGGCAAGTGCAAGAAGGCAAAGATAGCTTCACCAGAGACCAAGAAAGTGGCCGCCAAGGAGGACGGCACTGGTGGGACCTTCACCATCAGTGCCACGCTTGACCCTAAATAGGAAAGCGCGCTCGTTGCTTTCCTGCGGGCGAATGTCGATGTGTTTGCGTGGCAACCATCTGACATCCCCGGTGTTCCCAGGAAAGTAATTGAGCACCACCTTGCCGTTTGTCCTCACGCGCGACCCGTCAAGCAGAGAGTCAGGAAGCAAGCAGTAGAGCGACAAGAGTTCATTGCTGAAGAGATCAAGAAATTGGAAGCAGCAGGCCTGGTCCGAGGAGTACTCCATCCAACGTGGTTAGCCAATCCAGTAGTCGTGCGCAAAGCAAACGGGAAGTGGAGGCTTTGTATTGACTTCACTGATGTTAATAAAGCTTGTCCCAAGGATCCATTTCCCTTGCTGCGCATTGACCAGATTGTCGACTCCACGGCAGGATGTGATCTGCTTTCATTTCTTGATGCATACTCAGGATATCATCAGATCTTCATGGCTGAAGAGGATGAAGAGAAAACCGCATTCATTACTCCATGTGGCACGTACTGCTTTGTACGGATGCCTTTCGGACTAAAGAATGCTGGTTCAACATTCGCAAGAGTAGTCAGTCATGCTTTTGAGCCACAGCTGCACAGAAATGTAGAAGCTTACATGGATGACATAGTGGTCAAGAGCAAGGACAAAGAAACTCTGGTCCAAGATTTGGACGAGACCTTTGCAAATCTGCGCAAGATCAATCTCAAGTTGAACCCCGAGAAGTGCGTGTTTGGAGTTCCTTCCAGCAAGCTTCTCGGGTTCTTTGTGTCCCAGAGGGGGATTGAAGCCAATCCCGACAAGATCAAGGCCATTGAGCAAATTGAAGCACCAAAGCGCGTCAAGGATGTGCGAAGGCTTGCCGGCTGTGTTGCTGCTCTCAGCAGGTTCATTTCCAAGTCTGCTGAACGCGCCCTGCCGTTTTTCAAAATTTTGAAAAAGGCAGGTCCAATGAAATGGACTCCGGAAGCGGAGGCTGCGCTGCAAGACTTGAAGAAATATTTGTCCTCCACTCCAACACTTGTCGCACCTAAGCCACAAGAGAAGTTGTTGCTGTATCTGGCGGCAACCAATCAAGTGGTTAGTGCTGCGTTAGTGGCGGAGAGGGAGGCGGATGATGAATCAGTGACCGCGGCAAGCGAATCCGGCGACAAGCAGGGGGCTTCCCCGACAAGCTCTGGTCCCGACAAGGATAGATCTGCGCAACCACAAGAGGAGAAACAGAAGAAGATGGTGCAGCGCCTAGTTTACTTTGTCAGTTCCCTTCTGCAGGGGGCTAGATCAAGGTACTCTGGTGTGCAGAAATTGCTTTTCGGCCTTCTCATGGCCTCGAGGAAGCTGCGCCATTACTTTCAAGCACATGAGATCACAGTTGTCACTCGCTTTTCGTTGAAGAGGATACTGCAGAATCCAGAAGCAACAGGCAGGATTGTCGAGTGGGCACTGGAATTGTCAAGCTTTGGCCTCAAGTTTGAGAGTACCTCAACTATCCAGAGCCGAGCATTGGCAGAATTCTAGCAGAATGGACGCCAACACCTGATGAAGAAACTCCGAAGAGGAGCATCCCCGTCAAGGAAGCAAGCAAAGAATGGATCATGTACTTTGACGGTGCCTTCTCGCTGCAAGGCGCCGGTGCGGGCGTACTACTCGTCGCACCCACCGGAGAGCACCTCAAGTACGTGGTCCAGATGCACTTTCCCAAGGAGCAAGCAACAAACAATACTGCAGAGTATGAAGGCTTGCTTGTCGGACTCAGGATCGCGGCAGACCTTGGGATCAAGAAGTTTATTGTCAGGGGTGACTCGCAGCTTGTCGTCCGTCAAGTAAACAAAGATTATCAGAGTCCGTTGATGGAAGCATACATTGATGAAGTGAGGAAGCTAGAAGAACATTTTGATGGCCTGCAGATGGAACACGTCCCAAGAGCTCAGAACGACATTGCAGACGGCCTATCAAAATGCGCTGCACTCAAGTTACCCGTGGAACCAGGGATTTTTGTGCTCAAGCTGACTCAACCATCTGTGACACCATCAACTGGACACAGCAAGAAGAGGAAGTTGGTTACTGGCGACTACCTTCCGGCAGAGCTCCCCGAAGCCGCCGCCAAGAAGGTCCCCAGGATCAACACAGAAAGTGCTGAGGAGCAGTCTGCTCCGACAAGCCCTAGGGTTTGTTTCGTTGAAGCAGGCACTCCCGACAAGCTGTGTCCCGACACGCTTGCCGGGGAGCATCACGCTCTGGCAGGATCCCAGATTCTTGCCGTAGAAGTGGATGTTCCCGCAGCAGCATTTGCGCCTTTAGTCCTTGTCGTTGAGCCACAAGCTCCGGCATGGGCACAGCAGATCGTCCATTTCCTTCAAACAGGAGAACTTCCCGAAGAGCAAGAAGAAGCGGAGAGAGTAGCCCGGCAATCAAGTATGTACCGGTTTGTCGATGACATACTGTACAGAAGAAGATTCAACGGAGTGAAATTGAAGTGCATTTCCCGGGAAGATGGACAGGAGCTGTTGGCGGAGATACATGGAGGCATATGTGGTCACCACATTGGCGCAAGAGCACTTGCCGGCAAAGCCTTCCGGCAAGGTTTCTTCTGGCCGACAGCTTTCCAGGATGCAACTACACAAGTAACCAAGTGTGAAGCGTGCCAGTTCCACTCCAAGCGGATACATCAACCAGCTAAAACTCTCCAAACAATCCCTTTATCCTGGCCATTTTCGGTCTGGGGGCTCAACATCATCGGCCCCTTTCCCCGAGCCGTCGGGGGCTTCGAGTACTTGTATGTAGCAATCGACAAGTTCACGAAGTGGCCTGAAGTGGAAGCAGTGAGGAAGGTGACAGCACAGTCAGCAGTCAAGTTCTTCAGGTCAATTGTTGGCCGTTTCGGAGTCCCTAATAGGATCATCACCGACAACGGCACACAATTCACGAGCCGCACCTTCATGCAGTACGTCCAAGATCTTGGCACCAAGATCTGCTCCGCTTCTGTTGCTCACCCGAGAAGCAACGGTCAAGCGGAGAGGGCGAACGCTAAAGTGCTACGCGGGCTCAAGACCAGAACTTTCGACAGGCTGCGCAAGTGCGGAAGAAATTGGATCGAGGAGCTGCCAGTGGTTCTTTGGTCGATCAGGACGGCGCCGAATCGAGCCATAATGAAGTGGATATGGCGTCGTTCAAAGAAGTACAACCTTGCCGGGACACAGACGACAGAAAAGCTAAGTTGCCAAAGTTTGAGCACAGTCAGTTTTAAATTTTTAAGTTATATTCCTTGAATGACCGTGCCTTGTATGGAAAACCTGTGCGCGGAGGAACCGGTTCGTGGCTAAGTTGCGCCCTTACTTTGTTTCGAGTCCGCTCAACAATGAAAGTGTGCTGCGACTAGTCCCGACAAGGTTTCTTGCTGGAGGCAACATCGCCAGTGGGCCGCTGATGTTCCGCACTCAGCGCTTGCGGCAAGCGTGCTTGCGCCGACAAGTTCCCTAAAAGCGTAGGGTAAAAACATACAAGGGATGGAATCAAATAAAGGAAGTAACATAGCAGATAGTACCCAGAATAAAGTTATATTACAATAAACAACTTGCCGCGCTCTAATAGATTGTTTCCATGACATATCTAGCAGCGGCAAGAAGAAGAAAAGGGGAAGAAGAGTGGCCTAATCCGCGCGCTCGCCATCGATCCTCCTGACTTCGTTCACCTTGTCCACGATGGGTGCGACGATGGCTTTGAGCTCCTCAAGATCAGCACCCGCCGGCAGCTTCTTGAGGACGCGGGAGAGGTCGAGGCCTGGATTGCGGAAGAGGATCTTCACCAGCACCTTCTCCAAGACCTTGGCGCAGATTGCGCGCGACTCGTCCGCCAGCTTCTTCGGGATCCTTTCTCGGAGTTGCTGGAGGGCCGTCACCACGCCCTTGAAGAAGAGAGTATGCTTGGCGCTGGGCTGGAGGTTCTCGTCGGTGGAGTACCCGAAACCCCCCAAGTCCAGCTCCGCCAACTCCTCGTCGATGGCTGCAGCAATGTTGACGAGGCCCTCCGTCCAGAGCTCCACCGTGGCCTTGAAAGTGTTCTGAGTCTCGGCGGCCCTCGTCAGCAGCTCCTCGTTGCCCTTGACCTCTTTCTTCAAGTCATCTTCTCGCTTCTTGGCGGCGTCCAGCGTCTCCGTCAAGGTGGCCAGCTTCATCTCCAGATCAGTGCTCGAGTCCTTGGCGGCGTTCAGTTCCTTTATCTTGTCGGCGAGCTGAACTTGCAGATCGCCATGGGCGCGGGCATCCTTCTCGGGTTCACGCTGGAGTGCAGCAAGCTCTTCATTCTTCCCTTTCACGTCCGCCTCCAGCTGCGTCACCTTCACTTCTAACTCCTTCTTGGCGGCCTCAGCAGCCGCGGCGGCATCCTTCGCCTCCTTGAGTGCCCTGCCAAGTGATTGCTCCCGGACGGCGAGCTCCTCCTCGTGGCTGTCCAAGACCACCTTCTTCTGTATCAGCTCACCTTCCCGCTTGGACTGCTCCTCGGCGGCGAGCCGCTGCTGCTCCTCGGCTTCAGCCTTCTCCAGGATGAACGCCTTCTTCGCCTCGTTGAGCTGTGCCCTCTCCTCAGCAATGGACCGGAGGGCCTCCTGGTTGCGGTTCCGGAGCTCCTACGCGTGTTTGTCTATGTCAACTCCCGCTTGCGCGACAAGCGCTTCCCGGGACTCAAGCTTCGCTTGACGGGCGCGGTAGAGTGACACCAGCTTTCGGAGCAACTGCTCCTCTTCGGACTCGCCGCTACTGCTGCTCGGTGCATCAACCACTGCCAGCCCGGCAGAAGCGAGTACTTCTCCATCAAACTCCTCTCCTTCAACCGGTGCCCTGGAGCTCGACGCCCAGGGAAACTTGATGTATACGCCCTCGCCGGCCTTCAAGTATGTGCCTGGCTGGGGCTCCTCGGAGCCCGACGCTGCATCAGCGGCGGAGGGGTCGGCGAATGGTGCAGCACCTTGCGCTCCTGTGCCCTCCGGGTCGTCAGTACGATCGCCGGACCCCTCGCCGTCTCCTGCGCCAGCAGCCTTGGCGGATTCCTCGTTGGCGGGTTCATCAGCGCCGGCCTCTCCCTCGCCAGCGGCGGCATCTTTAGTGTTGCCGCGTGCGCCTTCTTTGCCGGTGGCCTCGGTCTCCATTGGCTCTGCGAGAGGGGGATCTGAGGATAGGGAGAGGAAGGAAAAGTCAAGCAAATATCCAAAAAAAGAGAAGAAAGAAGGTCAGAAGAAGAACCCAAGGGAAGATTTCCGACAAGGAAGGTTACCTGTGCTGGGCTCTGTGACCATGGGCTCCTCCACCAAGGGCTCGTTGGTTCCGTCCCTCACCGGAGACCTCTCCCATGCCGGGGAGCGCTCCCTTGTCGGGGAATCACCCCTTGGCGGCGTAGTCGAAGCAGACAGCACCTCCGGGGCGGTTTCTGATTGCGCCTGATGGGCCTGCTCTGCTCCTACACGAATGAATCAACAATCAAGATGTCAGCAAAAGAAGAGGCACCCATGCGCGCCCCACAACAGAAAGTGAACCAAACACTTACGCTGGGGGCTGCTGCGAGGAGAAGGAACCGGGTCCGTCAAGGTGGTCTCGGACATGTCTTCTGCCGTCACAACAGGATCGTCCTCAATGACAACCACGGGGACCTTGGCCCTCTTCGCCGCTCTCTCGGCCAGAGTCCTGAAATGGAACATGGATTCAGAGAGAAGCAAATCAGATGCAAAGCCAGAAACAACAAAGATTGAGGAAATACAAGTACAATGAGAAGAAAGCCTTACTCCTCCTCCTCTTCTTCCTCCTCGTCGGAGCTCAGCGCAGAGAGGTCGAAGTCTAGTACCCTTTCTGCGCAGCGAGGCGGAGGAGTGGGCTCCCTTGGACGTTTGCCGGGAGCTGCGGCAGGATCAGGTGTGGCAGCCCGGGAAGACCCCGCCTCAGTTGCCGGCACGGCCTGAGATGCTCCTGCGGCAACCGTACTTGCCGCGGTGGAGCGCGTCCCACGACGCTGCGGCTGTGGGCCTGCTTGCCGCCCTGCTGGATCTCCAACTCGACGGAGGCGCCTTCTTGGTTGGAATTGGGGCTGCGCTGGGGGCTCCGCCTGCGGCAAGCTGCTCGAGGACGGCTAGCCGCTCGCGCCCCCCGGCGGGCTCGCTCGCTTCGGCCTCGGGCTCCCCCTCGCCAACGACCTCTCCAGCAAGGTCCTCCCGGTCGGCAAGGCTTGCCGCCTCGGCCGCCTCTGCCTCCTCCAACGTGAAGCCAAACTCGCCCGCGGCGGCGGCTGCCGCCGCCTCTTCGGCCCTGGTGGCGATGTACCGCATCTCGTCGTCAGTGGTGTTGCGGGTGAGGAGCCTCTGCTCGTCGGAGTTGACTGCTACCTCCGTCAAGCTATCGAAGAATTGCTGCACGACGTCGTCGGCGGGCTCTATCCAAGTTGCGCTTATTCCGTGCGAGTCGCACTCTGGCATCATTGCGCAGATGCGATTGCGATGGGAGTTTTTGCACAACGGGATGACGCCCTGCGGCAGCCTGAACCACTCTGGATGGTTGGCGTCATGCTTGAATAGCTCCCTCAGCATCCCGTCAAGCTCCAGAACCGTGAAGTTGAAGTTGAGGCCTGGACGCAGCCTCATGATATCCGCCGGGCCGCCAAACATCCAGGCGGGCCTCCCCCTCTTCTGCAGAGGGGCGACACGACGGCGAAGGAAATCCGCGCCAACTGCCCCTGCTGTGAGCCCGGCAAGCCTAAGCCGGAGGATTCGGGTGGTGGCAATCTTCAGCTTGGCGTCGTCCGGCGACAGAGCGCTCCAGTCGCCGCCGCGCACTACCCGGGTCTGGCGTAGGTTGGTGAATGGCTGCGGGTTGGCGTCAACGATCCAGCACCACTCCGCCCTCCACTCATCCCACTTGCTGCGGAGTTCGCCCGTCAAGTACACCTCCTTCATGCCGATTCGTGAGGTCCAGGCGATTCCGCCAGCCAGTGGCTCCCCTTTCTCGGCCCGGGGAGGTGAAATAATGACGAAAAAGAGTGACATTGGGGAGGATGCCAACGAAGTTCTCACAGAGGTGTGTGAAAACAGCCATTGTTAGAACGGCGTTGGGGGTGAAATCAAGAAGATGAAACCCGTAGGTATTCATGATGTCGCAGAGGAAGTCGGAAAAAGGTGGGCAGAGCCCGCAATAGAAAAACACAGGAAAGAAATGGTACCCTTTTGGGCACCGCTTCGATTTGGAAGCCTCAGCGGAAAGCACCGGCGTGCGCGGATGCGCCCGCGTTTGCGTCGACCAGAAGAGGTAAAATTCCTCCCGCAGCACCTTCGGGGTGAGCTCGGGGGTGAAAAGCACTCGCTCCTTGCGCAGCGCCTCGAGCCGCAACGCCTCGGCCGACTTGGTGCTCGACTTTGAGCCCTTGCCGGTCTTCGGGGCCATGGCGGAAGCGGCGGGGGAGCGCGGAGGTGTTAAGGGCGACGGCGGCGACGGGCGACGGAGCGCTGTTCTCTTTCGGCTTGGGAAGCGGAGGGGAGCGGCGGAGCTTTCGGAGGAAGGAACTGCAAGTGGCGAAGGTGGGGGAACGGCCCTGTTCCCTCTGCTTATAAACAGGGGAGGCAAACGTTACGCATTTCCTGAATTAAAAATTGCCCACGATCTCTCCCACGATGCCGCGATTGACGCATGCCGTTACGGGAGGGCGCGGCGGGTACGGAGTCAGATTTGGTGTGGACCCAGGCCGCGTGTGCCCGTGCCCTGTCTTGGGCCTGGCCCAACAGTGCTCGGCACCGTGTATGGCCCAGGCCTGGAGGCTCCTGTCGGTGTACTAAAGTAGGGGTACCTTAGTACCCCGAACTTGTGCACGGGCAGTCGGAGCGTCCCGCGGCAAGGCTTGCCGGGCGTCCGCCAAGATCCTCCGCTATTCCTATTTACTGCCATTCAAGAACAAAGTATTAGCTGAGAAGACAGAACCCCGGCAAGAGGAGCTTGCCGGGAAGGACAAGACCCCGGCAAGAGGAGCTTGCCGGGAAGGCCAACCAAGGCACTTCAAGAGACTTGCCGTGACGCACCGTGCGTCCTGGCGAGACCCGGCGAGCGGCAAGCTTGCGGGTGCGACAGGACAGTGACCCCGGCAAGGCGTTTGCCGCGGAAAGGCCACCACTCTGCGCCCACGCTCCAGCACATCCGACGATGTGTCGCCGCAGGATCGCTCCTGGTGCACGTGGCGGGTAGCTGTGCAGCCGAGCGGTGCGAGGTGGCAAGTGAAGATGACAAGAAGGCCATCGTGGCAGGCGGTGGCGCTCCTAACGGTCGCTTCCTTGCACTGTTGGGGCGACCGGACGGGCATTAAATGCCCTTGTCCCCTGCCGTCAGAGTTAGGTAGGGGGCACTGTTGGTAGCGGTTGTACCAACCCCCGTTTTTACTCTTTTACCCCTCTTTCTACGCTGCCACCTGTCGGTGACCCCTTTAACCTATAAAAAGGAGGCCCATGCGCACGTAGAAGGGGTTGGGTTCGGGAGTCGGTTGGGGGTTGGGTTCGGTTCGGTTGGGTTGGGTTCGACTCATTCGACACCACAACACACCCACGTTCTTGAGCAAGAACTGAATACAAACTCAAAGCAGCAGTAGGAGTTTTATCTCTCCGGAGAGCTCCGAAGCTGGGTAAAATCCCTCGCGTGCTTCGCCTCGATCTGCTCTTCGCGCGCCCTCCGCTCCCTTGCTGAACCGAGAAGGGGCCCTGCCCCATAGGTGCTCGTTCCCCATGACAGACACGCACCTCCGTGCTGCTCAAGATGGCTTGACCAGAGCCACGGAGCAGTATGTAAAGGACATACGGGTAAGAGATTTTAATAGTTGTATATACCAGTAGCCCCCGAGACTTAAAGTAGTTGGAATAACTGATTTAAGGATCATTTGATGTGCAGGATCTTACAGAGAAGAATACCCGATTGTCCTAGGAGTTACAAGAGTGCAAGGCCCAACTTGAGGCCGCACTAGCTGCCGCAGGAGGAAGCACAGAGACCTCTCCTGGTAACACATTATTTCAAAAAGATAATCGGTGTGCGGCGTGTGTGTAAGTCTGACAATGATATTGCAGATGCTGCCGGACTAGATCCGGACAAGCAACAACTGCTGCGCCAGTTGAAGGCCGGCGAGAGGGTGCTGACGAAAGTGCAGCAGGAGAGGAACAAACTCCAGGATGCCCATGCCCAGCTTGGAGAGGAGCTGAAGGGTGTTCGGGCCGAGCTGTCTGGCTCCGTAAAGGAGAATCAGCGGCTTCGTCGCGACATCTGTAGTAAGTGCTTGAGCGAACTCATTTGAAAAGAAGAGTTCGGCGAGGAAGTCAATTGACAGAAATATGTCTGTAGGTGTGCTCACAGGTCGCCCCGTAGAGGAGATGCCCGTATCAACGGGTGATCAACTTCCTGAGCTGGTGCAACTGCTCGAACGAGTTCGGCAGGTGATGAGCGGCGTCGTCCAGGCTTTATGGCTGTCCCTCTCCCTGCCCGAGGGCCTTGGGGAGCTTGCGGAGAAGCTTCAGGGAGCGCGGCAGCGCTTCCATTTATGGAAGATATCGGCCTGCCGCCAAGGTGCTCGGGAGGCTTGGGCCATGGTGAAGACGCGGTACAAGAAGGCGGATCCCAACCACATGGCCGAGGTCGGACCTGTGGGACCCGATGGAAAGGAGATCCCTGTTCGTTTAGTGTACGGCCAAGTAGAGTTGGCCGCTAAATACTCCCAACGGGACTGTAAATTAGACAACCTGTTAGACGGGATTGAGGAGGAATACAGTCAGTCGATTTGACAATGTATTGTAAAATTACATGTAAAATGCCTTCTAGCCGGATTGTAGATCGTTTGTCTTTGCCGACCTTTTCGCTTCAACCTCGGGACCCTAGAGTCCGGAGTGTGTCCGAATACCTTATTGGTTAAGAAACAACTGGGGCATGCATGGAGACCAGGCGTAGGGGTCATTAGTGCTTTATCAGACAAGTGCCCAACTAGTTATGTTATATTACATGGTTAGTAAGAAACATCTTCCAGGGAGAATAGTTCCGTTAAGGGTTCCTTTCCCTGGGAGGCATGCCCTAAAGTGCATGTCCGAACAGCGAAAAGAGCAGTAAAACATCTGGGGGCAGATAAATAAATAGTTAAAAAAATCATCTTTCAAGTCACCGACCGAATATTCCCTTAAGAACGCTAGCTTTCGGCTTCACCCAGTCCGAGGTACACATCCGACTGACCCGGCAGTAACAATCGCAGAGGTGCTCCCTTTACCTCCTAGCCGAACAATCGGGAACGTAGGGGTAAGCACAGGAGCCAGGCAACCCAGCTTGGCCAAAACTTAAGTCATATCGATGCATATAATGGTGAATAAAAGGTGCATGTGGAAGTTTGACACATGTTCTGGGCATGAAGCCCTTATAAGTAAGCTTCTGGTAAAGAAGCCCCCAGGTATAATGAGTGCGGATAGCACATCAAGTGTGTGCGAACAATGCGCAAGTTGGCCTTTAAGGGTTTTTATGAAAAGGGGCGAGAGAAAAAAGAGAAACAGAAGACAGCTGAAGTGTAAAAATTTGGATGGGGGAAGGGGACGAACTCTTAGTCCGGCGCTAGGCATAGAATCTTCGGAGGCAGGCTGCGTTCCATGGGTTCGGCTCGAGTCGGTTGTCCGACGCATTTCTCAGACGGTATGCCCCGCCGGTCAGGACTTGATCGATAATGAAGGGGCCTTCCCATTTGGGTTTGAGCTTGTCCTTTTTCTTGTCCGGCAGGCGTAGAACTAGTTCGCCAACATTGTAAGTCTTAGCCCGTACTTCTCTGCTTTGATATCTTCGAGCCTGCTGCTGATAGAATGCGGAACGAGCCTTGGCGACGTCGCGTTCTTCCTCCAATGCGTCCAAGCTGTCCTACCGATCCATCTCGGCTTCTCTTTCTTCGTACATGCGCACTCGAGGTGAGTCATGAATGATGTCGCAGGGCAAAACTGCCTCTGCGCCGTATACCATAAAAATGGTGTGAATCCGGTAGTACGGTTGGGCCTTGTCCGCAGCCCCCAGAGTACGGAGTCGAGCTCCTCTACCCAGTGCGTGTCAGATTTCGTAAGGGACCGCACTAGTCTGGGTTTGATGCCGCTCATTATTAGACTGTTTGCTCGTTCCACTTGACCGTTGGTTTGAGGATGATAGACTGAAGCGTAATCGAGCTTAATGCCCATATTTTTGCACCATAATTTAACCTCGCCGGCCGTGAAGTTCGTGCCGTTATCGGTAATGATGCTATGGGGGACACCATAACGGTGTACTACCCCGGATATGAAGTCTATCACTGGTCCGGACTCTGCCGTTTTAACTGGCTTGGCCTCTATCCATTTGTTGAATTTGTCCACCATGACCAATAGGTACCTTTGCTTGTGGGTTCCCCCTTTAAGGGGTCCAACCATGTCAAGCCCCCAAACTGCGAACGGCCAGGTAATGGGTATAGTTTTGAGGGCGGTGGGTGGCATATGGCTCTGATTAGCAAAGAGCTGACAACCGACGCATCTTTGGACTAAGTCCTGAGCATCTGCCCGGGCCGTCGGCCAATAAAATCATATACGGAATGCTTTGCCTACAAGGGCCCGGGCTGCAGCGTGGTGTCCGCCTAGTCCGGCATGAATTTCAGCCAGGAGGTTTTGCCCTTCCTCTTCAGAGATACACCGTTGAAGGACTCCGGTAGTGCTTTTCTTATAGAGCTCTCCCTCGTGGACCTTGTAGGCTTTAGATCGCCGGACTATCCAGCGGGCCTCATTTTGGTCTTCGGAAAGTTCCTGCCTGAGTAAGTAGGCTAGGAATGGCTCTGTCCACGGGGCGATTACTGCCATTATTTCGTGGGCCGAGGGTGTTATTTCATCGGCTGAATCGCCGATTACGTCAGGTTGTTCTGTATTGGGTGGTGCGGCTACCTTCGGGTTGTTATTTCCGGACTCTTCTTCCCATAGTACGGATGGCTTAAAGAGCCGTTCCAGGAAGATGTTTGGAGGGACAGCGTCTCGTTTCGCGCCGATGTGTGCCAATACGTTGGCTGCTTGGTTATTATCTCGGGCTACGTGATGGAATTCGAGTCCTTCGAACCGAGCTGACATTTTTAGGACAGCGTTACGATAGGCTGCCATTTTCGGATCCTTGGCGTTGAAGTCTCCGTTTACTTGGGATATTGCGAGGTTTGAATCCCCGCGCACCTCTAGGCGTTGAATGCCCATGGAGATTGCCATCCGGAGGCCATGTAGGAGGGCCTCGTATTCGGCTGCGTTGTTGGAGTCCGTGTACATTATCTGAAGTACGTATTGGACTGTGTCCCCGGTTGGGGACGTCAATACGACGCCAGCCCCCAAGCCGGCCAACATTTTGGAGCCGTCGAAATGCATGATCCAATTGGAGTATGCGCCGTACTCTTTAGGGAGTTCGGCTTCAGTCCATTCGGCGACAAAGTCAGCCAAGACTTGCGACTTTATAGCTCGCCGAGGTTTATAAGTTATATCGAATGGTAAGAGCTCAATGGCCCATTTTGCAATCCTGGCCGTTGCATCGCGGTTATTTATAATGTCGTTGAGGGGCACTTAGGAGGCCACTGTTATCGAACACTCTTGAAAGTAGTGTCGGAGCTTCCGGGATGCCATGAACACCGCATAGGCTATCTTTTGATAGTGCGGGTAACGGGACTTGCAGGGAGTTAAGACAGTGGGTACGTAGTACACTGGTTTTTGAAGAGGGAATTTGTGCCCTTCTGTTTCTTGTTCGACGACGAGTACCGCACTTACAACTTGATGTGTTGCCGTGATGTATAACAACATTGGTTCACCCAGGTTAGGCACAGCCAGGACCGGATTTGTTGCCAATATGGCTTTGATTTCTTCGAGTCTGGCCGTGGCAGCATCCGTCCACTCGAAGTGTTCGGTGCGCCTAAGGAGGCGATAGAGGGGTAATGCCTTTTCTCCCAAACGGGAGATAAAGCGGCTTAGGGCCGCCACACATCCGGTCAATTTTTGTATTTGTTTGAGGTCTTTTGGAATATCTAGCTGTGATAGAGCTCGGATCTTGGCTGGGTTTGCTTCAATTCCTCTACCGGATACAATGAAGCCCAGGAGCTTTCCGGCTAGTACGCCGAAAACGCATTTTCCGGATTCAGCTTGATGTCATATGCTCAGAGGTTGTCGAATGTTAGCCTCAAATCATCTACTAGAGTCTCGACGTGTTTGGTTTTGACGACTACGTCGTCTACGTATGCTTCTACTATTTTGCCGATCTGGGTAGCCAGACATGTCTGAATCATGCGCTGATATGTTGCGCCGGCATTTTTGAGTCCGAAGGGCATCGTGTTGAAGCAGAATGGTCCATATGGAGTAATGAATGCCGTTGCGGCTTGGTCCGCTTCCGCCATCTTGATTTGATGGTAGCCAGAATATGCGTCAAGGAAGCACAATGAATCGTGCCCTGCAGTAGCATCGATTATTTGGTCGATGCGGGGGAGGGGGAAGGGATCCTTTGGGCAGGCCTTGTTGAGGTCTTTAAAATCGACACATAGGCGCCAGGATTTGTCCTTCTTTGGTACCATCACCAGGTTTGCTAGCCAGTCCGGATGTTTGATGTCTCTGATGAATCCGGCTTCCAGTAGTTTGGCTAGCTCTTCTCCCATTGCCTGTCTTTTGGGTTCGGAAAATCGCCGAAGTGCCTGTTTGACTGGCTTGAATCCTTTTAGGATGTTTAGGTTGTGTTCTGCCAATCTGCGTGGGATTCCTGGCATATCTGAAGGGTGCCAGGCAAAGATGTCCCAATTTTCCCGAAGGAATTCTCGCAGTGCGGCATCTACATCAGGGTTCAACTGTGCCCCGATGGAGGCCGTCTTTGTTGGGTCCGTTGGGTGGAACTGGAATTTGACTATTTCGTTCGCTGGTTTGAAAGAGGTGGACTTGGATCTCTTATCGAGTATCACATCATCCCTATTCACTGTAGAGCGCAGCGCAGTGAGTTCGTCTGCCGCTAGGGCTTCAGATAGTGCCTCCAGGGCTAATGCGGCTGTCTTGTTTTCGGCGCGGAGTGCTATGTCCGGATCACTAGCGAGAGTGATTGTTCCGCCGGACCCAGGCATCTTAAGCTTCATGTACCCGTAATGGGGTATGGCTTGGAAAATTGTGAATGCCTCCCGTCCTAATATAGCATGATATCCGCTGCTGAACGGGGCCACTTGGAACGTGACTTCTTCGGACCTGTAATTGTCTGGCGAGCCGAACACCACATCAAGTGTGATTTTTCCTGTGCAGCATGCTTCCCGGCTAGGGATTATTCCTCTAAAGGTTGTGCTGCTTCGCTCAATGCGGCTCCAGTCTATTTCCATTTTTTGAAGAGTTTCCTCGTAGATGAGGTTTAGTCCGCTGCCGCCATCCATGAGTACCTTGGTAAGACGAAAGCCGTCCACTATTGGACTGAGGACCAATGCGGCTGGTGCTCGGGCTGTTCGGAATTTAGGTTCGTCGCCGTCGTTGAAGGTGATGGCCGTGTCGCTCCATGGATTTGTTGTTGCTACTTGGTAGACTTCGGCGAGGCTGCGGATTGTTCGTTTTCGCACATTACTTGATGCGAAAGTCTCGAAGACTGTTGACACCGTACTGGTACTGTTGGAGTGGTTTTCCGGGCCTAGAAGCTCCTCGCCACTTTTGGCCAGCTGCCGCAATATCCAACATGCTTGAAGGCTATGTGTTGGGGTGGCGCCTTCTGTACTGTGAATTTTACAGGGTCCGTTGAGCCATCCCTCCAGTACGGTTCCTTGCCCTTTATGGGGTTTTTGCTTTTTGCTTTTTGTACCTGGTGCCTGAGTGTGCTGCACCCTTTTGTTGCGGACTAGGATTATATTCGGGGCCGGATTGTCCCAAAACTTAGTTTCGGTTTTCCGGAAACTCTCATCGCACAGTACTTTCGTACTATGGATGCCAGGTCGGAGAAGCGTGTAATTTCATGGCGACTGACGGCGTTCAAGATTCCCTCGTCCGTGCAATTATTGCAGAAAATTGAAATTGCGTTTTCCTCTTGGCAGTCCTTTATCCCGTCCATAACCAGGAGGAATCTGGCCCAGTAATGATGTACTGTTTCAGTGGGCGCTTGCCGGATTAGAGATAGATCGCATATGTCTGGGTGGGTGGGTGGAATTAAGTCCAAAACCTTACCCATCTTGAGGCTCAAGGGCCGACAAGTTCCTGAATTTGGAAGCTTGGATCGTTGGACGTCGTCCAACGGGTCTGGTCCGACGCCTGACTTTAGGTTCAGTGCTTGATCGAAGTCCGTCCCCCTGCGGGAGTCCGGCATGAAGGGTTCGGAAGCCCGGACGCGACTAGTTTTCAATATAGGAGAAGAGTCGCCGCGTTGTTCCTCCACCACCGCGACGTGGTGGGTAACTCCGGGAGAGTTAATATCTCTCAGATCGGTTTTAAGCCCAATCTGATTGTAGTCTGTAGCGACTCCCAGGGCGGCGATGCGATCCAAGAGCTCGTTTATGGACGAAAGCTCTATTGGATCCAACTGCTCGGCGAATTCCAAGTTGACGCGAAGACTGCTTTTGACGACCTGAGAGGTCGTCGTTGAAGCGGTGGCCGAACAGGCGGTCATGAGAAAACCACCCAGCCGGATAGTTTGGCCGGCGACCAAGGCTCCTTCGGCGAAGATACCGTCTTTAAAGACGGGAAGAGGCATCCTTCCTATCGGTGACGGCACAGAGGAACTCTCAATGAAAGCACCAATGTCGGTGTCAAAACCGGCAGATCTCGGGTAGGGGGTCCCGAACTGTGCGTCTAGGCGGATGGTAACAGGAGACAAGGGACACGATGTTTTTACCCAGGTTCGGGCCCTCTCGATGGAGGTAAAACCCTACTCCTGCTTGATTGATATTGATGATATGGGTAGTACAAGAGTGGATCTACCACGAGATCAAGGAGGCTAACCCTAGAAGCTAGCCTATGGTATGATTGTTGTAATGGTTGTCTTGTCCTACGGACTAAAACCCTCCGGTTTATATAGACACCGGAGAGGGCTAGGGTTACACAAAGTCGGTTATAATGGTAGGAGATCTACATATCCGTATCGCCAAGCTTGCCTTCGACGCCAAGGAAAGTCCCATCCGGACACGGGATGGAGTCTTCAATCTTGTATCTTCATAGTCTTGGAGTCCGGCTGACGATGATAGTTCGGCTGTCCGGACACCCCCTAGTCCAGGACTCCCTCAAAGAGTCTTGAGCGTTTGAGCTTGAGCCAATCCTTTGTCCTTAGTATTTTGAGGGATCCACTTTCATCATCCATGCCATGACATTCATTGAGCTTTCCTGAAATAATAGTCTTGGAATAGCATTAGCTCAGTGAGCTATATGTTGTTATGAATTACCAAAACCACCTAGGGATAGTTGCACTTTCATCTCCTCTTGGGTACCATAAGCCAAAGTTTGGGGTATGAGCCAAATATCGAAAGATTCGCTTGACCGCCACAAAGTGGCTTTCCTTAGGTGCGGCTTGAAACCGTGCACAAATTCCCACACTCAACATGATATCCGGTCTAGATGCACAAAGGTAAAGCAAGGATCCAATCATGGAGCGATATACCTTTTGATCCACCGCTTTACCATTGGGATCAATGTCAAGTTGGCATTTAACGGGAATTGGAGTGGAGGCCGGCTTGACATCACTTAGCTTGAATCTCTTGAGCATGTCTTGAGTGTATTTTGCTTGGTTTATGAAGGTTCCTTCTCTTCTTTGCTTGATTTCGAACCCGAGAAAGAACTTCAACTCTCCCATCATAGACATATTGAACTTTGAGGTCATGAGAGCGGCAAATTCTTCATTGAAAGCTTTGTTAGGGGAACCAAAGATAATATCATCAACATATAGTTGGCACACAAACAACTCCCCTTTGACCTTCTTAGTAAAAAGAGTGGGGTCGATTTTCCCAATTTTGAACCCACGATCTTGTAACAACTCAGTAAGATGCTCATACCACGCACGTGGGGCTTGTTTAAGGCCATAGAGCGCCTTGTTGAGTTGGTACACATGATCGGGGAAATATGGATCCTCAAACCCCGGGGGTTGTTTGACATACACCAACTCATTAATGGGACCATTAAGAAAAGCACTCTTCACATCCATTTGTTGCAACTTGAAATTATGATGAGAAGCATAAGCAATCAACAAACAAATAGATTCAAGGCGAGCAACGGGAGCAAAGGTTTCACCCGTAGTCGATACCCTCGACTTGGGAGTAGCCTTGTGCCACCAAACGAGCCTTGTTGCAAACAATGATTCCATGAGCACCTTGCTTGTTCTTGAATATCCACTTGGTTCCAATGACATTATGATTCCCGGTTGGACTTGGCTCTAATTTCCACACTTGGTTGTGCTCGAAGTTGTTGAGTTCTTCATGCATGGCATTGAGCCAATCCGGATCCTCGAGCGCCTCATAGACCTTTTGGGGTTCGACACAAGAAACAAACGCGTGATGTTCACAATAGTTTGCTAATTGTCTACGAGTGCTTACCCCTTTCTTAGGTTTCCAACCACATTCTCCATGAGATGACCTTTGGTAGTGAGCTTGGAAGCGATCTTCGCGGCACGACGCTCTAATTCCTCCTCAGATGTGAAAAGAGGAGGGGTAACTTGATCATCTTGAGCGCCGTCTTGAGCTTGTTCTTGATCTTGAGCTTGCTCTTGATCTTGAACTTGCTCGAAAGGGAGAACCTGACCTTGGGCATCACTTGGTGGTTCACCACCATCTTGAGGTTGATCTTGCCCTTGATCTTGTTCACGATGTTGAGGGCCTTCACTTTGTTCTTCGGAAGCGTGTGGGTCTTAGGTTGGTGATGGCTCCACTTGAGTGGAGCATTGTCCTTCTCCTTCGGCCACAAGGGGTTCCTCAATGGGTAGGATATGACCAACACCCATTCTTCTTATGGCCCGGGGAGGAATTTCATCACCTACATCACAAGTACCACTTTGCTCCACTTGGGAGCCATTATTATCGTCAAACTCCATGTTACACGTCTCCTCAATGAGTCCGATGGACTTGTTGAGGACACGGTAAGCACGAGAGTTTGTAGCATAACCAAAAAATATGCCCTCATGAGCTCTAGCCTCAAATTTAGAAAAACGAACACCTTTCTTGAGAATGAAACACTTACACCCGAACACCCGAAAGTACTTGAGGTTGGGCTTGTTACCGGTGAGTATTTCATAGGGAGTCTTGTTCAATCCTTTGCGGAGATAGAGCTGATTGGATGCATGACATGCTGTGTTGATGGCTTCGGCCCAAAAGTTGTAAGGAGACTTGAACTCTGCCATCATGGTCCTTGCCGCATCCATCAACGTCCGATTCTTCCTCTCGGCGACAAAATTTTGTTGAGGGGTGTATGGTGCAGAATATTGATGCTTGATCCCCTCATCACTAAGAAACTCATCCAAGGTGTAGTTCTTGAACTTAGTGCCTTTGTCACTCCTTATTGTCAAGATCTTTGCATCATGTTGATGTTGAGCTTCATTTGCAAAGTCGATGACGGTTTGTTGAGTCTCACTCTTCCTCTTGAAGAAATATACCCAAGTATATCTTGAATAATCATCCACAATCACCAAGCAATACTTTCTACCCCCAAGGCTATCAAAGGATGGAGGCACAAAGAGATCCCTGTGAAGGAGCTCGAAGGGTCTCTTCAAGTAGATGATAGTGAAGGAAACATGCCCTAGAGGCAATAATAAAGTTATTATTTATTTACTTATTTCATGATAAATGTTTATTATTCATGCTAGAATTGTATTAACCGGAAACATGATACATGTGTGAATACATAGACAAACATAACGTCACTAGTATGCCTCTACTTGACTAGCTCATTAATCAAAGATGGTTATGTTTCTTAACCATAGACATGTGTTGTCATTTGATTAACGAGATCACATCATTAGGAGAATGATGTGATTGACATGACCCATTCCGTTAGCCTAGCACTTGATCGTTTAGTATATTGCTATTGCTTTCTTCATGACTTATACATGTTCCTGTAACTATGAGATTATGCAACTCCCATTTACCGGAGGAACACTTTGGGTGCTACCAAACGTCACAACGTAACTGGGTGATTATAAAGGAGTACTACAGGTGTCTCCAAAGGTACATGTTGGGTTGGCGTATTTCGAGATTAGGTTTTGTCACTCCAATTGTCGGAGAGGTATCTCTGGGCCCTCTCGGTAATGCACATCACTATAAGCCTTGCAAGCAATGTAGCTAATGAGTTAGTTACAGAATGATGCATTACGTACCGAGTAAAGAGACTTTCCGGTAACGAGATTGAACTAGGTATTGGATACCGACGATCGAATCTCGGGTAAGTAACATACCGATGACAAAGGGAACAACGTATGTTGTTATGCGGTTTGACCGATAAAGATCTTCGTAGAATATGTGGGAGCCAATATGGGCATCCAGGTCCCGCTATTGGTTATTGAGGGCGAGGACGTCATCGAGCTGAACGTGTGCAGAACTCAGAGGTTCCGTGCGTTCGGTACTTGGATCGGTCGGATCATGAAGACATACGACTACATCAACCGCGTTGATAAATGCTTCCGCTTAGCGATCTTCAAGGGTATGAAGATACGCTCCCCTTCTCGTTGCTATACATCACCATGATCTTGCGTGTGCGTAGGAATTTTTTTGAAATTACTACGTTCCCCAACAGTGGCATCCGAGCCTAGGTTTAATGCGTTGATGTTATATGCACGAGTAGAACACAAGTGAGTTGTGGGCGATACAAGTCATACTGCTTACCAGCATGTCATACTTTGGTTCGGCGGTATTGTTGGATGAAGCGGCCCGGACCGACATTATGCGTACACTTACGCGAGACTGGTTCTACCAACGTGCTTTGCACACAGGTGGCTGGCGGGTCTCTGTTTCTCCAACTTTAGTTGAACCGAGTGTGGCTACGCCCGGTCCTTGCGAAGGTTAAAACAACACTAACTTGACGAACTATCATTGTGGTTTTGATGCGTAGGTAAGAACGGTTCTTGCTAAGCCCGTAGCAGCCACGTAAAATTTGCAACAACAAAGTAGAGGACGTCTAACTTGTTTTTGCAGGGCATGTTGTGATGTGATATGGTCAAGACGTGATGAGATATAAGTTGTTGTATGAGATGATCATGTTTTGTTGAAGTTATTGGCAACTGGCAGAAGCCCTATGGTTGTCTCTTTGTTGCATAAGATGCAAGTGCCAAATAATTGCTTTACTTTATCGCTATGCGATAGCAATAGTTGCAAGAGCAATAGTTGGCAAGACGACCATGTGACGACAAATTGATATAGATCAAGATGATGAAGATCATGGTGTCGTGCCGGTGATGATAGAGATCATGACAGTACTTTGGAGATGGAGATCAAAGGCGCAAGATGATCATGGCCATATCATGTCACATATTTTGATTGCATATGATGTTTATCTGTTATACATCTTATTCTGTTTTGTTTGACAGTAGCATTTTAAGATGATCTCTCACTAATTATCAAGAAGTGTTCTCCCTGAGTATGCACCGTTGCGAAAGTTCTTCGTGCTGAGACACCACGTGATGATTGGGTGTGATAGGCTCTACATTCAAATAGAACGGGTGCAAAACAGTTGCACACACGGAATACTCAGGTTAAACTTGACGAGCCTAGCATATACAGATATGGCCTCGGAACACAGAGACCGAAAGGTCGAGCGTGAATCATATAGTAGATATGATCAACATAGTGATGTTCACCATTGAAAACTACTCCATCTCACGTGATGATCGGACATGGTTTAGTTGATTTGGATCATGTGATCACTTAGATGACTAGAGAGATGTCTGTCTAAGTGGGAGTTCTGAAGTAATATGATTAATTGAACTTAAATTTATCATGAACTTAGTCCTGGTAGTATTTTGCAAATTATGTTGTAGATCAATAGGTTGCGTTGTTGCTTTCATATGATTATTTTGATATGTTCCTAGAAAAAACTGTGTTGAAAGATGTTAGTAGCAATGATGCGGATTAGATCCGTGATCTGAGGTTTATCCTCATTGCTGCACAGAAGAATTATGTCCTTAATGCACCGCTAGGTGACAAACCTATTGCAGGAGCAGATGCAGACGTTATGAACGTTTGGCTAGCTCAAAAGGATGACTACTTGATAGTTTAGTGCACCATGCTTAAACAGCTTAGAATCAGGACTTCAAAGACGTTTTGAACGTCATGGACCATATGAGATGTTCTAGGAGTTGAAGTTAATATTTCAAGCAAATACCCGAGTTGAGAGATATGAAGTCTCCAACAAGTTCTATAGCTAAAAGATGGAGGAGAATCGCTCAACTAGTGAGCATGTGCTTAGATTGTCTGGGTACTTCAATCGCTTGAATCAAGTGGGAGTTAATCTTCTAGATAAGATAGTGATTGACAGAATTCTCTAGTCACCATCACTAAGTTACTAGAACTTCGTGATGAACTATAGTATGCAAGGGATGACATAAACGATTCCCAAGCTCTTCGTGATGTTGAAATCGACGAAGGTAGAAATCAAGAAAGAGCATCAAGTGTTGATGATTGACAAGACCACTAGTTTCAAGAGAAGGGCAAAGGGAAAGAAAGGGAACTTCAAGTGGAAAGACAAGCAAGTTGTCACTCCTGCGAAGAAGCCCAAAGCTGGACCATAGCCTGAAACTGAGTGCTTACACTGCAAAGGAAATGGTCACTGGAAGCGGAAATGCCCTGAATATTTGGTGGATAAGAAGGATGGCAAATTGAACAATGGTATATTTGATATACAGGTTATTGATGTGTGCCTTACTAGTGTTTATAGTAGCCCCTGAGTATTTGATACTTGTTCGGTTGCTGTGATTAGTAACTCGAAACAGGAGTTACAGAATAAATAGAGACTAGTTGAAGGGGAAGTGACGATGAGTGGTGGAAGTAGTTCCAAGATTGATATGATCATCATCGTACACTCCCTATACTTTCGGGATTAGTGTAGAACCTAAATAAGTGTTATTTGGCATTTGTGTTGAGCATGAATATGATTTGATCATGTTTATTGCAATATGGTCATTCATTTAAAATCAGAGAATAATTGTTGTTCTGTTTACATGAATAAAACCTTCGATGGTTATACACCCAATGAAACTAGTTTGTTGGATCTCGATCGTAGTGATACACATATTCATAATATTGATGCCAAAAGATGCAAAGTTAATAATGATAGTGCAACTTATTTGTGGCACTGCCGTTTGGGTCATATCGGTGTAAAGTGCATGAAGAAACTCCATAAAGATGGATTTTTGGAATCACTTGATTATGAATCATTTGATGCTTGCGAACCGTGCCATTTGGGCAAGATGACTAAAACTCCGTTCTCCGGAACAATGGAACAAGCTACTGACTTATTGGAAATAATACATACCGATGTATGCGATCCAATGAGTGTTGATGCTCATGGCAAGTATCGTTATTTTCTAATCTTCACAAGATGATTTGAGCAGATATGGTATATCTACTTGATGAAACATAAGTCTGAAATAGTTGAAAGGTTCAAAGAATTTTAGAGTGAAGTGGAAAAATCATCGTAACAAGAAAATAAAGTTTCTGCGATCTGATCGCGGAGACGAATATTTGAGTTACGAGTTTGGTCTTCAATTAAAACAATGTGGAATAGTTTCAAAGCTCACGCCACCTGGAACACCACAATGTTATGGTGTGTCCGAACGTCGTAACCGCACTTTATTGGATATGGTGCGATCTATGATGTCTCTTACCATTATCGTTTTGGGGTTATGCATTAGAGACATCTGCATTCACGTTAAAAGGGCACCATCTAAATCCGTTGAGACGACACTATATGAACCGTGGTTTAGCAAGAAACCCAAGTTGTCGTTTCTTAAAGTTTGGGGCTATGATGCTTATGTGAAAAAGTTTCATCCTGATAAGCTCAAACCCAAATCGGAGAAGTGTGTCTTCATAGAATACCCAAAGGAAACTGTTGGGTACACCTTCTATCACAGATCCGAAGGCAAGATATTCGTTGCTAAAAATGGATCCTTTCTAGAGAAGGAGTTTCTCTCGAAAGAAGTGAGTGGGAGGAAAGTAGAACTTGATGAGGTAACTGTACCTTCTCCCAAATTGGAAAATAGTTCATCACTGAAATCAGTTCTAGTGATTCCTACACCAATTAGTGAGGAAGCTAATGATAATGATCATGAAACTTCAGATCAAGTTACTATAGAACCTCGTAGGTCTTCCAGAGTACGGTCCGCACCAGAGTGGTACGGTAATCCTATTCTGGAAATCATATTACTAGACCATGATGAACCTACGAAGTATGAGGAAGCGATGATGAGCCCAGATTCCACAAAATGGTTTGAGGCCATGAAATCTGAGATGGGATCCATGTATGAGAACAAAGTGTGGACTTTGGTGGACTTGCCTGATGATCGGCAAGTCATAGAAAATAAATGGATCTTCAAGAGGAAGACGGACACTGATAGTAGTGTTACTATCTACAAAGCTAGACTTGTCGAAAAAAGGGTTTTGACAAAGTTCAAGGTGTTGAATACAATGAGATTTTCTCACTCGTATCGATGCTTAGAAGTCGGTCCGAATCATGTTAGCAATTGCCACATTTTATGAAATTTGGCAAATGGATGTCATAACTACATTCCTTAATGGATTTATTAAATAAGAGTTGTATATGATACAACCAGAAGGTTTTGTCAATCCTAAATGTGCTAACAAAATGTGCAAGCTCCAACGATCCATCTATGGACTGGTGCAAGCATCTCAGAGTTGGAATATACGCTTTGATAAGTTGATCAAAGCATATAGTTTTATACAAACTTGCGGTGAAGCCTGTATTTACAAGAAAGTGAGTGGGAGCACTACAACATTTCTGATAAGTATATGTGAATGACATATTGTTGATCGGAAATAATGTAGAATTATTCTGCAAAGCATAAAGGAGTGTTTGAAAGGAGTTTTTTCAAAGAAAGACCTCGACAAAGCTGCTTACATATTGGGCATCAAGATTTATAGAGATAGATCAAGATGCTTAATAGGACTTTCACAAAGCACATACCTTGGTAAAATTTTGAAAAAGTTCAAAATGGATCAGGCAAAGAAAGGGTTCTTGCCCGTGCTACAAGGTGTGAAGTTGAGTCAGACTCAAGACCCGACCATAGCAGAAAATAGAAAGAGAATGAAAAGTCATTCCCTATGCCTCAGTCATAGGTTCTATAAAGTATGTTATGCTGTGAACCAGACCTGTTGTATACCTTGCTCTGAGTTTGACAAAGGAATACAATTTGGATCTAAGAGTAGATCACTGGACAACGGTCAAGAATATCCTTAGTGAGGACTAAGGAGATGTTTCTCGATTATAGAGGTGATAAAAGAGCCTGTCGTAAAAGTTACCTCAATGCAAGTTTTCACACCGATCCAGATGACTCTAAGTCTCAATCTGGATACATATTGAAAGTGGGAGCAATTAGCTAGAGTAGCTCCGTACAGAGCATTGTAGACATAGAATATTTGCAAAAATACATACGGCTCTGAATGTGACAGACCCGTTGACTAAGCTTCTCTCACGAGAAAAACATGATCACACCTTAGTACTATTTGGGTGTTAATCACATAAGCGATGTGAACTAGATTATTGACTCTAGTAAACACTTTGGGTGTTGGTCACATGACGATGTGAACTATGGGTGTTAATCATATATAGATATGAATATTGGTGTTAAATCACATGGCGATGTGAACTAGATTATTGACTCTACTGCAAGTGGGAGACTGAAGGAAATATGCCCTAGAGGCAATAATAAAGTTATTATTTATTTCCTTATTTCATGATAAATGTTTATTATTCATGCTAGAATTGTATTAACCGGAAACATGATACATGTGTGAATACATAGACAAACATAACGTCACTAGTATGCCTCTACTTGACTAGCTCATTAATCAAAGATGGTTATGTTTCCTAACCATAGACATGTGTTGTCATTTGATTAACGGGATCACATCATTAGGAGAATGATGTGATTGACATGACCCATTCCGTTAGCCTAGCACTTGATCGTTTAGTATATTGCTATTGCTTTCTTCATGACTTATACATGTTCCTGTAACTATGAGATTATGCAACTCCCGTTTACCGGAGGAACACTTTGGGTGCTACCAAACGTCACAATGTAACTGGGTGATTATAAAGGAGTACTACAGGTGTCTCCAAAGGTACATGTTGGGTTGGCGTATTTCGAGATTAGGTTTTGTCACTCCGATTGTCGGAGAGGTATCTCTGGGCCCTCTTGGTAATGCACATCACTATAAGCCTTGCAAGCAATGTAGCTAATGAGTTAGTTACAGAATGATGCATTACGTAACGAGTAAAGAGACTTGCCGGTAACGAGATTGAACTAGGTATTGGATACCGACGATCGAATCTCGGGTAAGTAACATACCGATGACAAAGGGAACAACGTATGTTGTTATGCGGTTTGACCGATAGAGATCTTTGTAGAATATGTGGGAGCCAATATGGGCATCCAGGTCCCGCTATTGGTTATTGACCGGAAACGTGTCTCGGTCATGTCTACATAGTTCTCGAACCCGTAGGGTCCGCATGCTTAACATTTCGTTGACGATATAATATTATATGAGTTATGCATGTTGGTAACCGAATGTTGTTCGGAGTCCCGGATGAGATCATGGACATGACGAGGAATTCCGGAATGGTTCGGAGATAAAGTTTGATATATGGGATAATAGTGTTTGATCTCCGGAAGGGTTCCGGAATTCACCGGAAGGGGTTCCGGATGTTTCCCGAAATGTTTGGGTACGAGAACACGTTATTTGGGCCAAAGGGGAAAGCCCACAAGGTTTTTGGAAAGCGCAAATGGAAGTTTTGCGGAGTCCAGGGGCCAGACGCCAGGGTCCCTGGCGTCTGGGTCCAGACATCGGGAACCCTGGCGTCTGGCCCTGGAGTCCGAGAAGGACTCTTGCCTTTCGGGTGAAACCGACTTTGTGGAGGCTTTTACTCCAAGTTTTGACCTCAAGGCTCAACATATAAATAGAGGGGCAGGGCTAGCACCAATGAGACATCAAGAAACACCAAGCCGTGTGCCGGCAACCCTGTCCCCTCTAGTTTATCCTCCGTCATAGTTTCCGTAGTGCTTAGGCGAAGCCCTGCGGAGATTGTTCTTCACCAACACCGTCACCACGCCGTCGTGCTGCCGGAACTCATCTACTACTTCGCCCGTCTTGCTGGATTGATAAGGCGAGGACGTCATCGAGCTGAACATGTGCAGAACTCGGAGGTGCCGTGCGTTCGGTACTTGGATCGGTCGGATCGTGAAGACGTAGGACTACATCAACCGCGTTGATAAATGCTTCCGCTTAGCGATCTTCAAGGGTATGAAGATACACTCCCCTTCTCGTTGCTATACATCACCATGATCTTGCGTATGCGTAGGAATTTTTTTGAAATTACTACGTTCCCCAACAGATAGTCGTGGGAGGGTGAGCCTTCTCATGTAGCTTTCCTTCGATACAAGCACTGTAAGCACGATCTTTGGCAAAACTAACATTTGTTAGTCCACGGACATGGTCCCCCTTGAGAATACTTTGCAAAGATCTCATACTGACGCGGGCTAAATGGTGATGCCAAAGCCATCCCACATCAACTTTAGCCATTAGGCATGTCGCAGTCTTAGTGGGTTGCTCCGAAAAGTTAATCACATAAAGACCATTCTCGACATGCCCAACAAAGGCTACTTTAAGAGTCTTGCTCCACAAGAGGGCCATGGTATCAATATCAAGAATGTGGCAAAGCCCATGAGTGCAAGTTGACGGACGGAAAGTAGATTGTAAGCAAGGGACTCAACAAGCATGAATTTCTCGATCGTGAGATCATGAGACATGACAACCTTGCCAAGACCCAATATCTTAGAAGACGAGGCATCACCCCACTCGATGTTGGTGGGCACAGAAGGGATCTTGTGCACATCCACCACCAAGTCCTTTCTTCCGGTCATATGATTTGTGGCTCCACTATCGAGCAACCATGACCCCCCACCGGAAGCAAACACCTACAAGAGATCAATGCTTGGTTTTAGGTACCCATTTTGTAATGGGTCCTTTGATGTTAGTAACAAGGGTCTTAGAAACCCAAATAGACCATTCAATGTACTCATAAGGAGAACCAACAACTTTAGCATAAACATGCCCATCACTAGCACGATAAAACACATCAGAAGGGTTAAAGTCGCCGGCTTTGTTGGAAGGGGTGTCATTGCCCTTTTTGACATCACCACCCTTCACATTGTTCTTCTTCTCCTTAGGAGCACCCTCTCCCTCCTTCACAAAAGTTTGCTTGAGAGGGGGAGGTCGTTTGGTATTGTCGTTCTTCTTCTTGTTCTTGGACTTGGGTGCGAACCCAACTCCCTCCTTGGCCACAACTTCCTTTTGATTGCTCAAAAGTTCATTGAGGTTCTTCTCACCTTGTATGCACGTCACAAGGCCTTTCTCAAGTTGCTCCTTCAACTTGGCATTCTCCTCCACAAGATGCACATGCTCACAACACGGGTTAGTAGCATTTGCATTATAAATTAATACCATATGAGGAAAGGTGGCTTTCTCCTTGGTTAGCTTCACTTGGAGTTGATCATGAGACTCCTTGAGGCTAGCATGAGCACCCTTCAAGACTTGTGGTCCTTGTCGAGTATATCAAACTCGTCCTTGAGTCTAGCATGGTCAACCCCAAGTTTAACCTTCTCGGAATTTAGCACACGAAATACAACAAGAGCATGATCAAGATCTTTCTTTAATTTAGCATGATCATCGTTGTGTGACTCCTCAAGAGCCAAAGGATGCCCAGGCTCTTCCTCAAGAGCATTAGAGAGATCCGATATCTCATCGGCATAGTCACGACTATGACCTTTCATCTTAGAGATGGTTTCTTCATGAGCCTCGATCATGTCATTGGCTTCACCAAGTTGTTCCAAGAGAGCAACGAAGTGCTTCTTGGATTTGCCCTTGAGCTTACTCATAAAAGACTCAAATTCATTTACTTCCTCATTAGACCCCTCACTTTCATTAATGCAATCCGTCAAGGAGGGATTAGTAATGATGGTGGTTTTGATGTTGGGGGTTACCTTGTTGGTGGCTTTAGCCATGAGGCACTTGGCGGTGATGTTCTCGTTGGGTGAGTCGAATAGGGACACCCGTGGAGTTGTGGCAATGGCAACGGAGGCCATGGCCATGGCTTCACTATCTTCATCATCATCATCATCCTCATGGTATTCTTCTTGAACCACCAACCCTCTAGTTGGAGTCTTCTTGGTGAAGTTGTTCTTGTTGGGGAAGGACTTGGCTTTGTCTTTTCGGATGAGCTTGCCACCATTGTCTTCCCTCTTCTCGTAAGGTCACTCTGCAACAAAATGGCTCACATTGCCACAAATGTAACATTTTCTCACACATTGCTTGCCCTTGAAGCTACTTGAGTTATTCTTGTTGAAGTTTGGCCTTGTGTTCTTCTTGCTCCAAAATTTCCTTGAAGCAAGAGCCATGTGCTCATGATAATCATACTTAGTATCTTCGGGGTTGCTCTCCTCTTCTTCCTCATCATCCCCTTCTTCCACACAAACCTTGGCCTTCAAGGAAAGGTTGGGCTTCTTTGCTCTTTGAGAACACAACACCGCATTGTCGGCGGTCTTGTCCAAGATCATCATTGCCACAAACTCATCCAACACTTCACTTGAGGACAAAATGTGGAAGTCCGGCCTTTGACGGATGACGGAGGACATGGCTTTGTGGTAGGGCATCATGGCCTTGAGGAACTTGTGCTTGATCCAATTGCCATTCGTATCCTTGCTCCCATGACCTCGGAGTGAGACCAACAGAGTGGTTAGTCTCTGGTAAAGCTCTTGAGGTTCTTCATCTTCATTCATTGCAAACTCATCGGCTTCATCTTGCACCACTTCATAGTTTGAGCGTTGAATGCTTGCGCTTCCCTTATAGAGGGAGACAACATGGTGCCATTCTTCCTTGGCCACGGTGAAGGGTCGGAGATGAGCAATATCTTGGGGTGGAATAGCATGAGGATGAAGAGAACATTCTCATTGAATTGATTATCCGCGGCTTCTCTTTGGGTGAAGTTGCTTCGGTCATGCGGATAGAAACTTTCTTCAATGATTCTCCAAAGATTAGTGTTAACATGATTTAAATGACGCTTAAAGCGATAGACCCAAGCGTCAATGTCCTCATTCTTCACAATCTTGGGAGGAGACCCCGCATGATTTAGATGCGTGGAGGGAACCGGTCCTCCATAAGTGAGAGGTGGTTCAACATGAGAATAGATGCCATTACCACTTTTACCACTAGGCAAAGGAACCTTTTCACTAGAAGCTTCCCCTTTATCGGAGTTGGCATCCGCCACCTTGTTAGTGGGAGCAACCACTTCCAAAGGTGCGGTGGATAATTTAAGACCATCAAGGAACTCTTTGAACATGCCTTTGACCTCGGTCGTCATGGAGGTTTTCAATGTGTCCAAAGCCACATTGAATTCCTCACGTGAGACCGGGGATGCCCGATCGGCCGTAGACGAGGACGGAATCACAACGGGGTGCTCCTCCTCACCGTCTATGGTGTCAACCATACTCTTCAGATGGCAAAGTCCTTAATAAAGAGACGAGGCTCTGATACCAATTGAAAGGATTGATATAGTTGACTAGAGGGGGGGGGTGAATAGGCAACTAAACTTTTTAGCTTTTCTTTACCAAATTAAACTTTGCATCAAAGTAGGTTGTCTAGATATGCAACTAGGTGAGCAACCTATATGATGCAACTACACTAAGCACACAAGCAAGCAAGGGATAGAACACAATATATCTTGCATAACTAAAGGTAAGAGATAACCAAGAGTGGAACCGATGGAGACGAGGATGTGTTACCGAAGTTCCTTCCCTTTGAGGGGAAGTACGTCTCCGTTGGAGCGGTGTGGAGGCACAATGCTCCACAAGAAGCCACTAGGGCCACCGTATTCTCCTCACGCCCACACACAATGCGAGATGCCGTGATTCCACTATTGGTGCCCTTGGAGGCGGCGACCGAACCTTTACAAACAAGGTTGGGGCAATCTCCACAACTTAATTGGAGGCTCCCCACGACACCACGAAGCTTCACCACAATGGACTATGGCTCCGCGGTGACCTCAACCGTCTAGGGTGCTCAAACACCCAAGAGTAACAAGATCCGCAAGGGATTAGTGGGGGGAATCAAATTCTCTTGGTGGAAGTGTCGATCGAGGCCTTCTCAAGCAATCCCTAAAGAATCAACAAGTTTGATTGGCTAGGGAGAGAGATCAGGCGAAAATGGAGCTTAGAGCATCAATGGAGCTTGGGGATAGAAGAGGTAGTCAACTAGAGGAAGAAGACACCTCTTTTATAGTCACGGGACAATTCCAACCGTTACCCACCAACTCAGCCCGCTACCCGTGGTACTACCGCACAACAGGAGCAGTACTACCGCATGGACCTGCGGTACTACCGCGGAGGACCGCTGTACTACCGTGGGTGCGGCAGGGCCTGGACTCGTCCTGAAGTGCACCGATAGGGGGCGATAGAACTACTGATGCGGTACTATCGTGACCCCATGCGGTACTACCGCAAGGCAGGCACCGTCCAGGCACGGTAGGCACGGATATAAAAAATTACATCCGTGACTACATCCGCTGAGTTTTTATCTATGCAAAAGTCTGACACGGTACTACCACAAACCAGGTGCGGTACTACCGTGTAGGGTGCGGATGTAAAAAATTACATCCGCCCCTACTTCCGCTCATGCCGCTGTGCCTGGCCAGGCTTCACGGTACTACCGCGCCGAAGCACGGTACTACCGCGTTGGGCGCGGATGTAAAAAATTACATCCGCCCCTACTACCGCTCGCGCAGCAGTGCTTGGCCAGAGCTCACGGTACTACCACTCAGGACGAGCGGTACTATTGTGGGCGCCTACGGTACTACCGTACCGGGGCCTGGTACTACCGCTAGGGCCTGCGGTAGTACTGCTCTGGGGAGCAGTACTACTGCCAGCCTTTGAACAGTAACACTAGGAGTCCTTCATTTTGGAGAGACACGATGAGGCGGAGGAAGCTCCAAAGAGCCAAAAGGAAAGGAGGTGCAAAAGGAACATGTGTACGCGAGATTCCACCCAAACGTTTCCAATGCGGACCCCCTCTTAATAGTACGGCTTTCCTACAACTCAAATCCACCGAAAAGAAACATAGAGAAACACCATCTTCAATAGTATTCGAGGGGCATCAAATCAAGGGGCATCAAATCGTCTTGTGTTCATACATGATATATCTGAAAATCTCAATGCACATGATTAGTCCGCAAACGCATTATCATCAATCACCAAAACTACTAAGGGATAAATATGCCCTTACACGGAGCCTTTAGGCAAGTCCACATACTCAACCATCATATAGTCTTCTATGATTTCTAACACTCACCGCATACCCATGAGCAAAACATTTCAACCAGACACATAGAAAGATAAGGGCTTATAGTTTCGCCTCCTAACGTATTCACCTCGAGGGTAATGTCAACAATAATAACTCATGCTACCCATATTCAACTGGACATATGTGCCTAGATCTTTCCTCACCACATGATGCTTGCCAAAGGAGAAAAAATAAAAAGGAATAGAGGGAAAAACTTTTGACTCTTTGCATGAAAGTAAATACATAAAAGTAAAAGATAGGCCAAGGGAAGCAGAGGTTGCCATGCTCTTATTTGTTTGTATGCTCAACCCCTTAGTGCATAAGAATGTCACGTTGTATTGCCCCTTGTGATGGCGTCCTTTATTATGCAGTCTGTCGCTTTTATTCATCATCATCACAAGTTCGTACAATGCTCAATTTACTCTAACACTAAATGATCTCACACTTCTTGAAGCAATTTTTTATTGCCTTATTGCACTGATGACAACTTACTTGATGGATCTTGCTTAATCCCTAGGTAGGTATATCTATTAGCAATCCCAAGCGGTGTGATGGTATTAGCAAGTTTAATAGTGACATCTATTTCTTCTATTTCAGCGGGTGCTATGTCATTCATAATTTGTTGATATAAAGTAAAGGGAATAGCACTCACACTAGCACCTATGTCACATAAACCATGATAACAGTGATCTCCTATTTTTACTGAGACAACAGGCATGCCAACAATGGGTCTATGTCTTTCCTCTTTATTAGGTTTGGCAATTCTAGTAGCTTCATTGCAGAAGTAAATAACATGCCCATCTATATTTTCTTCTAGGTGATCTTTAACCATAGCAACATTAGGTTCTACTTTGATTTGTGCATCAGGTTTGGGTGTTCTAATATAACTTTTGTTAACCATAGTTGAAACCTTAGCATGTTCCTTTATCCTAACAGGGAAAGCTGGTTTCTGATCACCCACAAGTATAGGAGATCAATTGTAGCTCTTTTCGATAAGTAAGAGTGTTGAACCCAACAAGGAGTAGAAGGAAATGACAAGTGGTTTTCAGAAAGCGGTGTGATGGTGTCTCTATTAGCAAGTTTAATATCTCTAACAATCCCATGATGCTTTCCAAAGGAGAAAAATAAAAAGGAATAGATAGAAAACTTTGACTCTTTGCACAAAAGTAAAAGGTAGGCCCTTCGCAGAGGGAAGCAGAGGTTGCCATGCGCTTATTTGTTTGTATGTTCAACCCCTTAGTGCAAAAGAACGTCACGTTGTATTGCCCCTTGTGATAGCGACCTTTATTATGCAGTATGTTGCTTTTATCGTCACCATCACAAGTTCGTACAACGCTTAATTTTCTCTTACACTAAATGATCTCACACTTTTAGAAGCAATTTTTATTGCCTTATTGCACCGATGACAACTTACTTGAGGGATCTTGCTCAATCCCTAGGTAGGTATGGTGGACTCTTGAAAATAAGATTTGGGTTTAAGGGTTTTTGGATGCACAAGTAGTATCTCTACTTGGTGTGGAATTTTTGGCTAGCAAAGATAGGGGCAAGCACCACATGTTAAAGTATCTATGACAATATGACTTCTATGTGAATATGAACAAACATAAATCATTAAATTGTCGTCCTTGTCCAACGTCAACAATTTTGGCGTATAATATTTTGATGGGGGCTCACAATCACAAAAGATTTCTAGGATAGTATATTTATATGTGAATCTTCTTTTCCCTTATTAATTCTTTCATGAGTTGCATCATTGACCAATGCTATGTTTATCAATCTCTAATAAAATTTTCTACTTATACTTTTCCTTATGTGGTGTCATCACTTACCATAAGATTAGCATATGATCTTCTTGATTTATTTCCTTTCCTTTTTATTTATTTACTTTCTTTTTATTGCAACAAGAAAGTAAAGAAAGCAAAAACTCAAACTAACTTTATTATATATCTCGCACATGATTACAAGGGTAGATCACTAAGCAAAATTCTCGAAAAGAAAGGATCGAACTAAACTTTTATTTATCAAAAGCAAAAGACCGAAGTAAAATAAGTAAAGGCAAAAGATAGTGAGGATGATACGATACCGGGGTTCCTCCCCCAAGCTTGGCGAAAGCCAAGGGGAGTGCCCACACCCGAAACTCAATTTTCTTTTGGTGATGAAGAAAAAGGTGGTGGTGATGAAGCGATCCTATCCTTAAGGATCAAGAGATTCTCCAATCAACGGATGATGCTCCGGAGGTGGATGATATGCTCTTGATGTAGAATACTTTCATGAATGTGATACTTATTTTGCACATGAACCATTTCAATGATGCGAAAGGCTTCAATCTTAGTAGGAGTAAGATAAGCATAGTAAGGTTTAAGGATATCTTCTTCTTCTTCTTCCTCCTCTGCTGGCAGTGCTTGCTCGACCACCGGAGGTTGATCTACGGCAGCCTCCTTGCTCTCGTCTCCCTTGACGGCTTCCACAGGCTCTTCTCTCTTCAGCTCGATCTTCATCAACCAAGCATCCTCTTCTACATTGTTGGAGGGGGAAGAGGACATGATGCCTGGCTTAATGGATCTGACCAAAAACAGCAAGAAAAGAAAACAGAAGATTTCTCCGTGATATGGTGGTCAATAGGCTCAGTGGGTATATAAAGATTTTTTATCTTGGAAAACAAGCAAACAGAAAAAAGCAGAGTCCGAAAGGTGCCCCAGGTGGGCATAACCCACCTGGGTACACTTACTGGAAGTTTCTTATTTTCCTAATTTTCTAAATATTCCAAAACTGACAAGAAATATTTTTGCGGATTTTTTAGAGTCCGTTTACTTACCGTATCACGTACCTCCTTATTTTCATGATTCTGGAGTGTTCCGAAAAAACTCTTTTATGTGTTCTTCCGGTGTCAAAGTTTGGATAATATTGCTTTCAACATTAATGGGCGTACTTGAGATATAATGTTTTATTCGTTGCCCATTAACAACCTTCGGGTTCGTACCTTCGGCATTATTTATTTTGATAGCTCTAGACCGATAAACCTCCTCGATAGCATAGGGTCCTTCCCATTTTGAGAGGAGTTTTCCTACAAAAACCTGAAACGAGAGTTGTACAAAAGTTTGAAATTGGTATTTTATCATGCCATCTTTTAAATTGGTATTCTTCAACTTTAAACTCGCGCTTTTGGATTCTTTTATCATGCCATCTTTTAACTTTTTCTTTAAACAAATTGGTATTTTCATAAGCTTGGGTTCTTCATTCATCTAATGAGCTAATATCAAATAACCTATTTTCACCGGCAAGTTTGAAATCATAGTTGAGTTCCTTGATTGCCCAATATGCTTTATGTTCTAATTCAGGAGGCAAATGACATGCTTTTCCATAAACCATTTTGTAAGGAGACATACCCATAGGATTTTTATATGTTGTTCTATAAGTCCAAAGTGCATCATCTAATTTCTTAGACCAGTTCTTCCTGGACCTATTGACAGTCTTTTGCAAAATTAATTTTATTTCTGTATTGCTAAGCTCAACTTGACCACTAGAGTGAGTATGATAAGGTGATGCAATTCTATGGTTAACATCATACTCGGGAAGCATTTTACGGAAAGCACCATGAATAATGCGTGAACCACCACTACAAAAAATACACTTCTGTGGTGGTACATGTTTCTCACAGTAGGTCACGTTTTCTGTCATGCATGTACATCCATGATGATTCTATGCCAGAAGATAGTCATACATGTGCTATCGTAGAAGTGTTCCATGACATTACCAAAATTATCATCATGGAAGTGTCCACTTCCATGATGATAAATCGCGCGTCATATAAGTGCTTTCGTCAAGGGTGGTCGACACGTGGCATCCACCGTAATGGGTTGCCGTTAAGCTATCGGGTTTCGGTTTGGATCCGATAACCCGTTAACAACCCGAGCCAATGGGGATTTTCCACGTGTAAAATTCTCATTGGCCGGAGGAACCACGTGTCGGCTCACCTTTGGGACAGATGTCATCCACTCATTGGACAGGAGGCGCCTATGATAAATCGAGATGTGGCATGGCCCAACAGTGGCCCATTCCGGTGAAAAAGGCCGGCCTAGTAAAATAGCAGGCCGGCCCATATAAGGCCTACTTGTGTCAGGTCCATTTAAGCTCACGACCCATACGAGATGTGCCAATTCGGCCCATCAATGGTCCATTAATGATTTGACACCATTGCAACCCATCGTTAGTTCGAGCCCGTTATATATTTGGGCTCAATATCAGCCCGATGTGGTTTCGGCATGTTAACGACCCATTCAGGGGATGGGCCAATTTTCAGGATGTACATCTTTTGGCCTTTTAGCGACCCATTTAAGTGTTGGGCCAATTTTTGGTTCGGTGTGTCTTTCAGCCTGTTGACGGCCCATAAGTGAGTTGGGCCATTTGCCATAGGACCTGAGTTTTGGCCTTTTAACGACCCATGCTATTCATGGTCCAATACCAGCCCGGTTTCTCTTTCAGCCTGCTAAAGGCCCACAACACAGTTGGTCCATTTACAGTATGACTTGACTTTCGGCCTCTTAGCAGCCCATGCTCTTCATGGTCCAGTACAAGCCCGCTGTCTCTTTCGGCCCACTAAAGGCCCACAGTATAGTTGGGCCATATGTAGCCCAAACTAAGTATTGGCCTATTAACGGCTCATGAAATCAAATGGGCCCACCTGTTGCCCGCTTCGATGTCGGCATGTTAACGACCCGGGAGGTAAGAGGGCCGACCATTAACTTTCGGCCTGGTAATGTCCCATTAACTTAATGGGCCCACTAAAGTTAGGCTCAATTAGATTATTTGAGCCCATTACAACGAGCAATTATGCACAGGACCAAAACCGATCAAGCAAAGGTACGACATAAAGGGAAAAACGTTGCACATCCAACATATATTACAGGAAATTACATCCATTGGGCAATCAAAGATTGATACCAGTGCAAATAAATGAACAGAACCTAACGATCTACAATGTCACAATCTGCAACCTCAGCGTGGATGACGCCCATAAGCATGTGGCAAGTTCTTGCTCCTTTGCTACACTGTCTCTGAAAACATTGATCAGTTGTTGTTGCGCACGAATGTGCACCTCTGATTCCTCTACCATTTCCATCATTGCTTCAGCCATTAATTGCTTCACAAACATACATTTTTTCCGTTGCATTCAAGACAGAGGAAATTTAACACATTCAGATGGCGATTTTGGCAGGCTTGTATTATTGATAGTGGAGAGTGTCTCGACCACTGCATCATAACATAATTAGGACGGGAACCGAACAGATTAATCAAGAGTTATTGCCATATTACCTGGCCTAGATTTATTGGAAAGAAACAATGGGGTTGCCTTGCTGTTTTCAGAGTTTGTCTTCTTATCTTCAGCAACCTGCACCAAATTAACACACTAGCATTGCTATCATTGGCCAGGTCAGATAATAGGAAAGCAACATTGACACATCGAATGTTTGGGCAACCAGACCACACCAGACCACACCAAATTAACACAATATGGCACATCTATCATCAGCCAGGTAAGGTAATACGAAAGCAACATTGACACAATGAATGAATGGGCAACCAGATTAGCACTACAATTCAGTAATGTGCATGATATGAGATAGTACACTCATGCAACTCAGTATGCAAAACTACCAGGCAGTTTTCCTTACAAAAATCAGCATTGTCGCCTTTAACATTTTGCTACAACTGAATTTAGATCAAACAAAGGTTGGATTCACATCGATTAACAAAATACATGCTGATGTAAAAATATAGTGATATACAACAGGTACTTACATCAGCATTGGAGCACAGAGAATTCCCGCAAGATACTTTCCTCGAATACGATCCCAATACAGAAAGTCTTCTATACTTTAAGCTTATTTTCTAAAAGAGAGATGGGTAAGAAACATGTAGAAGATATGATCAGAATGCTATAAAATTTCATGATGCAAGGATATGCACACACTTCTTAGAATGGAGTTGACATATTTTTGCTGGACTAGAGCGGTGTCGTGGTGGGCGCACGGCAGATGCCATGTGATGGCTAAAGAGAGGAGGAGGCTCGAGGGCACTGGTGGGCTCCAGAGGCAGGGTTGGCATGAGCGAGCGCGGGACGCAAGACATACCCAGGTTCGGGGCTCCCCAGAGAGATAACACCCCTAGTCCTGCCGAGTGTGGTTGATATGCAACAGTACAAGGTTGCTCCTGGAGCTGTATGGAGGAAGAAGGAAGACTGGCCAAGGCTTAGACTGCTCCTTCTCCCTGGATGTGTTCTACTGATCGGTGGCTAGTTTCTTGTGTGCTTACTGCTTCTCTATCCTTTCTTACTTGCCCATATACGCGGGGGCTCCTGGGGGGTTTTATAATCCAACCCCCCAGGGGTACAACGGTAATGTTACAAGATTATAGGGCCGGGTCGTCAGCGTCTGGGGACCCGGGCTGGGACCCACCGGGGGCCTGCGGTTCGCCGAGTTCCCCTAGGTGTGGGCCCCGCATGCCTAGGGGGACTGTGCGCCGTCTTGTCGATCGTCAGGGAGTGGCCGACTCGAGTCGGGTATAGTGGTGCTCCATCAGGTCGCCGCTTGCTGGCGTCAGTGGTGACGATGGGGGCACTGTTGCCACGCCGGCCCTGGTCAGTGGGCAGGTGAGGGGCACTGTTGCCACGCTCCGGCTGACCAGAGGCATGGGTAGGGCACTGTTGCCTCGGTCATCAGTGGATGACGACTCGTCCCATCGTACGACCTGGATGGGATGGGAGCTGACCCGTGGCTGGGTTGAGGAAGACGCCAAGGGTGGAGCTGGCTTGTTCGGGAAGTCTTGGTCGTGCCAGGTTCGGCTTTCTTGTACTGGTTGTCAGGCCGAGTCGAGGTGCCTGGCCGGGTCAGAGAGTTTGGCCGGGTCGTGGGGCCTGGCCGGGTCGAGCAACCCGGCCAAGCGTGTACCGGCTTGAGGGGCGACGCTGGCACCATTGTTTTTGAAAAGGATCCGGTTCCGTTGCCTGCCCGGGGTTCACCCCCCGACAAGCGGACTAGTTCTTTGGCCACTGAAATCTGCTTATTATCAGTGGGAGTTGGGTTTCTCTGTGCTGGAGCAGTATCTATGAAAACTGGAGTTGGTTTATTATCTACTAGCATTTGGATCTTTTGCAAAGACCTGGTTTGTAACCCTTCAGATTCTAACATAGCCGTCTTCCCCTTGCATGCCTTATATAGAAGAATGGTGCTTCAATTATAAAACATGCTAAGTAGAGATGGAATAGGTACTGAAGAATAGAAAGGCATGACATATTGACATGTATTCCCTCCATCCGGAAATAAATGGATGGGTCTAGGCGTATCTCAGTTCTAGATACATCCAGTTTTATCCATTTCTACGACATGTAATCCTAATGGAGGGAGTATGATGTAAGAGCTAGGGATACGACATGACAACTGTGTAAAAAACACTACTTGAATGTAAAACTGTATGCTAGCAGAATACATACAGAAAAACACTAAGGCAACATATGCGTGTATGATTGGGAAACTAAGATGGCATTGCAAGAGATCACTAGAACAACACTTCAATGTAAAAAGAAGAACATGGTATGGTAGACGGATGAAGTACATACTGATGAATAAGAATGCATAAGATATTCAGAAGCATGATGTCCAAACTAAGCATATGGCATTGCGATAGAGTAGAATGACAGTACTTGAATTTGAAAACATGTTATCATGAATGGAATAGGCACTGAAAAACAGGAAGGCATGCCATATTTACATGCATGATCAGCAGGCTAAGCACAAGGCATTGCAACAGAGTAGATGGACTCGAGGACATTATATGCATGCTGTACCCATATCAAGGGCCAAGTTAGAGCAAGGACCTTGTGGGGTGAATAGGATTCATCATCTATCTGCAAGTCTTGTGAAGAACTGCCTTTACATGTTCCATCACATTGGGTATCATTGGCGTCAAGTTTGTTAGCCGTTACATTGCTCCGTGAGGTTCTTGTGGATAAATCAATGTGTGCAATTATATCTGACATGCATGGAAGACAACTAGTAGTTAGATTTATGTAATGAGTGCCTATAGGAGATGACATAAATAGTAGGGCTGGGGTTAACTAGCAGCAACAGGTCTCAAAAACTAAAGGGAGAACACAGATGAAAGCTACAAAATATGTATAGTTTGTACTCGAGATTAACTAGATGGCACACAAAAGTATTAAAGAACAACATAGGTAATACTAGAAGTGGTATAATACTATAATCACTAGCCTGTGTGATAGCATTGGCTGATGGATGATAACTATGGAACAACGTTACATAAAGAACAAGTCTCTTAGCTGAACTATGGAACAACGTTAACTCATGAACAAGACCCATAAAAGATCAACATGAATATACAATGAAATGTGATAATCTATTTTCCATGCTTAGATGAATAACAAAGCCAAAAATGTTACACACAAGTAAGATGAGGGTACAACCTATCTAGCCGCCATCCATAGGAGTGAGCATCATGTGCTGACTTGTCATTGGCCCTGCAGTTGTTGTGTCTTTCCATGTCGGGCACGCACATTCGATGCAGGGAACTGTTGAGTGGGGACTATAGCTCCCTTATGGTGTATGCTTCCCTTGTTGGAGCAGCTGCGGTGCGTCGGAAGATGGTGTGGCTGAAGATGCAGAAAACGCATAATGTTAAGAACAACACATCTCTCTGATCTGAAGAAATACCCTAAGAGATCAACAACAAGGTACGAGAGTGGTCACACGTCTGTTGACTGAAGACTAAATTGGGGTCACATAATTTTATTTTATTTTGGTACTCTCCAATCTACGCCGGATGGCTTGATGGTCGTCTTGTGCCTCCCAGCTGACACTGTTCGGAATCTTCCCCGAAGAGCCAGCGACCACCGACAGAGCAGCCTACCTCCACCGTCCGTGGCCCCGACCAAAACCCTGCTCCCTGCCCCACCGCACTGCCGTGGGTGCGCTGCCCCCGGGCCAATCCAGAAAGACTCACCGTCATCCAGATCTGGCGGCGGCAGTACCTTCAACCCACGCAACTCTAAGATAGCCATCTAAGCACTGCTTCCACGGCAGACTTGCGCCCCCACACCCTTACGTTAGACACCAGCCAACCGGCAGCCTAGGAGCTCCGCCGCCTCGAGGGGTGCTGCTTCCCATTGGGAATCGATTGGCCCAAAATAAAAATTCAGACAACTGGCGCCTAAATAAAGTGATTTGAGATGAGGGTGCGACCTATCAGGCGGCTCGGTGAAGTAGTCTGCTCCAGCTACTAGCAGTAGGGAAGCAGAGATGTCGCAACGGCCGGCGGCTATGGGGAAGCAGCGCCGGGGCTCTGGACGGATCCGAAGTTGGAGCCGCTCCGGCACCGTAAACAATGGCTGGGGTGAATCAACTCCGGTACGGTTCACGCGGCCGTCGTCGAGGCAGCTCCAGCAGCACGGAGTAAGAGGCACACGACCCGGTGCACAACGAAAAATAGACAGCGTCTCCGGCATTAGGGAGGAGGGCGGCTGTGTATTTGGTGCGGTGGGGGGCGCCATGGAGGAGGGGCTGAGGTTTCGCAGCTCGGGAGAAGGGATCTTCCAGGGAGAAGGTGATTTGGCACCCACGAGGTATGAATGGGGAATTGGGAGGGGAGTGGATGTAGGAGATATGCCCTAGAGGCAATAATAAATGATATTATTTATCTCCGAGTTCATAATTATGTTTATATTCCATGCTATAACTGCAATGATTCTCGAGTCTACAATATCCACGAGGCTCGGAGGAAGACTCATATGCACGTGTGGAATAATAAACGGTAAGAAGTATTCCTAGTTTGGCCTCTAAGACTAGCTCAAGTGTTGCATGATGGTTCCGTTTTCCTGATCATGGGCATGTCTATGCCAGCAACTTTGAGGGCACAATGTTAAGAGAACATTTGTGTTGAATCGACCCGGCTTGATGTTATGCTATGAGATTCATTCGTCACAAGTTAATGGTAAATAACACAGAGATGGTTAACGTTTGCATGATTCCTTAAACCATGAGAGTATCGAGTTTCTTCATGCTTGCTTCATGAACTTTGGGGTTTGTTAAACGTCATCCGTAAATGGGTGGCTATTACGGTGGCTTACGGGTTCATGGAAAAGTGTGTCAAGTAACTTGATAGCTCAAGATTTGGATTTGCTCCGCCGACGATGGAGAGATATTCTCGGGCCCTCTCGGTGTTACGGTATCCATCATCTCCTGGCCAGACACAGTGTGATTTGATCACAGGGATGCCGGAACACGGAAACGAGAAAAGATAACAAAACCAGTAATGAGGTAACTAGCATAGTGGACAAGTTGTTGATCCACGAGGATGCAAGTAAATCTCACCTCGGGTCTTTGTAACATATCACGAAGCAACAGGAATAGCACACGACAACTGGAGGTTCACTCGAATATTCATTCATGTAGGTATAGGGGTCAATATGGGTGTCCACGGCTCTGATGTTGATCATTGATCGGAAGGGGTTCCGGGTCATGTCTATACTTCACCGAACCTATAGGGTCACACGCTTAAGGGTTATCTATCTGCTGAATACTAGAGTCTGAGAGAAAATTACCAAAAAAAGTTTCAGACACTGGAATGGTTTCGGACAGCGGAATCGTACCGCAGAGAGAGGTCATCGGTTAAGTTTCGATGATACCGAAAAGTTGTTTCGGGATATACCATTAAGTCAAATTGGTTTCGGCACATGCCTGATAATTCTTGGAGGGTGCCAGAATCATTCTGGAAGCTTTTTGGAATTTTCTGAGATAAAAACCGGAAATGTTCCGGAGCTGCCGGAGCCACTTCAGATGCGTTTCGCAGATGAAAATCACTAAAATGGAATTGTTCCAGAACGTGTTGAAAATTATTATGGTGGGTATTGGAAATTTTCTACGACCACATAAATATTTTCAGTTTGAACGGACGCTGAAAAATGTCGTCGTGAATAGTGAAAGTGCTTTTTGGGATATTTTATGGAAAGCCACCTTTTGGGGCTTTACCCAAAGATCTAGGGATGACATGGATGGATTGGGAGGCCCTCATGGGGGCCCCCCAAGGGGTGTGGCCGGCCACACTTGGGGCTCCACCTTGGAGCCCCTCTTGTTCCTTGGTTTCACTCTTATGCCCTTGAGGAAGGACTTCATTCATGTGCATTTTGGGTTTTTGTGTTAAACTACCCTACCCCTTGGGATTTCCTATAAATAGAGGTGGAGGGGCAGCCCTCCGCACTCACTCTTCCTCACATACAAGTGCCATGCATGATCTGGCTTCTCTCTCCCTCCCAGCGAAACAGTTTCATAGAGCTAAAAGGCTGTCTGGGTTCCGGTAGGAACTAGTTCTGGACGGCGAAGCCCTGCCGGATAGATGACACCGTATGTGTGCAACTCTGTAGAGAGATCGTAGTTTCGGTCTTAGTTTGTGAGTGCCTCCCGAAGGGCTGTCCGTGTGACCGTCCGAGTTTTGAAGGTCCTCCTGAAGGGCTGTCCGAGTGACCGTTCGATTTTCGAAGGTCCTCCCGAAGGGCTGTCCGCGACACCGTCCGGGGGGCTGTTCGACCGTCTCCCGGAGGGCTGTCTGAGGAGCAGATGAGGGTATATATCCTTGCGGTTGGGAGGTTGTAAATCCTAGCTGCGAGGATCTGCACCGCCGTTCGTCATCGACTCTACTTCCCGCTGCGCTACGAGTCGGTAACGAAAAAGATCAAACCATGTATGCAGTCTCCATAGTGGTCCTGGGCTGGTGCGTAGGTTGTAAAATTTTTGTTTTCTGCTGCGTTCCCCTACAGTGGCATCATGAGCTGCGCTATGCATAGATGCAGGTTACGATCTAGAATACATAGAGATGTATGGGTATTGCATATTATAATTTTGGAGTAGATGAGATCTATTGCTGAAAATTATTTATGTGGGTGACAGATGAAATCTGTTACCCGACATTCTTGTTGCTTCCCTAGAATTTGCGTTTGCTCAATCTCGAGACAGCATGGTGGAATTTGACAAAGTTCTAGCAATCCATGATCCTGATTGATCATGGAAGTGCTATCAGTTCTTTGGGTTCTGCCGTAGTCAAAAGAAAGATGAAATTCGCAGATGAAAGGGCATTGCAAATATGATCTGCACGGGGGTCATGCGTATGATGAAGTTTAGTATGGGGCTCGAGATTTAATTATCTCGTGTTTCATACACCCCGAGATGTTAATCTAGCAACTTGAATAATCATACTTGATGATAAAACGTTGGTAGCTGCGGTTTAAGTCGAAACCTTAGAAGCCACGAAAAACAAGTTTGCATGAACCGATTAGAAACGTCTAACTTGGTTTTGCAGGAGGGTTTGCATGTGCATGTGATGTGGTATAGCAATGCTCATATTCAATTTGATTATGTATGATATGACTATATGATGTAATATGATTAACATGACCTGCGTGTCATGATTCGGCATGATGGCTGGAGCCATATGATTATCACTTTAGTGACCTGCGTGTCAACCTTAAGTAATGCACTTATTTTATTAGCTATAGAGATATCAATATTATTTGGTGCATCGACAAGGTGGTGGCAATCTTCACGAAGGTAAACACCGACGCGAATGCCGAAGATGAAGAAATGAAAGACTTCTTCGTCAGAAAGGGCTATACCATATCATGCTATTATGAATTGCCTGAGATGTTTATCCCTTATGATGCACCCTTCTTGATTGCGCGGTAGTCGCTTTTTATTAGGGTGATCTCTCACTAAAATATCAAGTAGTTAGTGTTCTCCCAAGTGTAGCACCGTCACGGCAACTATCTTTTCGGGGTGCGCCATGGATGCATGGGTATGAACGATTAGAGAAGTGTGAGGCGGGTGAGGTCAGACCTTGCAGCAAGATCACTTGGTTGTCTTGACGTTCATGGCAAGATCGTCCTGAGCTCGGAACACATGCATTGAAATATGAGAAAGAGTCACATAGAGATGTGATCGGCAAGTTGGCGTACCGATTAAAATTCCCGTTATGAGATGATGATTCTATGGCGATGAGTTGAAGTCTGGATCTTGTATCACTCAAAATTAATTATGAGAGATATTGATTTGAGTGGTAGCACACTGTTGAATTAACATGTTTAATTCTCAGTGCAATTAATTATGAACACTGTCTAAGTGTTTATTGCAAAATAGTTGTAGAATAATGGCTCGCGTTTCCACCTTCCATGTTAAAATTGAATAGCTGTTAAATATTTGGTTAAATCTTTACGGTTGGTAACGTAATGTGAGGATTTTCCTCAAAAGTGCCGAGAAGGACTTTGTCCTATCGCATACTTTCGGTATTCTCTCGCTTATATGCTATGGATCATGTGACTCTCGTCCTTCGATCCAAAAGCTAGAATTCGGTTTTAGTCAAGTGCAATATGTTTCCTTCCATGAAACTCGAACTTCGAAAGTTTGGGATAGTTATGTCATATTCATGGAACTGAAAATTAATTTTCAGATACAAACAAAGGCTGAAAGATATGAAATATCCAAGGCAATGTTTGATTGCAAATTATTAGTAAAGTGTTTACTATGCATTAGACTGATAAGAGAGGGATCCAGAAGAATGCCTGTCATATGATGAAAGGTGAATAAAACAACAACTTAAAGAGAAAGGAAGTATCCAAAGGATGTTAGTGTGACTTACACGCCTAGGAAGTCCGGGGCTAACGCCACTCTTAAGTTGGGTGCTTCTTTTGCGAGTAGGAGAAATACTAAAAGTTAAACTGTTAGAAGTATAAAGGCAGAAAAAAAGATGACCGGAATATCCAGCTCATGTATGAATGTCATACAAGTTTTTGATGTATAAGTAGGCTAGTCAAAGATATAGTTCTTGGGAATTATGGTTAAACATGTTAATCACTAATTCTTGGGTATTGTGAGTTAATCACAAAGATACCCGCTTGATTGCATTCTGTTGCGAATCAATGTAAGAGCTACTATGGCCTAAAAAGACTAGCCAGAAATGAGGTTAATGTATACACAGGGAACATAGTAAATGTTACTATACCTTCCATCGGTGTATTGCCGTCTATATTTATTTTCATAATTCATTTAGAGTTTTACAAACTCTAGCCCATTGCATTAGGTATCTTGCAAGAAGGTTGTTCATAAGAGAACTTTTTATGTTTGATGTTATGAATAACACAAGGGCCATACTTTCATTGTGAATGAGATGTATGTTATGAATATTGATAATAATAAAATACCTCTGGGTTTACTTTTATAATTCATTTTAGAGTTTCATACACTCTAGCCCATTGCACATTGTTTGTTGCAAAAGAGTTGTTCATAAAACCAACAATTGTTGTTAAGTATTATGAATAACATGAAGGGCCATGCTTCCATCCAAGATGGGATGTATGTTATGAATATTGATGGTAATATGATACATCCATAACGCTAATGCTAAATGTCGCGAGACTATGAGAATACCACACATGTGTGGCACTACATTTGGTCACATTGGAGAAACCCGCATGGAAAAATTCCATTATGATGGATTTTGAAGTCGTTTGATTTTGAATCATCTGACACTTGCAACTTTCCTCCAAAAAGTGAAGTGACTGAAATAACGTTCACAGGCCATAAGGAACGAGCAACAAACTTATTGGTGATCATACATTTTGATGTGTGTAGTTCAATAAATGTTGTTGCAAGTGGTGGATTTATTTATCTTCTGAAATGACTCAAGTAGATATATGGATATTTACTTGATGAGACATAAGTCTGGATCTTTTGAAATCATTCGAAAGGTTTACAAAATGAAGTAGAAGTTATTGTAACAAGAAAATTATGTTTCTGCAATTTGATTGCACAAAGGAATATTTAAGTTACATGTTTAGCGAATGTCTGATGAGTTGTGAAAAGAGTTTCATAACTTACACCTCCCGGAACACCACTATGAGTGGAATGTCTGTGAAGATGTAACCAAACCATTTATGACAGGGTAAGATCAAAGATGACATAAATAAATTTGCCATTATCACTTTTAAAGAGTAATGCTTTAGAGACAGCAGCTTTTACACTGAAAAGAGCTCCATCGGGTCTATTGTAATGATGGCATGGTATGGTACGCCCAACCATGTTATATCTTTTCTTAACATTTGGAATATTGGGCTTGTGTAAAAGGTTACAAACCTATTCCAAATCAGACAAGTGCTACTTTATAGGTTATCCAAATTATTGGGTATTCCCTCACCACTATACTGAGGCAAAAAGTTTTGCCATAAAGAACGGTGTGATTTTGAAGAAAATTGTTCTTTCAAAAAGGTGAGTGGGAGAATAGTGCAACTCAACGAGATAAACAGTATCTTCGTCATCAGATCAAAGGAAAGAGACCTTGGAAGTAATTCTAGAGTTTCCTACTTCGACTGATACGGAAGTCCCTACAATAAAATGTATGAACTTCGGTCGAACTTGCAGCTGAACTATGTAGGCAAGGCTCGTGCAAACCTCTCAGGTGCGCAAATGAGATATTGTTGTTAGACAACATTATAACTACGATACACAAGGAAGCGTTGATGGGCCCTGACTCTGGAATTGGCTAAATGCCAATACAACCCGAGTTAGTTTCCATATAAGTGATTCAAGATTAAAACCTTGATACACCTTTCGGAAGACTTAGAGTCTAACAAATATTTATGGAACTTAAAACCTATACGGATAAAAATGTTTTATCCATAAAGCTCGACTTGTTGAAATAACAAGTTCAAGAGTTGACTACGGTGAGGTTGTTTTCATCGTAGCGATGCTTAAAGTCGGTTCGGGTTGAACTAGCAATTAATACATATTTCAATCATGAGATATGAAACATGGATGCCAATAGGATTTCCATCTGATGGAAATGAAACCAAGGACTTGCATGTGTTACAGTCCAAGGCATTTTGCTTATCCAAAGGATGCTGGAAAGGGTGCAAACTTCAGAGTTCCAGCGATGGATAGAAGAGTGCAAAATGGAGTTGGAATCTTCGTGCTTTGATGAAATGGTCAAAGGGATTTGACTTCATCAATGGGTAACGAAGATGCCTGTAATTCAAGAAAGTAAGTGGGAGCGTAATAATATTTCTAAAACCTTGTGTTCTTGACACATTGTTAATTGGAAATAAATTTCTTGACACGAATTCGGACTTCATTTAAAAATAGTTTTTTGATGAAGTGCTTAGGCTAAATAGCCTCAATATTAGGCATAATTATCTATGGAGATAGATTTACCTAATAGGGCTAAGCAATAAATACATATTGACAAGATGCTAAAACCGTTTAGCACTAAGAACGACAAGAAGTGATTCTTGCCGAAGTCACATGGAAAGAGTTTTTGCAAGAATCAGTGTCCCAAAACACTGATGAGCAAAATACATGATGGAGATTCAACACACTCATGTGTTTGGATTAATCATGTATTCCATGGTATGTAAAACAACCAGATATGTCCAATACTCCGAAGATGTTGCGAGTATGGATACTAAAGTGATCAAAGTACTAATCATGGGACAACAGTGAAAGATGTCATTGAGTACTAGTGTAAGTACTGATGATATGTTTTCTCGCAAGCGGAGATCATGAAGAGTTCGTTGTAAAATGTTACATCGATACAGTCTTCATCTTTTCTCCATGTGATTTTTGATTTAAGTTAAGGGTTTTGTGTAATACACAATATGGTGGCGCGGTAGTTGGAAATTGTTCCCAACAGGATACTGTGGCGAATTCTATAACAAATGACTAAGTATGTTGATTCTTTAGAAGCGACAAACAATATGTTGAATCATATAGTTCAATCATGAACTTAGTATGGTTCCAAGATTGCTTTTGTCAATGGGACACTACTGCAGGTAGTTTCTCCATAACTGAGTCTGAGGAATCCAGGTTCAACCTGTGATTCACATTTATACAAAGCCAAGTCCGCACAAAATATGAATTTTGTGAAAGCGTGAAAACGCGAGGATATGCAGAGATAGACACGGAGCTGAAGTTGTCAGATCTGATGGACATCAGGCTATACCACATGCGAAGCATTTTTTACACCAGCATGCCATAGGTGTAAAGTGCATTAGCATTACTAGATTATTGACTCTAGTGCAAGTGGGAGTCTATAGGAGATATGCCCTAGAGGCAATAATAAATGATATTATTTATCTCCGAGTTCATAATTATGATTATGTTCCATGCTATAACTGCAATGATTCTTGAGTCTGCAATATCCACGAGGCTCGGAGGAAGACTCATATGCACGTGTGGAATAATAAACGATAAGAAGTATTCCTAGTTTGGCCTCTAAGACTAGCTCAAGTGTTGCATGATGGTTCCGTTTTCCTGATGATGGGCATGTCTATGCCAGCAACTTTGAGGGCACAATGTTAAGAGAACATTTGTGTTGAATCAACCCGGTTTGATGTTATGCTATGAGATTCATCCGTCACAAGTTAATGGTAAATAACACAGAGATGGTTAACATTTGCATGATTCCTTAGACCATGAGAGTATCGAGTTTCTTCATGCTTGAGTCATGAACTTTGGGGTTTGTTAAACGTCATCCGTAAATGGGTGGCTATTACGGCGGCTTACGGGTTCATGGAAAAGTGTGTCAAGTAACTTGATAGCTCAAGATTGGGATTTGCTCCTCCGACGATGGAGAGATATTCTCGGGCCCTCTCAGTGTTACGGTATCCATCATCGTCTGGCCAGACACAGTGTGATTTGATCAAAGGGATGCCGGAACATGAAAACGAGAAAAGAGAACAAAACCAGTAACGAGGTAACTAGCATAGTGGACAAGTTGTTGATCTATGGGGATGCAAGTAAATCTCACCTCATGTCTTTGTAACATATTGCGAAGCAACAAGAATAGCACACGGCAACTGGAGGTTCACTCGAATATTCATTCGTGTGGGTATAGGGGTCAATATGGGTGTCCACGGCTCCGATGTTGATCATTGATCGGAAGGGGTTCCGGGTCATGTCTATACTTCACCGAACCTATAGGGTCACACGCTTAAGGGTCATCTATCTGTTGAATACTAGACAGGGAGTCTGAGGGAAAATCACCGAAAAAGTTTCGGACACCGGAATTGTTTCGGACAGCAGAATCGTACCGCAGAGAGAGGTCATCGGATAAGTTTCGATGATACCGAAAAGTTGTTTCGGGATATACCATTAAGTCAAATTGGTTCGGCACATGCCTGATAATTCTTGGAGGGTGCCAGAATCATTCTGGAAGCTTTTTGGAATTTTCCGAGATAAAAACCGGAAATGTTCCGGAGCTGCCGGAGCCACTTCAGATGCATTTCGCAGATGAAAATCACTAAAATGGAATTGTTCCAGAACACATTGAAAATTATTATGGTGGGTATTGGAAATGTTCTAAGCCCACATAAATATTTTCAGTTTGAATGGACGCTGAAAAATGTCGTCGTGAATAGTGAAAGTGCTTTTTGGGATATTTTATGGAAAACCACCTTTTGGGGCATTACTCAAAAGATCTAGGGATGACATGGATGGATTGGAAGGCCCTCATGGGGCCCCCGAATGGGTGTGGCCGGACACACTTGGGGCTCCACATTGGAGTCCCTCTTGTTCCTTGGTTTCACTCTTATGCGCTTGAGGAAGGACTTCATTCATGTGCATTTTGGGTTTTTGTGTTAAACTACCCTACCCCTTGGGATTTCCTATAAATAGAGGTGGAGGGGCAGCCCTCCACACTCACTCTTCCTCACATACAAGTGCCATGCATGATCTGGCTTCTTTCTCCCTCCCAGCGAAACAGTTTTGTAGAGCCAAAAGGCTGTCTGGGTTCCGGCAGGAACTAGTTCTGGACGGCGAAGCCCTGCCGGATAGATGACACCGTATGTGTGCAACTCTGTAGAGAGATCGTAGTTTCGGTCTTAGTTTGTGAGTGCCTCCCGAAGGGCTGTCCATGTGACCATCCAAGTTTTGAAGGTCCTCCCGAAGGGCTGTCCGAGTGACTGTTCGATTTTCGAAGGTCCTCCCGAAGGGCTGTCCGCGACACCGTCCGGGGGGCTGTTCGACCATCTCCCGGAGGGCTGTCTGACGAGCAGATGAGGGTATACATGCTCTTGGTTGGGAGGTTGTAAATCCTAGCTGCGGGGATCTGCACCGCCATTCGTCATCGACTCTACTTCCCGCTGCGCTACGAGTTGGTAACGAAAAAGATCAAACCATGTATGCAGTCTCCATAGTGGTCCTGGGCTGGTGCGTAGGTTGGAAAATTTTTATTTTCTGCTGCATTCCCCTACAGTGGAACCATTTCTTATGGATGCATTTGTCTGAAATGTGGGGGAGTTACAGTTCTACCCCTGCCTTTAGGCTTGTCGGCTTGGGTCTGTGTACTGAGGGTCGGGGATAGTAGAGTAAGTTTGCTTCTCCCAAATAGTGGGCGCGAGCGATTTCAGGAGGAGGGCGCGTTTTGAAATATAGTGTGCGCGAGCGATTTTGGGCGAGGAGGGTGTGTTTTGAAATATAGTGTGCGCGAACGACTTCGGGCAAGGAGAGGCATGTTTTGAAGTAGTGGGCGCAAGCTATTTCGGGCGAGGAGAGGGTGTTTTGCTGACTGAGGGAGTCCTGGACTAGGGGGTGTCCGGACAGCCGGACTATCATCGTCCGCCGGACTCCAAGACTATGAAGATACAAGATTGAAGACTTCGTCCCGTGTCCGGATGGGACTTTCCTTGGCGTGGAAGGCAAGCTTGGCAATACGGATATGTAGATCTCCTACCATTGTAACCGACTCTGTGTAACCCTAGCCCTCTCCGGTGTCTATATAAACCGGAGGGCTTTAGTCCGTAGGACATAACATCCATTACAACAATCATACCATAGGCTAGCTTCTAGGGTTTAGCCTCCTTGATCTCGTGGTAGATCCACTCTTGTAATACACATCATCAATATTAATCAAGCAGGATGTAGGGTTTTACCTCCATCAAGAGGGCCCAAACCTGGGTAAAACATCGTGTCCCTTGTCTCCTGTTACCATCCGCCTAGACGCACAGTTCGGGACCCCCTACCCGAGATCCGCTGGTTTTGACATCGACATTGGTGCTTTCATTGAGAGTTCCTCTGTGTCGTCACCGATAGGCTTGATGGCTCCTTCAATCAACAACAAACGCTGTCCAGGGTGGGACTTTTCTCCCCGGACGGATCTTCATGTTCGGCGGCTTCGCGCTGCGGGCCAATTCACTTGGCCATCTGGAGCAGATCGAAAGCTACGCCCCTGGCCGTCAGGTCAGATTTGGAAGCTTAAACTTCACGGCGGATATCCACGGAGACTTGATCTTCGATGGATCCGAGCCGCAGCCGAGCATGCCGCACTGTCACGATGAGCATGATCTAACTCTGCCGCCGGATAGTACCTTGGAGGCCGCACACGAATCCGCTCCGAACCTTAGTTCGGAACCGATCGCGCAGATCGAGGACTGGTGGCTGGACACTGCCTCGGGGGCTGCGGCGCCCACGACGATGGAGCCGAATACCGACCCTGTCCCTTATAAATCTTGTGACTCCGAGGCGCCGGACTCCTTGCCGGACTCCGAACCTCCCGCGTCCCTGCTAATCGAATCTGATTGGGCGCCGATCATGGAGTTCACCGCTGCGGACATCTTCCAACACTCACCCCTTGGCGACATCCTAAATTCGCTAAAGCATCTCTCGCTATCCGGAGAGCCCTGGCCGGACTACGGCCAGGATGGTTGGGATGCGGACGACGAAGAAATTCAAAGCCCACCCACCACCCACTTTGTAGCCACTGTCGACAATCTAACAGACATGCTAGACTATGACTCCGAAGATCGACGGTATGGACGACAATGCCGGAGATGATCAAGAACCAGCGCCTACAGGGCACTGGAAGACCACCCCAACACACGACGTATATATGGTGGATACCCCAAAAGGAAGCGATGACGAGGAACAACGGGGCGCGACAAAGGACAATCCCGCCGATAAACAACCAAAACAGCGATGCAAGCGCCGTCCTCAGCCCCGCCTCGACAAATACAGCATTCCTAATGACCCAGCGTTAGAGCAGGGCAAACCAGTGGACGACGAACATGCAACCAAGCAACCGTCCGAAAAGGACGAATCGGATAATCAATCCAATCCTGGCGAAACCAACAGTCCGGACGACCTCATGCCGGACATACCACCGAAGCATAAGAACCGTCACGGAAGACTCGTCGCCACCGCAAGAAGCTTGAAGAAGGAAAAACGGAAGCTCAAAACAGCGGAAGACATACTCAGAATGAGGTGGAGCAAAGTACTCAAGACCGCAGACAAATATGGCAATGACCATCAATCAAAGAGCTACCTGAAGCGCAAGCAGCTGCCAGAATTTGACGAGGAAGCCATAGAGCCACCACAGTCAAAAATTAAAGAAGCCGCCTGGCCGGATAGATGACCAGATGACAGGCCAAAAGCGACAAGCGGCGCCGCACTCAAGCCGACTCATGATCCTGGGATAACAGATGGCCCAGCCAGGTCCATTTACGGACCAAAAAAGAGAGCCCCAGGAAGCATCACAACACGCCAAGTGTTCTAAGACAGCGGCACACCCAAATACAGGGGCGCCACACACCCACTATGTTTCACCGATGAGGTGCTGGATCATGAATTTCCAGCAGGGTTCAAACCCATAAACATAGAGGCATACGACGAAACAACAGACCCGGGAGTCTGGATAGAGGATTACATACTACACATACATATGGCTAGAGGAGATGATCTCCATGCCATAAAATATCTACCCCTCAAGCTCAAAGGGCCAGCTCGGCACTGGCTCAAAAGCCTCCCAGAAAACACTGTTGGAAGTTGGGAAGAGCTCGAGGACGCGTTTAGAGCAAATTTTCAAGGGACTTATGTTCGCCCTCCGGATGCAGACAATCTAAGTCATATAACATAACAGCCCGGAGAGTCAGCGCGCAAATTCTGGAACAGGTTCCTTACCAAAAAGAACCAAATAGTCGACTGTCCGGACGCGGAAGCCCTAGCAGCTTTCAAACACAACGTCCGTGACGAATGGCTCGCCAGACACCTCGGCCAAGAGAAGCCAAGGACAATGGCCGCGCTAACAAGCCTCATGACCCGATTTTGCGCGGGGGAGGACAACTGGCTAGCAAGATGCAGCACCAGCGACCCGAGTACATCCGAGATTAGAGATGGAAACGGAAAATCACGACACAGAAAGGATCAACGTCGGAATAAAGAAAAAAGCCCAAAGAATACGGCGGTCAATGCCGGATTCAAAAGCTCGCGGCCAAACAACAAAACACTGCCTCTTAAGGATAACAGTGATGAGCTATCCAACTTAAACAAAATTTTGGATCGGATATGTCAAATCCACAATACCCCCGGAAGACCTGCAAACCACACCCACCGAGATTGTTGGGTTTTCAAACAGTCCGGCCGACTAAACACCGAACACAAGGGGCTCGACGCATCAAGCGAGGATGATGATAACCCCCACCAGCAGAGCACCGGAAAACAAAAGACTTTCCCACAAGAAGTCAAAACAGTAAACTCACTTCACGTGATATTACGGAAAAACGATGTGGCACCCGCTAAGATGGGTCTCGCACGGTCCACCCCAGCGGAACCTCGAGATTGGATGTCAAAACCAATCACTTTTGACCACCTGGATTATTCCAGAAGTGTTCGAAATGCAGGATGGACTGCTCTGATATTGGATCCTATAATCGACGGACTACAGTTTACACAAGTCATGATGGACGGCGGCAGCGATTTAAACCTGCTATATCCGAACACAATCCGCAAGTTGGGGATAGACCTTACTAAAATTCGACATAGCCGCACTTCCTTTAAAGGAGTGACGCCAGGCCCTTACGCCAAATGCACAGGCTCCTTATTACTAGAAGTTGTGTTCGGGTCACCGGACAACTTCCGACGCGAAAAGCTAATCTTCCATGTCGCCCCATTCAGAAGTAGCTATCAAGCACTATTGGGGCGTGAAGCTTTTGTTCGCTTCAACGCCATACCACATTACGCGTCTCTTACACTCATAATGCCCGGTCCACGTGGCATCATTTCATTAAGAGGGTCATTCAAAGACCCCGGACACGGCTAGACGAGTCCGGCATAAATAAGCTAGGGGCTCCCTAGCCGCACACCCCTTCACAGGGGGCTGTGTCGTGGGACCGAACACCTATGGGGCAGGGCCCCTTTTGGTCCGGCGGGGGCCGGAGGCCGCATGAAGAGCGGATCGAGGCGAGGCACGCGAGCGGTTTACCCAGCTTCAGAGCTCTCCGGAGAGATAATACTCCTACTGCTGCTTTGTGGTTTGTATTGTGTTCTTGCTCGGGAGCGCTGAGTGCTACAGTGTACACCAGCTGCTAACGAGACCGAGCGTAAGCGTATTCTGGTTTCCCACCCCCTCTACGTTGCGCATGGGCCTCCTTTTATATGCTCAAGGGGTCACCGACAGGTGGCAACGCATGCAAGGGTAAAAATGTAAAAGAACTGCGGTTGGTACACCTACTTGCACATTGTATCCTACCTAACTCTGACGGCAGGGGACAAGGGCATTAAATGCCCGTCCGTGTCGCCCAAACAGTGCAGAAAAGGGACCGTCAGGGGCGCCACCGCTCGCCATGATGGCAATCTTGTCAGCGCCGCTTGCCACCTCGCACCGCTGGCTGCACAGCCTCTTGCCACGCATGCCTTGAAAGGTCCCATGGCGACACATTGTTGGATGCGCTGGAGTGTGGGTACAGAGTGGTGGCTTGTCATGGCAAGCGCCTTGCCGCGGTCGTTGTCTTGTCGCGTCCGGAAGCTTGTCGCTCACCGGGCCTTGCCGGGATGCGCGCCGCGTCGCGGCAAGTTCCTTGAGATGCCTTAGTTGGCCTTCCCGGCAAGCTCCTCTTGCCGGGGCCTTGTGTCCTTCCTGGCAAGCTCCTCTTGCCGGGGCCTTGAACACTTTGTTCTTGAATGGCTCCAAAGGAACCATGGAGGACCTTGGCGGTCACCCGGCAAGCCTTGCCGCGGGGTGCTGCGACTGCCCGTGCACAAGTTCGGGATACTAGGGTACCCTACTCTAGTACACCGACAGGAGCCCCTGGGCCTGGGCCACACACGGTGCCGAGCGCTGTTGGGCCAGGCCCAAAACAGGGCACGGGCACGCGCGGCCTGGGTCACGCCGTATCTTACTCCGTATCCACCGCGCTCTCCCCTAACGGCACGCGTCGAACGCGGCGTCGTGGGAGAGATCGTGGGTTGTTCTTTATTCGGAAAAAGCGTAACGTTCGCCTTGTCCCTCTTTATAAGCAGGGGAAATAGGGGCAGTTCCCCCATCTCGCCAGTTGCTGTTTCCAATCTCAGAAATCTCCGCCGCTCCCCCCTTCTTCCAAAGCCGAGAGAGAGCAGCGCTCCGACCCCATCGCCACCGTCGCCACCAACGCCGTCGATCTCCCCCACCACCTCCGCCATGGCTCCGAAAACCGGGAAGGGTGTGAAGTCGGCCGAGGCGCTGCGGCTCAAGGCGCTGCAAAAGGAGCGGGCAACTTTCCCCCGAGCTTGCCGCGAAGGAGCTGAGGGAGTGGTACTACCTTTTCTGGTCGACGGAGACGCGAGCGCATCCGCGCACGAAGGTACTCTCCGCCGCCGCCTCGGAACGGGCTCCGAACGGATACCCTTTTTTCGCGCTGTTCTTCTATTGCGGGCTCTGCCCGCCTTTCTCTGAATTCTTCTGTGACATTATGAACACCTACGGGTTCCATCTCCTTGACTTCACCCCCAATGCTTTTCTGACCATGGCAGTTTTCGCACATCTCTGCGGAAACTTTGTCGGAGTCCACCCAAACGTAGCTCTTTTGCGCCACTTCTTTATGCCCCGGGTCGAGAGAGGAGAGCCTCTAGCCGGCGGAATCGCCTGGATCTCGAGAGCCGGCAAGAAGGAGGCTTATCTGGAGGGGGAGCTCCGCAGCAAATGGGAGGAGTGGAGAGCAGAATGGTGTTCGATTGTTGAGGAGAACCCGCAGCCATTTACTGCCCTGCGCCAAGCCCTAGCAGTGCGCGCGAATGATTGGAGTGCCCTGGCCGCGGACGACAATAAGCTGAAGATTGCCATCACCCGGATCTTGCTGCTCAGGCTTGCCGGGCTCACTGTAGGCGCTGTTGGCGCAGATTTTCTTCACCGCCGCATCGCCCCCCTGCAAGAGAGGAGGAGACCCGCCTGGGAGTTCGGGGGCCCGGCGGACATCATGAGGCTGCGCCCGGGCCTCAACTTGAACTTCACTGTCTTGGAGCTAGACGCGATGCTCAAGGAGATGTTCAAGCACGACCCTCAGCATCCCGAATGGTTCAGGCTGCCGCAGGGCATCATCCCGCTGTGCAACAACTCCTCGCTCGACCGCATCCGAGCAATGATGCTGCTGTGCGACTCGCATGGACTTGTCCCAACCTGGCAAGAGCCTACCGACGATGTCGTGCAGCAGTTCTTTGATGGGTTGGTGGAGGTGGCGGTCCGTGCCGACGAACAGAAGAGCCTCACCTGCGACACCACCGATGCGGAGATGCGGCGCATCGCCACTAGGGCGGAAGAGGCGGCGGCAGCCGCTGCCGCGGGCGAGTTTGGATTCACCGTGGAGGAGGCAGAGGCAGCAGAGGCGGCAAGCCTTGCCGATCGAGACGAGCTTGCCGGAGAGCTTGCCGGCGAGGAAGAGCTTGCCGAGCCTGAAGCCAAGTCTAGCGAGCTCGCTGAGGGTGCGAGCGGCCCGCCATCTTCATGCGGCTTGCCGCAGGCAGAGCCCCCAGCGTAGCCCCCAGCTCCACCAAGAAGGCGTTTCCGCAGGGCCAGGGATGTAGCAGGGCGGCAGACGGGTCAACAGCCGTCGCGCCGTGCAACATGCTCCGCCGCGACAACTGGAGCGGGGTCCTCCCGGACCACCGCTTCTGGTCCTGCCGCTGCCCCCGCCAAGCGGTCAAGGGAACCCACTCCTCCGCCTCGTCGCGCAGGAGGAGGGCCGGACTTCGACCTCTCCGCGCTCAGCTCCGACGAGGAAGAGGAAGAGTAAGGTCCATTGTTGTATTTGTAGTTCTTCAATTCTTGTTGTTTTGTCTTGTATCTGATTTGCTTTATTCTGAACTTCTCAGGACCCTGTCCCAGAGAGCGGCAAAGAGAGCCAAGGCTCCGGTGATCGTCATCGAGGACGAGCCCACCGCAACAGCAGGGGGTGCGCCCGAGACTTCCTTGCCGGACTCGGCAACTACTCCCCGAAGCAGCCCCCAGCGTAAGTATCTGTTTATTTCCCGCTGTTTGGCGTGCATGGGTGCTCTTTATTTGCTGATATCTCTCTTCTTGATTTGTGTAGGAGCAGAGCAGCCTCACCAGGAGCAACCAGAAGCCGCCCCCGGGATGCTTTCTGCTTCAACTACGCCGCCAAGGGAGGATTCCCCGGCAAGGGAGCGTTCTCCGGCAAGGGAGAAGTCACCGGCAAGGGACAGTTCTCCGGCAAGGGCCGGCACCAGCGACCGCCGGTGGTGGAGCCCATGACTGCAGATCCCAGTACAGGTACCCCTTCTTGCTTGAAAACTTCCCTTGTGTTCTTCTTTTGGTTTTCCATTTTGGATATTTGCTTGACTTTTCTCCCCTCTCCGGTCGTCAGATCCACCTTCCACAGAGCCGATGGAGACCGAGGCCACCGACGAGGAGAACGCGCGCGGCGACACCGACGACGCCGCCGCCACCGAAGAAGGAGCTGGCGCTGATGAGCCCGCCGGCGAAGAGGCCGCCAAAGCTGCCGTCGCAGGAGCTGGCGAGGGGTCTGGCGATCGCACTGACGACCCTGAGGCCGCAGGAGCGCAGGGCGCTACACCGACCGCCGATCCCTCCGCCGCTACTGCAGCGCCAGGCTTCGAGGAGCCCCAGCCTGGCGCCTACTTGAAGGCCGGCGATGGCATCTTCATCAAGCTCCCCTGGGCCTCAAGCTCCAGGGCGCCGGTCGAAGGAGAAACTTTTGATAGAGAGGTGCTTGCCTCCGCTGGGTTGATGCTGGTTGCCACGCCAAGCAGCAGCAGCGGCGAGTCTGAGGAAGAGCAACTGCTGCGGAAGCTGGTGTCACTCTACCGCGCCCGACAAGCCAAGGTGGAATCCCGGGAAGCGCTTGTCGCGCAGGCGGGAGTGGATATTGAGAAGCATGCGGAGGAGCTCCGGAGCCGCAACCAGGAAGCCCTCCGGTCCATTGCAGAGGAGCGAGCGTAGCTCGTCGAGGCGCGGAAAGCCTTCCTTCTCGAGAAGGCTGAAGCAGAAGAGCAACAGCGGCTTGCCGTCGAGGAGCTGTTCGTGCGGGAAGGCGAGTTGGCGCAGCGAAAGGTTTATCTGGACAGCCATGAGGAGGAGCTTGCCGCGCGAGAGCAGACATTTAGTGGGGCCCTCAAGGAAGCAGAAGACGCGGCCGCAGCTGCCGAGGCCGCCAAGAAGGAACTGGAGACGAAGGTGGTGCAGCTGGAGGCCGATCTCAAGACAAGCGGCGAAGAGCTTGCCGTGCTCAAGCGTGAGCGCGAGAAGGATGCCCTCGCCCACGGCGAGCTGCAGGGTCGTCTCGTCGAGAAGGGCAAGGAGCTCAGCACCGCCAAGGACTCCAATGCGGATCTCGAGCTGAAGCTGGCCACCTTGACCCAGACGCTGGACAGCGCCAAGGAGCGGGAGGTGGCCCTGAAGGAGGAGATCAAAGCCAACGAAGCGCTGCTGACGAGATCCGCCGAAACCCAGAACACCTTTAGGGAGACGGTGGAGCTCTGGACAGAAGGCCTCGTGAACATCGGCACAGTCATCGACAGTGAGCTGGCGCAGCTGGGGATGGAGGATTTCGGGTACTCCTCCGATGAGAACCTCCAACCTAGCGCCAAGCTCACTCTGTTCTTCAAAGGCGTGGCGACGGCTCTCCAGCGACTCCGAGAAAGGATCCCGTAGCAGCTGGCCGATGAGTCGCGCACAATCTGCGCAAGAGTTCTGCAAAAGGTGTTGGTGAAGGTGGCCTTCCGCAACCCAGGCCTCAACTTCACCAACGTCCTCAGGAAGCTGCCGGCGGACGCTGATCTGGACGCGCTCAAGGCCCTTGTCACACCCATTGTGGACAAGGTGAATGAGGTCAGGAGGGTTGATGACGACCGCGTAGATTAGGCCGCCTGTTTTCTCTTTTTCTTGTCGCTGCTGGTCATGTTACGAGAACAACCCATTAGAGCTGCAACAAGCTATCTTGTAATATAACTTTATTTTGGGTATCGACTGCTATGTTATTTCCTTTACTTGGTTCCTTCCTTTGTATGTTTTCACCCTACGCTTTTAGGGAACTTGCCAGCGTAGGCACCCTTGCCGCGAGCGCTGAGTGCGGAACGTCAGCAGCCTGCTGGCGGTGCCGCCACCGACAAGAAACCTTGTCGCAACTAGTCGCAGCACACTTAAATTGTTGAGCGGACTCGAAACAAAGTAAGGGCGCAACTAGTTACGAGTTGGTTCCTCCGCGCACAGGTTTTCCATACAAAGCACGGTCGTTCAAGGAAGATAACTCAAAATTTTAAAACTGATTGCTCAAACTTTGGCAACTTAGCTTTTCTGTTGTTTGCTTCCCGGTAAGGCGAGACTTTCTTGAACGGCGCCTGGTCCACACCGTTATCTTCTCCTCCCCCCCCCCCAGCAAACTTGTGGGCGAGGGAACCTTCCTTTTCTTTGAGAAAAAAGAAAGAAGAGAAAATAATGATATGGAGCCTTGCGGCTCGTTATTGCTTACCGGGGGTAGGTGCTGCACAAAGTGTCAGATAACACATGAAAAAAAAGAAAGCATGAAATTGACAAGATGTGCGGAGCACATGAGCTTTATTTATGCACGAGGTCTGCGCCCGGCTTTGTACAAAGGGTTACATGCAACAGCGGCAAGGCTTGTACAAAAGGTGGTTGCCGGAATAGGTTCCGGCAACCGCGCCTTACGGGTAAAACTTACGAAGATGCTCAATGTTCCAAGAGTTGCTCACCGGAAAGCCATCTTCGGTCTCAAGGCGGACAGCGCCGGGCCTAGTGACTCGTTTCACCCGGTAAGGGCCTTCCCACTTCGGCGTAAACTTGTTGGAATTCTTGGCGGACTGAACACGCCGAAGAACAAGGTCGCCTTCCTCGAGACTTCTGGCACTAACTTTGCGGCTATGGTAGCGGTGCAAAGCTTGCTGGTATCGAGCAGCTCGTATAGCAGCCTGAAGACGGTCCTCCTCAAGGAGCAGCGCGTCATCTTGTCGCAGCTGCTCTTGCTCGAGCTCATCATAAGCGAGCACTCGAGGCGACCCGTATACGAGTTCCGTGGGGAGAACTGCCTCTGCTCCATAGACTAGAGCGAAAGGTGTCTGGCCAGTGGCTCGATTTGGCATCGTTCTGATCAACCAAAGAACCACCGGCAGCTCCTCGATCCAGTTCTTTCCGCACTTGTGCAGCCTGTCGAAAGTCCTGGTCTTGAGCCCGCGCAGCACTTCAGAATTTTCCCTCTCCGCTTGACCGTTGCTTCTCGGGTGAGAAACAAAAGCGAAGCAGACCTTGGCGCCAAGATCTTGGACGTATTGCATGAAGGTGCGGCTCGTGAATTGCGTACCGTTGTCGGTGATGATCCTGTTAGGGACCCCGAAACGGCACACAATCGACCTGAAGAACTTGACTGCTGACTGTGTTGTCACCTTCCTCACTGCTTCCACTTCCGGCCACTTTGTGAACTTGTCGATTACAACGTACAAGTACTCAAAGCCCCCGACAGCTCGGGGAAAGGGGCCGAGGATGTCGAGCCCCCAGACCGAAAATGGCCAGGATAAAGGGATCGCCTGGAGAGCTTGAGCTGGCTGGTGTATCTGCTTGGAATGGAACTGGCACGCTTCACACTTGGTTACTTGTGCAGTTGCATCTTGGAGGGCTGTCGGCCAAAAGAAACCTTGCCGGAATGCTTTGCCGGCAAGTGCTCTTGCGCCAATGTGGTGACCACATATGCCTCCATGTATCTCCGCCAACAGCTTTTGTCCTTCTTCCCGGGGAATACACTTCAATTTCACACCGTTGAGTCTTCTTATGTACAGTATGCTGTCGACAAACTAGTACATACTTGACTGCCGGGCTACTCTTTCCGCTTCTTCTTGCTCTTCGGGAAGTTCTCCTGTCTGAAGGAAACGGACAACCTGCTGTGCCCATGCCGGAGCTTGTGGCTCGACAACAAGGACTAAAGGCGCATATGCTGCTGCGGGAACATCCGCTTCTACAGCGAGAACCTGTGGCTCAGCTGGAGCTTGATGTTCCCCGGCAAGCTTGCCGGAGCAAAACTTGTCGGGAGCGTCTGCTTCAACGGAACAAGCCCTAGGGCTTGTCGGAGCAGACTGCTCCTCAGCCCCCTTGGTGTTGATCTTGGGGACCTTCTTGGCGGCGGCTTCGGGGAGCTCTGCCGGAAAATAGTCACCAGAAATCAACTTCCTCTTCTTGCTCTGTCCAGTTGATGGTGTTACAGACGGTTGAGTCAGTTTGAGCACAAAGATCCCTGGTTCCACAGGTAACTTTAGCGCAGCGCACTTTGACAGGCCATCTGCAATGTCGTTCTGAGCTCTTGGGACATGCTCCATTTGTAGGCCATCAAAGTGCTCTTCTAACTTTCTCACCTCATCAACGTAAGCTTCCATCAACGGACTCTGATAATTCTTGTTCACATGGTGGACGACAAGCTGCGAGTCACCCCTGGCAATGAGCTTCTTGATCCCAAGGTCTGCCGTGATCCTGAGACCGGCAAACAAACCTTCATACTCTGCAGTATTGTTTGTTGCTTGCTCCTTGGGAAAGTGCATCTGGACTACGTACCTGAGGTGCTCTCCGGTGGGTGCGACAAGTAGCACGCCCGCACCGGCGCCTTGCAGCGAGAAGGCACCATCAAAGTACATCAGCCACTCTTTGCTTGCCTCCTTGACGGGGATGCTCGTCTCTGGAATTTCTTCATCTGGTGTTGGCGTCCATTCTGCTATGAACTCTGCCAATGCTCGGCTCTGGATAGTTGAAGTGCTCTCAAACTTGAGGCCAAAGCTTGACAGTTCCAGTGCCCACTCGACAATCCTGCCTGTTGCTTCTGGATTCTGCAGTATCCTCTTCAGCGGAAAGCGAGTGACAACTGTGATCTCATGTGCTTGGAAGTAATGGCGCATCTTTCTCGAGGCCATGAGAAGGCCGAAAAGCAACTTCTGCACACCAGAGTACCTTGACCTAGCCCCAAGTAGAAGGGAACTGACAAAGTAAACTGGGCGCTGCACCATTTTCTTCTGCTTCTCCTCATGCGCCTGCGCAGATCCACCTGCGAAGCCCCCTGCTTGTCGCTGGATGCACCTGCCGTGGTTGCTGGCTCATCGTCCGCCTCCCTCTCCGCTACTAACGCAGCACTAACCACTTGATTGGTTGCCGCTATATACAACATCAACTTCTATTGTGGCTTAGGTGCGACAAGTATTGGAGTGGAGGACAGGTATCTCTTCAAGTCCTGCATCGCAGCCTCTACTTCCGGAGTCCATTTCATTGGACCTGCCTTTTTCAATATTTTGAAAAATGGCAGGGCGCGCTCAGTAGACTTAGAGATAAACCTGCTGAGAGCAGCCACACAATCGGCAAGCCTTCGTACATCCCTGACGCGCTTTGGTGCTTCAATCTGCTCAATGACCTTGATCTTGTCGAGATTGGCTTCAATCCCCCGCTGAGACACGAAGAACCCAAGAAGCTTGCCGGAGGGGACTCCAAACACGCACTTCTCGGGGTTAAGCTTGAGGTTGATCTTGCGCAGATTTGCAAAGGTCTTGTCTAAGTCTTGAATCAGAGTTGCCTTGTCCTTGCTCTTGACCACTATGTCATCCATGTAGGCTTCCACATTTCTGTGTATTTGTGGCTCAAAAGCGTCATGGACTACTCTTGCAAATGTTGAACCAGCATTCTTTAAACCGAAGGGCATCCGTATGAAACAGTATGTGCCACATGGAGTGATGAATGCGGTCTTCTCCTCATCCTCTTCTGCCATGAAGATCTGATGGTATCCTGAGTATGCATCAAGAAATGAAAGCAAATCACATCCGGCCATGGAGTCAACAATCTGGTCAATGCGCGACAAGGGAAATGGGTCTTTGGGACAAGCTTTATTAACATCAGTAAAGTCGATACAAAGCCTCCATTTCCCGTTTGCCTTGCGCACGACTACAGGATTGGCCAACCACGTAGGATGGAGCACTCCTCTGACAAGGCCTGCTGCTTCCAACTTCTTGATTTCTTCTGCGATGAATTCTTGGCGCTCCACTGCTTGTTTCCTGACTTTTTGCTTGACGGGCCGCGTGTGAGGACAGACGGCAAGGTGGTGATCAATTACTTTCCTGGGAACACCGGGGATGTCAGACGGTTGCCACGCAAACACGTCGACGTTCGCCCGCAGCAAAGCAACGAGCGCGCTTTCCTATTTAGGGTCGACCGTGGCACTAATGGTGAAGGTACCACCAGTGCCGTCCTCCTTGGCGGACACCTTCTTGGTCTCTGCTGGAGCTGCCTTTATCTTCTTGCAGTTGCCGGTGGAGCTCAATGGTGCGTCCTCGACGGTAGCGCAACACTCCGAAGAGGTGTGCTTGCCGGAGTGGGCATCAGAACTCTTGCCGGACTTGGTCTTCTTCTTCCCACTGGGAGCTTCAGCGGCAAGTGGCTTGTGTTCAGCTGCGGCTTCTGCTTCCCGGTAAATCTTGTCGGCACAGATAAGAGCATCCTTCTTGTCGCCAGGGACAAAAATGACACTTATCGGGCCTGGCATCTTGAGCATGTTGTATGTGTAGTGAGAGGCTGCCATGAATTTGGCGAGCGTTGGACGGCCGAGTATCCCATTGTAAGGCAATGGGAAGTCAGCAACGTCGAAAGTGACCCTCTCAGTCCTGTAGTTCAGCTCGCTGCCAAATGTCACCGGCAACGTGATCTTTCCCTTCGGCTTGCTCCTTCCCGGGTTGATTCCTTGGAATGTGCCGGTCTCTTCGAGCTCGCTGTCAGGGATCTGGAGTTTATGGAGTACCGTGGAGGAGATCAGGTTCAAGCTGTCGCCGCCGTCAACTAGCATCTTAGTGACCTTGAGGTTGCGGATAGTTGGTGAAACCAACATCGGCAAGCACCCGACCGCAGTTATGCGATCAGGGTGGTCCTCGATATCAAAGATGATAGGCGTGCTGGACCATTTCAGAGGTTTGCGTGACTCGACAGGTGGTTCTGCCGCATTGACTTCCCGCACCCACTGCTTGAGCTGGCGGTGCGAAGTATGCAGAGAAGCACCGCCATCAACGCACAGGACCTCTGTGGCTTTCTGGAACTCCTGCTCATCAGCCTCGTCATCATCCATCTCTTCATCTTCGTCTTGATCTTCATCCTTGTCGCGGCCGCGGGGAGGTCTGTCTCCTTGCCGCTGATTGGCCTTGCCGCGGCGTCCTCCTCGGCCAGGACGCTTCTTGCCGGATCCTCCAGTACCTTCTTGGGCCTTCTCTTTGTCGTGCCGCTTGTACTCAGCTTTCTGCTGCTCGACAAGCTGCTCGACCTTCTTGCAGCTCTGGAGATCATGGCCCTTGGTGCGGTGGATCTTGCAGTATTGCTTGCCAGAGCCGTCCTGCTTGTCAGCGGCCGCCACAGCCTCGGCTTCCTTGGCGCCACCTCCGTTGCCGGACTGCTCAACGACTAGCACATCTTTTCCTTTCTTCTTTCTGTTGTTCCGCCGCTGGTTTTTCCTTGCCGGGGCAGCATCTTCACTGTCAGATCCTCCTGCTCCTGCATTCTCTCCGGGGAGTTTCCTCCCTTCCTCAGCACGCGCACACTTGTCGGCCAGAGCGTATAGCTCACTGACGTCCCTAATCTTGCACATCGCCATCTCCTCCCGCATCCTGCGGTTTCGCACGTTCTGATGGAACGCGCTGATGACTGCGGCAGGGTGGACATCTGGGATGTTGCGCTGTACTTGGCTAAATCTCTGAATGTACTTGCGCAGGGGCTCTCCTTCCTTCTGGGCGAGCAGATGAAGATCGCTCTCTTGGCCATGAGGCTTGTGGCTGCCTGTAAAGGCGCCGACAAACTGATGGCACAGATCTGCCCAGGAGGATATGGAGTTGTCCGGCAAGTGCATGAGCCAGGATCTGACATTGGGCTTGAGCACCAGCGGGAAGTAGTTGGCAAGGATCTTGTCATCGCGCCCCCCGGCAGCTTGCACCGTGATGGTGTAGATGCTGAGGAACTCCGACGGATGCAACCTACCGTCGTACTTCTCTGGTACATCTAGATTAAAGTTCTTCGTACTGGGCCACTGGACTTGCCACAGCTCACGAGTGAACGCAGGGCAACCTACCGCGTACGGCAAATCGCCTGGTTCCCCTGGCGCATGCATGTCAACAGTGGCCCCAGCGCGCTGGTCTGACTGACGCCGCGCTTCTCTTCGACGTTCGATGCGGGTACGAGCGTCTTCTTGCTGTTGTTCTTGAAGAACTTGGTGCTGATCGCGACGGGCCCGTGGGTCTGATGACGCAGTGGAGTCAGTGTCAAGGTTGACCCGGCGAGTCGGCAATCTCGGCCTTCGGGGTGGAGAGTGCACGGTGGTTGCACCCCCATCGGTCTTGTCGCCATCGGCTCGTGCCTGGCAATCTTGTCACGGCTTCGATGTACTCAGCTGCCGTGGAGTGTCGCCGTTGGCGAAGCCGATGAGACTCTGAATGGTGGCCCTCCAATCGTCGATCTTGTCCGCCGTTGGAGGGTAATCCAGGAGCAGTTGGGCTCGGGCCAACGCTTCTTCTGGAGTTTTGGGTGGCGGTGGCGAACGGTGCGAGGAGCGGGATATGCTCGGACTTCCAACTGGGTTGGAAGGAGCAGTATCCCGTCCAGGCGACCGTGTCTTGCTCGTGCCAGCATGTTGGCATGCATGCTGGACTTGAGCATCCCAAGATCCACCAGCTCGATCTCGGTCCAACGAACGTATGGTACCGTGAGTACCATGATGCTGCTAGCCCCACACCTCCTGAGATGGGCGCGGTGCATGTACGGACGCCGAGGTTTGCGCAGCCTTGTCCTTGGACCTGGCAGCAGCGTGAGCTCCCTCGTCGATGCCCGTTCTTCCGCCGGCGTCTACCCCACCACCCGTTTGCTCAGGTGGCGGTGGGATCGACGTGGACGGAGCAGCCACCTCCGAAGCCTTCTTCTTCGGTGGCATGTCGATGAAGATGATGAAGATCTGGCTCACGTGAATGCCGGATCGGGTTCACACAATGTCGACGCCCCCTACCTGGCGCGCCAAAGATGTCGTGGGAACGAACACCTATGGGGCAGGGCCCCTTTCGGTCCGGCGGGGGGCGGAGGCCGCACGAAGAGCGGATCGAGGCGAGGCACGCGAGCGGTTTACCCAGCTTCGGAGCTCTCCGGAGAGATAATATTCCTACTGCTGCTTTGTGGTTTGTATTGTGTTCTTGCTCGGGAGCGCTGAGTGCTACAGTGTACACCAGCTGCTAACGAGACCGAGCGTGAGCGTATTCTGGTTTCCCACCCCCTCTACGTTGCGCATGGGCCTCCTTTTATATGCTCAAGGGGTCACCGACAGGTGGCAACGCATGCAAGGGTAAAAATGTAAAAGAACTGCGGTTGGTACACCTACTTGCACAATGTATCCTACCTAACTTTGACGGCAGGGGACAAGGGCATTAAATGCCCGTCCGTGTCGCCCAAACAGTGTAGAAAAGGGACCGTCAGGGGCGCCACCGCTCGCCACGATGGCAATCTTGTCAGCGCCGCTTGCCACCTCGCACCGCTGGCTGCACAGCCTCTCGCCACGCGCGCCTGGAAAGGTCCCATGGCGACACGTTGTTGGATGCGCTGGAGTGTGGGTACAAAGTGGTGGCTTGTCGCGGCAAGTGCCTTGCCGCGGTCGTTGTCTTGTCGCGTCCGGAAGCTTGTCGCTCACCGGGCCTTGCCGGGACGCGCGCCGCGTTGCGGCAAGTTCCTTGAGATGCCTTGGTTGGCCTTCCCGGCAAGCTCCTCTTGCCGGGGCCTTGTCTCCTTCCTGGCAAGCTCCTCTTGCCGGGGCCTTGAACACTTTGTTCTTGAATGGCTCCAAAGGAACCACGGAGGACCTTGGCGGTCACCCAGCAAGCCTTGCCGCGGGGTGCTGCGACTGCCCGTGCACAAGTTCGGGATACTAGGGTACCCCTACTCTAGTACGCCGACAGGCTGGGCATATAAGCAACAATGGGCTAATATAGGCTCAGATTTATTAATTTATTAATATTTTTCTTTATGCACTTTTCGCACGATTTCTTTTCAAACTAAGTTCCTCTCTTTTTACAGATGAACACCGTGCACACCCGTCCAGGATAACGGCACAACGGAGACACAGGCGCAGACGTGCAGTAGGGACCCGGTGCTAGGATTCTTTTCAGATTAAGACCCTGCGTAAACCTTTTTTACTGTCTCTTGTTGCTATAATCCCCTGGTTTTTTCATGATAACCAGAGAGGATACTGACGTTTTGGCATCGGCCGCGTCAGAGGACCTTGCCCGTACCTGGACACAAGGGGCTTAGGGCATTGTTTCGCCCGTTATTATAAAAGACCGAACACCTTAGGGAGTGTTCGGCGTCTCGAGTTAGGCCTTATATGCATCAGCTCCGAATCATGTCTTTGGTCAAATGTTGGGTTTGCCCGGCTCCTGTGTTTTGCTGCCTTACGTTCCGTATCATCGGCTAACGCGGCACCAGGAGAACTACTGCGATTGTGCCCCAGTTCGGCTGGGCGAGCACCTCAGTAGAGAAAGCCGAAAACTGATTGTCATGATACAGTGAGAGACTGGTCAACCACTCGATCGACCACCGGAATGTTTAGAATTCCTCCGCTTTGACGAAGGACCGTTTCCCGGTTAGGCACATACACGCCCCGAATTCGGAGAGCGTGGTGCCCCCAGGGGCTATATCGTAGCCCCACCCTCGAACTCCAATGGCTAAGTGAAAGTGATAAAGCATTATAGTCCAGTTGCCTCGTTTGCTATGCTACCACCTCCTTAAACAGGACTGAGACGTCGGATTAAGTGTGAAAATGCGCTATTTTTGCGAACACCCCCGCACCTAGTGCGTGGGGGCTGAAGCCGATGACTGCCATCTTTCAGGTTATACATACGTATACATAAACGGCCGCACAGGAGATATTTCAATACTTGAACGCAAAGTACAAAAAGCGCCTATATCATAAACATTGTTTTACAAGATAAAACGTTCATTTGAATGTGACATTTTTCGAGCATTGCGACTCTATTATACGAGCACCACGCATAACTTCCCCAAAATAGTGCTCAGTGGGTAACCGGCTTTCGTCCGAACCCTGGGTTGCAACAGCAGTGGCATCCATCTCTGTCCAATTTGTCTTCACACGGGCAAGGGCCATCCGCGCACCCTCTATGCAGGCCGACCGCTTCATCACCTTGATATGCGGCACTGCCCCAAGAAACTGCTGCAATAAGCCAAAATAGCTCGTCGGCTTGGGCCTCTCCGGCCAGACATGAGTCACGATATCTGTCATGGCAAGTCCGGACAACCTATTCAGCTCAGCCCATTCGGCCAACCGATCGGTCAGCGGAAGTGAACGATCCGGACTATGGAATTGAGACAAAAATAGCTCTTCCGTCTTGTGATCCTTCTGACTTCGGAAGTGCACAACGGTATCCGCCGCACTCGCTGCTAAGTCCATATATGGATCCTCCAGACCCCACAGCTGGCCAAGCTGGACATACTTTGGATCCGTAAACCTGCGGCGTAGCAGAAAAGGCTTGCCGGCCACAATTTTTCCGGCCTGACGCAGCTCCTCCTTTATAGCCCGCATTGCAGAACGGGCATCCTTGGCTTCGGTGGTGGCCTTCCCCAGGTCTTCTCGCTCCGTTAGGCGCTCCTTCTCAAGAGCCTCATTGCGGTCGGTAGCATCCTTCAATTTAACGGCCAATTCGGCCATCTCTTCCCTGCTTCGGCAGTGGGCAGCCCTTTCGGCTTCTAACTCCTCGGCCGCCCTCGAGGCAGCCGCATCACTCCTTCTGGCTTGCTCCTTGGCTTGAGCAAGTTCTGCCCGAAGGCTCTCCACAGCAGCAGCACCATCTGCGTCAAGCATAAACATTGTAAGAGGTGGGCTTTTGCTCCCTCAATACGTGACTGCGGAGACACAATTTACCTTGCGACTCGTCAAGTCGCTTGTTGACTAGCGCGATGTCTGCATCCGCAACATCGAGTTGCCGCATTAATTCAGCAACCCCATCAGTCCGGCTAGCCCCCGGACAATCCGCCACCTGCATAGGAATGGCGAAGATTAAAACCTGCGATTTTGATCCTCGGCACGCTATCGCTTTCGACAACCTACCGAGTCTCAGGGGCTACTATCTATACAGGGCGCACTTCCATGCGCAAAATTGTCAGAAGGTGTGTATTTGTACATACCTCAAACCCCGCCAGCAAACTCCTGACGGCATTATGCAATCCGCTTTCGGCGGACGAAATCCTTCCAATCACCATATTCATCAATGCATGGTAATCTTCTGAGATGGATGCCCTCTCAAGCAGATCCTTCAGCTCCCCCGGCCGAACACTAGTCGGCGCCGAACTCTTCGGCTCTGCCGGGCTCGGGGATACCCTCTGTGATGACACTTCAGCCTCGCCTGCCCTATCCGGCGGCACAGCAGACGGAGGCGTCTCGCTCTCCATCATCTCCGGACGAAGATCCCCCGAAGACGAGCTCATCTGAGAAGTGAGAAGGTCGCAGATCCGAACTACAAGGTAAAAATTTTGGTTATCCTCAGAAGCACAAATAGGGATGTTTCTTATTAATGAACTCCCCCTTTTCTACTCACGGCTCGCTGGAGGGCTGATTCTTTAGAGAAGACTGTGCGGCCGGGACCTCCCCGGACGCAGGACCCTCTGGTGAAGATTTCTTCCCCCGCTTAGGGGCTTTGGCCTCCGGGTCTTCGGAGGCGGTCCTCTTCTCCCCCTGGAGGGGGGGATTCTCAATCCCCCCTTCTTCAAGCGCCCCCTTGGGCGAGGCGGTAGCTCTTCCATTTTCCCCTTCGCCTTCTTCTGAAGGCGCAACCTCCAACATTCTAACCAGCACGGGCTCCGGCGCGGTCTCTGGGAGGGGGGCCGGACACCGTATCAGCTTTGCTTGCGCTATCCACTCCTGTTGAAGGATAACGGGTTAAAAGGCGAATTGTAGAAAGGCAAACAAATGGTACGTCTGAACACTGAGCTACTTACTTGAGTATCTGGGCGATTGCAGCTTAGACCGGCATCCTCGGTCAATTCCGGACACACCGCCTGTGATCCGAAGAACAACTTGTACATCTCCATGGGTGTCGTACCCATGAAGTGTTGGAGAATCCATGGTCCCTCCGGATTGAACTCCCATAGCCGGAGAGGACGGCGTTTGCAGGGCAGGAGACGCCTAATTAGCATAACCTGCATCACCACAACCAGATCGATCTCCCTCTCTTGGAGGTCTCGAATCTGGCCCTGCAATAGGGGCACGTCTTTTGACGGACCCCAATTGAGCCCTTGGTTGACCCATGACATCAACCGTCGTGGAGGTCCCGAGCGGAACGGAAGCGGCGGCTTCTGCCTGCTGCCCTTGGGAGCGGTGATATAGAACCACTCATGCTGCCACAAGCCAAGCTCCTCTTGGAACGAGCCCTCGGGCCACGGGGCATCGGCCCTCCTTCTTACGGCCGCCCCACCGCACTCTGCTTGACGCCCCCCGATCATCTTCGGCTCCATATTGAAGGTCTTCAGCCACAGGCCGAAGTGGGGGGTGACGCGGAGGAAGGCTTCGTAGACGACAATAAACGCGGAAATATGGAGGATGGACTCCGGAGCCAAGTCGTGGAATTCCAACCCATAGTAAAACATGAGCCCTCTCACAAAAGGATCCGTCGGGAAGCCTAAACCCTGACGGAGGTGGGATACAAAGATGACATACTCGCCGGGCTCGGGGGTGGGGATGGCCTGCCCTTCGGCGGGAAACCTATGCGAAATCTCGTAGGACAGGTACTTGGCTTCTTGCAGCTTTAGCACGTCCTCCTCCGTAATGGAGGAGGGCATCCACCGGCCCTGAAGGTCGGAGCCGGACATTGTTGAATGTCTGAAGCGCTCGAATCTGGGGCTCTGGGTGTAGGAACTTGGAGCAAGGAGAAGATTTGATGGAAGATTGAAGAAAAGAAACGAGCCTTGGTCCTATTATAAAGAGGGAGAATACCAAGAGCCGTCTCCGTGACCGTTCGGGACTCGCCTTCGATAGAGGAGGCGTGGCGACGAGCGCAGTTGGGTTACCCACGTCCGTATTGATGAGAATCCCGGAATAAGGGGGAACACGATCTCTGCTTCGACAAGACGTGCCAAGGAAACCGCTTCGCTAAACGCGCTGAGGTGGTATAATAAAAAACGATTCAAGTAAATGCTTGGTAGTGGTGTGACGTCACGCCGCAAAATACGTCAGCAGATTGAACTTGTGCACATATTATTCTCTCTACGGTGGAATGTGGAATTTATTTTGCAGAGCCGGACACTATCCTTGTGTTCACAATCTTCTATGGATTATTTGGAGGAGGAACCCGACTTGCAATGCCGAACATTATGCGCGCCGGACTCATCGTCATTGAAGCCAGGTTCAGGGGCTACTGAGGGAGTCCTGGACTAGGGGGTGTCCGGACAGCCGGACTATCATCGTCCGCTGGACTCCAAGACTATGAAGATACAAGATTGAAGACTTCGTCCCGTGTCCGGATGGGACTTTCCTTGGCGTGGAAGGCAAGCTTGGCAATACGGATATGTATATCTCCTACCATTGTAACCGACTCTGTGTAACCCTAGCCCTCTCCAGTGTCTATATAAACCGGAGGGCTTTAGTCCATAGGACATAACATCCATTACAACAATCATACCATAGGCTAGCTTCTAGGGTTTAGCCTCCTTGATCTCGTGGTAGATCCACTCTTGTAATACACATCATCAATATTAATCAAGCAGGACGTAGGGTTTTACCTCCATCAAGAGGGCCCGAACCTGGGTAAAACATCGTGTCCCTTGTCTCCTATTACCATCCGCCTAGACGCACAGTTCGGGACCCCCTACCCGAGATCCGCCGGTTTTGACACCGACACTGACCATGGTTTATGAATTATTCGGCACATGTCATTTCGGCCGAGAAGAAGGTGCGCTTGGATGAAGTTACGAACCTACCCTCGATGTACAACGGGCCAATTGATGCGTGTCCCACATAGGTTGGTAATTTCGCGTCTCCCATTTATTTGCTTGGGCGAATTTTGCCGAGCAAAGGGTGTTTAACGGTTCATTCAAATTTTAGGAGAACGAGCATCCACGTCTACCTTACTAAGTTGATTCAAATCAAATTTTGAAATATTAGCTTGCCACTTCTTTTTTAGATGGAGAGATGATGCTCGGGAGTAATGTGTTTTTACATGCTCATTGCTAGCGATTTACTATATGACAAATAGTTGACCCACTCAAAAACGGGAATCAAACCCAAAATGAAATATCTCGATTCAATGAAATAGCTTGTTCACCAGGTCAAAATAGTGAACTAAATCCAAAATTGAACACCTCAATCGAGTAGCATGTTGTACAGTATTATAGTAATCCACGAACATGTTGAAAGTGAAATTAATGAACTTGTTTGATATACGCATATCTTCATTCATGTGTGGATTGCAGACAACATGTTCTCCAATTTAAATATTTGAACGCAGGTTTATATCGAAACATGGTTTATATCAGTCTTTGATGCCAAAAACGTGACCTCCCCCTCTCCCGGACTCCTGCTCTCTCTCTCTCTCTCTCTCTCTCTCTCTCTCTCTCTCTTGCCGACAATCTTCAATTCTATCGCACGCATCCAACACACAAACCTTGTTGGTCCCTCTCTGTCTCTCTCCATCTCTCTCTCTCTCTCTATCTATCTATCTATCTATCTATCTATCTATCTATCTTTGTGTGTGTGTTGTGGAGGGGGGGGGGGTCTTTCTAGTTTGCATGCATATATACTCCATCTTTAGGTCACTCTCGCACATTATGTATGATTCTCTAGTCCAAGCGAAATATCTTGGGTGCACTCATTGTACGCACACAAATTCCTTGGATCATTGCCCGTAACTCTCTCACGCACCACTCTGTCGTCTCGGAGCTCTTCCCTCTCTCTCTCAAACTCTCCATCTCCCTGGGTCACACATACACATGTATATCTCACTCGTACTCGATAGACCTATCTAAAACTCTATCTCTCTCCCTCATTCTCTCTCCATCTCACACGCACACACACATGATCTCATGCCTAGCCAAGTATAATGGTCTCTCACTCAATTGTAGGAACACGCAGTCCCCCCTATATGTATATGACTAGCTAATCTTAGTCTCCATCACAAACATGTGCATGGTCTATCTCGATTTCTCTTGGGGCATCTTTCTATCACGCACGCACCTCCCTCGATCTCCTACCCATATAGTCTCCTCACGATCTCGAGGGGATCTCTCTATCACAAACACACCCTCTCTCCCTCCCCATGCGTCCATGTTCTCCATGCGTCCCTCTTGACCTTTGTTCTTTGTTGGCCAGACCTCTATTGGACATGTGCTATAGGGGTGTCTCTCTCCGTCGCAAACAATCACGCACTAGCTATCTTTGTGTATCTCCTCACCTCACTTTTCTATCTCGGAGATGCATGCGTGATATGTTTGCATAAGAAACGAAAAAACACACACCCTCTCTAATTTATTGTTTGTTGTCCCTTTCTCTTTCACACACATACTCTTTTTGCACACTCACTCATTCTCCTTCACATGCACTTGATCTCTCTCGACTTAGGCACTCTCTTCGGTCCATAGCATATAGATTTATTGAAAAGTCAAACATCACAAAGTTTGACCATATGTACATGGAGAAAACATTTACATCTAGAACGGCAAACATATACCATTAGATTCATCATGATATGTAGTTTCGTATGATGTATCTTTGGTATTGTAGACATAAATAACATTTGCGTAAACCTGGTCAAAGTTTCCAAACTTCAACTTCTAAATTTTTTACATGCACTACATTATCGAGCGGATGGAATATCTCTTTCCCCCTCTCAGCTATGTCACGCACCACTCATCCTTATCGGGGCTCCTCTATCTCTCTCAAACTTTATATCTCCCTAGTTCACACATACACATGTCTCGCTCGCGCTACGTAGACACATCCAACTCTCTCCGCCCTTGTTCTCTCTCTATATGACACGCACCCCCCTAAGTACCATAATCCCTCACTCCATCATAGGCGCACACACTCCCCCCCTAAGTATGACTATCTCTCACTAGCCACCAGGAACACACATATTGTCTCCTTCCATCCATACGTCTATCTCGATATCTCTCGGGGTATCTTCTATTGCGCACACACCTTGTCACTCGATCTCCCACCCATGTAATCCCATCACGACCTCCAGGGGATCTCTCTATGACAACCATACACTCTCTCCTCCCCATGTCTGCATTTTCTCCGTACGTCTCTCTCGACCTATCTCCCTTGTTTGTCAGACCCCTCTTGGCCACGTGCTAGGGGTCTTTCTCTCTCGGTTGCAAACAACCACACACTATCTCCTCACCTTGCTTCCGCTGTCAAAGATGCATGTGTGATATGTTTGCATAAGACACACACACTTTTTGTCTAATTTTATAGTGTGCCGTCCATGTCTCTTTCACACACGCACACACACTTTTTTCAGTCACTCTTTCTATTTCACACACACTCTCTCTAGTTAGGTACTCTCTCACGTCCGTAAGTATATGGATGTTTTGAAAAGTCAAACCTCAAAAAAGTTAGAACAGGTATATGTGAAGAAAAACATTTACATCTGGAACAATCATTAGATTTATCACAACATGTACTTACTTCATACTATCATTTATCTTTGGTATTGTAGATATAAGTAATTTCTTTATAAACTTGGTCAAAGTTTCAAAAGTTTGACTTAAAAATTTTTGGCAATACATTATCGAATGGGGGGAGTAGGTCTGTCTCTCTCTGCTATCTCTCACGGGCCTCCCCTCTCACTCGAGCTCTCTATACCGATGGATTATACGCTCACTGTGTCAGTGTATAGCTCTGTATATTTTTTAGTTGACCGGTCAACCAGTCCACATGCTGCTTTGTCAGCTCGTGTTCTCTATCTTCGTGTGCTGGCCCATGTGACAGTGGGTGAAAATAAGTAAAGTAGAGGCCTATCTGACACGCGGTGAATAAAACAAAGTTGAAACCACTCGGGGTAGCACCCCACACGCTAGTAAATTGAGGGCGCATTGAGGACACACTTCGTCCGCGTGAAGGACGCACTCGCGCCCAATTCACCACTGCGCGACGCCATGCCCAGAAGGACGCACTCGCGCACACCTAGTAGGCCAGCACACAACATACACCAGCACACGTGTACACCGGCGTCGCCGCCGGTTGAGATGGATGGCGAGGCAGCCAACATGCAGAGGCGGCTCGAGCCAAAACCACATCCAGCGAGCCTGGACTTCATGAGAAGCCTCCCCGACGACATGTTCAATCTCATACATCACATATATCATTCATCACATCCTTTGGCCATATCACATCATATAGCATACCCTGCAAAAACAAGTTAGACGTCCTCTAATTGTTGTTTGCATGTTTTACGTGGCTGCTACGGGTTTCTAGCAAGAACGTTTCTTACCTACGCAAAACCACAACATGATATGCCAATTGCTATTTACCCTTCATAAGGACCCTTTTCATCGAATCCGTTCCGACTAAAGTGGGAGAGACTGGCACCCGCTAGCCACCTTATGCACCAAGTGCATGTCAATCGGTGGAACCTGTCTCACGTAAGAGTACTTGTAAGGTCGGTCCGGGCCGCTTCATCCCACAATACCGTCGAAACAAGATTGGACTAGTAACGGTAAGCATATTGAACAAAATCAACGCCCACAACTACTTTGTGTTCTACTCGTGCAAAGAATCTACGCAATAAACCTGGCTCTGATACCACTGTTGGGTAACGTAGCAGAAATTCAAAAATTTTCCTACGTATCACCAAGATCTATCTATGGAGAGACCAGCAACGAGTAGAAAGGAGAGTGCATCTACATACCCTTGTAGATCGCTAAGCGGAAGCGTTCAAGTGAACGAGGTTGATGGAGTCGTACTCGTCGTGATTCAAATCACCGATGATCAAGTGCCGAACGGACGACACCTCCGCGTTCAACACACGTACAGCCCGGTGACGTCTGCCACGCCTTGATCCAGCAAGGAGAGAGGGAGAGGTTGAGGAAGACTCCATCCAGCAGCAGCACAACGGCGTGGTGGTGGTGGAGGAGCGTGGCAATCCTGCAGGGCTTCGCCAAGCACCGCGAGAGAGGAGGAGCACTTGGGAGAGGGAGGGCTGCGCCAGGGGCAAGGGTGAAGCTCCCATGCGCCTCCCCACTATATATAGGGGTGGAGGGGGTTGGTTTCTTGCCCTCCAAGTCCATTGGGGCGTTGGCCAAGGTGGGAGGAAAGAAATCCCATCATTTCCTTCCCCACCGATTGCTATCCCCCCTTTTTAGGGATCTTGATCTTATCCCTTTGGGATATGATCTTATTCCTTCTAAGGGGGGATCTTGGTGCGCCTTGACCAGGGGTGTGGGGCCTTTCCCCCACTACCCACGTTCATGTGGGTCTCCCCATGCAGGTGGGCCCCACTCCGGAACCTTCTAGAACCTTCCCGGTACAATACCGAAAAATCCCGAACATTTTCCGGTGGCCAAAATAGGACTTCCCATATATAAATCTTTACCTCCGGACCATTCCGGAACTCCTCGTGACGTCCGGGATCTCATCCGGGAGTCCGAACAACATTCGGTAACCACATGCAAACTTCCTTTATAACCCTAGCGTCATCGAACCTTAAGTGTGTAGACCCTACGGGTTCGGGAGACATGTAGACATGACCGAGACGTTCTCTGGTCAATAACCAACAGCGGGATCTGGATACCCATGTTGGCTCCCACATGTTCCACGATGATCTCATCGGACGAACCACGATGTCAAGGACTCAATCGATCCCGTATACAATTCCCTTTGTCTAGCGGTATTTTACTTGCCCGAGATTCGATCGTCGGTAACTTATACCTTGTTCAATCTCGTTACCGGCAAGTCTCTTTACTCGTTCCGTAACACATCATCCCGTGATCAACTCCTTGGTCACATTGCGCATATGATGATGTCCTACCGAGTGGGCCCAGAGATACCTCTTCTCTTACACGGAGTGACAAATCCCAGTCTCGATTCGTGCTAACCCAACAGACACTTTCGGAGATACCTGTAATGCACCTTTATAGCCACCCAGTTACGTTGTGACGTTTGATACACCCAAAGCACTCCTACGGTATCCGGGAGTTACACGATCTCATGGTCTAAGGAAGAGATACTTGACATTGGAAAAGCTCTAGCAAACGAACTACACGATCTTTGTGCTATGCTTAGGATTGGGTCTTGTCCATCACATCATTCTCCTAATGATGTGATCCCGTTATCAACGACATCCAATGTCCATAGCCAGGAAACCATGACTATCTGTTGATCACAACGAGCTAGTCAACTAGAGGCTCACTAGGGACATATTGTGGTCTATGTATTCACACGTGTATTACGATTTTCGGATAATACAGTTATAGCATGAATAAAAGACAATTATCATGAACAAGGAAATATAATAATAACTAATTTATTATTGCCTCTAGGGCATATTTCCAACAGTCTCCCACTTGCACTAGAGTCAATAATCTAGTTCACATCGATATGTGATTAACACTCAAGGTCACATCCCCATGTGACTAACATCCAAAGAGTTTACTAGAGTCAATAATCTAGTTCACATTTACCATGTGATTAACACTCGATGAGTTCTGGGTTTGATCATGTTATGCTTGTGAGAGAGGTTATAGTCAACGGGTCTGAACCTTTTAGATCCGTGTGTGTTTTACAAATCTCTATGTCATCTCCTAGATGCAGCTACCACGCTCTATTTGGAGCTATTCCAAATAACTGTTCTACTTGGAGCTATTCTAAATTGTTGCTCCATCATACGTATCCGGTATCTCTACTCAGAGCTATCCGGATAGGTGTTAAGCTTGCATCGACGTAACCCTTTACGACGAACTCTTTTACCACCTCCACAATCGAGAAAATTCCTTAGTCCACTAGTTACTAAGGATAACTTTGACCGCTGTCCTGTGATCCATTCTTGGATCACTCTTGTACCCCTTGACTGACTCATGGCAAGGCACACTTTAGGTGCGGTACACAGCATAGCATACTGTAGAGAGCCTATGATAAAAGCATAGGGGACGACCTTCGTCCTTCCTCTTTCTTCTGCCGTGGTCGAGCTTTAAGTCTTAACTTCATACCTTACAACTCAGGCAAGAACTCCTTCTTTGACTGATCCATCTTGAACACCTTCAAGATTATGTCAAGGTACGTGCTCATTTAAAAGTACCATTAAGCGTCTTGATCTATCCTTATAGATCTTGATGCTCAATGCTCAAGTAACTTAATCCAGGTTTGCTATTTGAAAAACACCTTTCAAATAACCCTATATGCTTTCTAGAAATTCTACATCATTTCTAATCATCAATATGTCAACAACATATACTCATCAGAAATTCTATAGTGCTCCCACTCACTTCTTTGGAAATACAAGTTTCTCATAAACTTTGTATAAACCCAAAATCTTTGATCATCTTGTCAAAGCGCACATTCCAACTCCGAGATGCTTACTCCAGTCCTTAGAAGGATCGCTGGAGCCAGCATACCTTTTAGCATCCTTAGGATCGACAAAGACTTTCTGATTTGTATCACATACAACCTTTCCATACGAAGACTGGTAAGGAAACTCGTTTTGTCATCCATCTGCCAGATTTCATAAATGCAACTAATGCTAACATGATTCCGACGGACTTTAAGCATCGCTACGGATGAGAAAATCTCATCGTAGTCAACTCCTTGAACTTGTGAAAAATTCTTCGCCACAAGTCGAGCTTCATAGATGGTGACATTACCATCCACGACCGTCTTCTTCTTAAAGATCCATTTATCTCAATGGCTTGCCGATCTTTGGGCAAGTCCACCAAAGTCCATGCTTTGTTCTGATACATGGATCCTATCTCGGATTTCATGGCTTCTAACCATTTGTCGGAATTTGGGCCCACCTCCACTTCTCCATAGCTCATAGGTTCATTGTTGTCTAGCAACATGACCTTCAAGACATGATTACTGTACCACTCTGAAGTAGTACGTATCCTTGTCACCCTACGAGGTACGGCAGTGACTTGATCCGAAACTTCATGATCACTATCATAAGCTTCTACTTCAATTGGTGTAGGTGCCACGGGAACAACTTCCTGTGCCCTGATACACACTGGTTGAAGTGATGGTTCAATAACCATATCAAGTCTCCACCATCCTCCCACTCAACTTTTCGAGACAAACCTTTTCTCGAGAAAGGACCCGATTCAAGAAACAATCCATATTGCTTTCGGATCTGAATTAGGAGGTATACCCAATTGTTTTGGGTGTCCTATGAAGATGCATTTTATCCGCTTTGGGTTCGAGCTTATCAATCCTGAAACTTTTTTCACATAAGCATCGCAGCCCCAAACCTTTAAGAAACGACAACTTAGGTTTCTCTAAACCATAATTCATACGGTGTCATCTCAACGGAATTACGTGGTGCCCTATTTAAAGTGAATGTGGTTGTCTCTAATGCCTAACCCATGAATGGTAGTGGTAACTCGATAAGAGACATCATGGTATGCATCATATCCAATAGGGTGCAGTTATGATATTCGGACACACCCTCACTATGGTGTTCCAGGCGGTATTAATTGTGAAACAATTTCCACAATGTCTTAATTGCGTGCCCAAGCTCGTAACTCAGATACTCATCTCTATGATCATATCATAGACATTTTATCCTCTTGTCACAATGATCTTCTACTTCACTCTGAAATTACGTGAACCATTCAATAATTCAGACTTGTGTTTCATCAAGTAAATATTCTCAACATCTACTCGAATCATCTGTGAAGTAAGAACATAACGATATTCACTGCATGCCTCAGCACTCATTGGACTGCACACATCAAAATGTGTTACTTCCAACAAGTTGCTATGTTGTTCCATCTTACTGAAAACGAGGCTTTTCAGTCATCTTGCCCATGTGGTATGATTTGCATGTCTCAAGTGATTCAAGATCAAGTGAGTTCAAATGGTCCATTCGCATGGAGTTTCTTCATGCATATCTACCAACAAACATGGTTCGCATGTCTCAATCCTTTCAAAAACGAGTGAGTCCAAAGATCCATTAATATGGAGCTTCTTCATGCGTTTTACACCAATATGACTTATATGGCAGTGCCACAAGTAAGTGGTACTATCATTACTATCTTATACCTTTTGGCATGAAAATGTGTATCACTACAATCGAGATTCAATAAACCATTCCTTTAGGTGCAAGACCATTGAAGGTATTATTCAAATAAATAGAGTAACCATTATTCTCCTTAAATGAATAACCGTATTGCGATAGACATAATCGAATCATGTCTATGCTCAATGCAAACACCAAATCTCGATGGTAGAGGGAGCGTGCGATGCTTGATCACATCAACCTTGGAAACACTTCCAACACATATCATCAGCTCACCTTTAGCTAGTCTCCGTTTATTCCGTAGCTTTTATTTCGAGTTACTAACACTTAGCAACCGAACCGGTATCCAACACCCTGGTGCTACTAGGAGTACTAGTGAAGTACACATTAACATAATGTATATCCAATATACTTCTATCGACCTTGCCAGCCTTCTCATCTACCAAGTATCTAGGGTAATGCTGCTCCAGTGGCTGTTCCCCTTATTACAGAAGCACTTAGTCTCGGGTTTCGGTTCAACCTTGGGTTTCTTTATTAGAGCAGCAACTGATTTGCTGTTTCATGAAGTATCCCTTCTTGCCCTTGCCCTTCTTGAAACTAGTGGTTTCACCAACCATCAACAATTGATGCTCCTTCTTGATTTCTACTTTCGCGGTGTCAAACATCACGAATACCTCAAGGATCATCATATCTATCCTTGATATGTTATAGTTCATCACAAAGCTCTAGCAGCTTGGTGGCAATGACTTTGGAGAAACATCACTATCTCATATGGAAGATCAACTCCCACTTGGTTCAAGTGATTGTTGTACTCAGACAATCTGAGCACAAGCTCAACGATTGAGCTTTTCTCCGTCAATTTGCAGGTTAAGAAAATCGTCGGAGGTCTTATACCTCTTGACGTGGGCACGAGCCTGAAATCTCAATTTCAGCCCTCGAAACATCTCATATGTTCCGCGACGTTTCGAAAACATCTTTGGTGCCTTAACTCTAAACCGTTTATCTGAACTATCACGTAGTTATCAAAACATGTATGTCCGATGTTCGCAACATCCACAAACGACGTTTGGGGTTCAGCACACTGAGCGGTGCATTAAGGACATAAGCTTTCTACTGTCCGCATAATCGCTACTGTCAACTTTCAACTATATTTTCTCTTGGAACATATCTAAACAGTAGAACTAAAACGCGAGCTACGACATAATTTGCAAAAGGTCTTTTGACTATGTTCAAGATAATTAAGTTCATCTTATGAACTCCCACTCAGATAGACATCCCTCTGGTCATCTAAGTGATCACATGATCCGAGTCAACTAGGCCGTGTCCGATCATCACGTGAGACGGACTAGCCAACGTCGGTGAACATCTTTGATCATATCTACTATACGACTCATGCTCGACCTTTCGGTCTCCGTGTTCCGAGGCCATGTCTGTACATGCTAGGCACGTCAAGTTAACCCTAAGTGTATTACTGTGTAAATCTCTCTTACACCCGTTGTATGTGAACGTAAGAATCCATCACACCCGATCATCACGTGGTGCTTAGAAGCGACGAACTGTAGCAACGGTGCACAGTTAGGGGAGAACACTTCTTGAAATTGTTGTAAGGGATCATCTTATTTACTACCGTCGTCCTAAGTAAACAAGATGCATAAACATGATAAACATCACATGCAATCAAATAGTGACATGATATGGCCAATATCATTTTGCTCCTTTTGATCTCCATCTTCGGGGCTCCATGATCATCATCGTCACCGGCATGACACCATGATCTCCATCATCATGATCTCCATCATCGTGTCTCCATGAAGTCGTCTCGCCAACTTATTACTTCTACTACTATGGCTACCGGTTAGCAATAAAGTAAAGTAATTACATGGCGTTGTTCAATGACACGCAGGTCATACAATAAATAAAGACAACTCCTATGGCTCCTGCCGGTTGTCATACTCATCGACATGCAAGTCGTGATTCCTATTACAAGAACATGATCAATCTCATACATCACATATATCATTCATCACATCCTTTGGCCATATCACATCATATAGCATACCCTGCAAAAACAAGTTAGATGTCCTCTAATTGTTGTTTGCATGTTTTACATGGCTGCTACGGGTTTCTAGCAAGAACGTTTCTTACCTACGCAAAACCACAACATGATATGCCAATTGCTATTTACCCTTCATAAGGACCCTTTTCATCGAATCCGTTCCGACTAAAGTGGGAGAGACTGGCACCCGCTAGCCACCTTATGCACCAAGTGCATGTCAATCGGTGGAACCTGTCTCACGTAAGAGTACGTGTAAGGTCGGTTTGGGCCGCTTCATCCCACAATACCGTCGAAACATGATTGGACTAGTAACGGTAAGCATATTGAACAAAATCAACGCCCACAACTACTTTGTGTTCTACTCGTGCAAAGAATCTACGCAATAAACCTGGCTCTGATACCACTGTTGGGTAACGTAGCAGAAATTCAAAAATTTTCCTACGTATCACCAAGATCTATCTATGGAGAGACCAGCAACGAGTAGAAAGGAGAGTGCATCTACATACCCTTGTAGATCGCTAAGCGGAAGCGTTCAAGTGAACGAGGTTGATGGAGTCGTACTCGTCGTGATTCAAATCACCGATGATCAAGTGCCGAACGGACGACACCTCCGCGTTCAACACACGTACAGCCCGGTGACGTCTCCCACGCCTTGATCCAGCAAGGAGAGAGGGAGAGGTTGAGGAAGACTCCATCCAGCAGCAGCACAACGGCGTGGTGGTGATGGAGGAGCGTGGCAATCCTGCAGGGCTTCGCCAAGCACCGCGAGAGAGGAGGAGCACTTGGGAGAGGGAGGGCTGCGCCAGGGGCAAGGGTGAAGCTCCCATGCGCCTCCCCACTATATATAGGGGTGGAGGGGGCTGGTTTCTTGCCCTCCAAGTCCATTGGGGCGTTGGCCAAGGTGGGAGGAAAGAAATCCCGTCATTTCCTTCCCCACCGATTGCTATCCCCCCTTTTTAGGGATCTTGATCTTATCCCTTTGGGATATGATCTTATTCCTTCTAAGGGGGGATCTTGGTGCGCCTTGACCAGGGGTGTGGGGCCTTTCCCCCACTACCCACGTTCATGTGGGTCCCCCCATGCAGGTGGGCCCCACTCCGGAACCTTCTAGAACCTTCCCGGTACAATACCGAAAAATCCCGAACATTTTCCGGTGGCCAAAATAAGACTTCCCATATATAAATCTTTACCTCCGGACCATTCCGGAACTCCTCGTGACGTCCGGGATCTCATCCGGGACTCCGAACAACATTTGGTAACCACATGCAAACTTCCTTTATAACCCTAGCGTCATCGAACCTTAAGTGTGTAGACCCTACGGGTTCGGGAGACATGTAGACATGACCGAGACGTTCTCTGGTCAATAACCAACAGCGGGATCTGGATACCCATGTTGGCTCCCACATGTTCCACGATGATCTCATCGGACGAACCACGATGTCAAGGACTCAATCGATCCCGTATACAATTCCCTTTGTCTAGCGGTATTTTACTTGCCCGAGATTCGATCGTCGGTATCTTATACCTTGTTCAATCTCGTTACCGGCAAGTCTCTTTACTCGTTCCGTAACACATCATCCCGTGATCAACTCCTTGGTCACATTGCGCATATGATGATGTCCTACCGAGTGGGCCCAGAGATACCTCTCCGCTTACACGGAGTGACAAATCCCAGTCTCGATTCGTGCTAACCCAACAGACACTTTCGGAGATACCTGTAATGCACCTTTATAGCCACCCAGTTACGTTGTGACGTTTGATACACCCAAAGCACTCCTATGGTATCCGGGAGTTACACGATCTCATGGTCTAAGGAAGAGATACTTGACATTGGAAAAGCTCTAGCAAACGAACTACACGATCTTTGTGCTATGCTTAGGATTGGGTCTTGTCCATCACATCATTCTCCTAATGATGTGATCCCATTATCAACGACATCCAATGTCCATAGCCAGGAAACCATGACTCTCTGTTGATCACAACGAGCTAGTCAACTAGAGGCTCACTAGGGACATATTGTGGTCTATGTATTCACACGTGTATTACAATTTCCGGATAATACAGTTATAGCATGAATAAAAGACAATTATCATGAACAAGGAAATATAATAATAACTAATTTATTATTGCCTCTAGGGCATATTTCCAACAGCACCTGCTCTGCAGCTATACTGCGCTCGAGTACCTTCGTCTTGAGCAGATCCACGGGTTCATTAGCCTCCACATCGCGTCAACGAATCTCCGATGGATTTATGTGTCTTGCTGGCCCTGCAATAAGACATCAATTGGGAAGAGATCACTCCAGCCGTTTGATATGTCTCCATCGTATCTACTTTTCCAAACACTTTTGCCCTTGTTCTGGACTCTAACTTGCATGATTTGAATGGAACTAACCCGGACAGACGCTGTTTTTAGCAGAATTGCCATGGTGTTATTTTTGTGCAGAAATAAAAGTTCACGAAATGACCTGAAACTCCACGGAGAATATTTTTAAAATTAATAAAAAATATTGGCGAAAGAATCAAGGCCAGGGGGCCCACACCCAGTCCATGAGGGTGGGGGGCGCGCCTACCCCTGGGAGCGCCCCCTGCCTCGTGGGCCCCCCGGTGCTCCACCGACCTCAACTCCAACTCTATATATTCATGTTCGGGGAGAAAAAAAATCAAAGAGAAGGATTCATCATGTTTTACGATACGGAGCCACCGCCAAGCCCTAATCTCTCTCGGGAGGCTTGATCTGGAGTCCATTCGGGGCTCCAGAGAGGGGAATCCCTCACCGTCGTCATCATCAACCATCCTCCATCACCAATTTCATGATGCTCACCGCCGTGCGTGAGTAATTCCATCGTAGGCTTGCTGGACGGTGATGGGTTGGATGAGATTTACCATGTAATCGAGTTAGTTTTGTTAGGGTTTGATCCCTAGTATCCACTATGTTTTGAGATTGATGTTGCTATGACTTTGCTATGCTTAATGCTTGTCACTAGGGCCCGAGTGCCATGATTTCAGATCAGGACCTATTATGTTTTCATGAATATACGTGAGTTCTTGATCCTATCTAGCAACTCAATAGTCACCTACTATGTGTTATGTTCCGGTAACCCCGAAGTGACAATAATCGGGACCACTCCTGGTGATGACCGTAGTTTGAGGAGTTCATGTATTCACTAAGTGTTAATGCTTTGATTCGGTACTATATTAAAAGGAGGCCTTAATATCCCTTAGTTTCCAATAGGACCCCGCTGCCATGGGAGGGTAGGACAAAAGATGTCATGCAAGTTCTTTTCCATAAGCACGTATGACTATATTCGGAATACATGGCTACATTACATTGATGAATTTGAGCTAGTTCTGTGTCACCCTATGTTATAACTGTTGCATGAGGAATCGCATCCTACATAATTATCCATCACTGATCCAATGCCTACGAGCTTTTCACATATTGATCTTTGCTTGGTTACTTTACCGTTGCCACTATTACAATTACTACAAAACTGGTACTTTTACTTTTGCCACCGTTACCGTTACTTCCATACTACTTTGCTACTAAATACTTTGCTGCAAATATTAAGTTATCCAGGTGTGGTTGAATTGACAACTCAACTGCTAATACTTAAGAATATTCTTTGGCTCCCCTTGTGTCGAATCAATAAATTTGGGTTGAATACTCTACCCTCAAAAACTGTTGCGATCCCCTATACTTGTGGGTTATCAAGACTATTTTCTGGCATTGTTGCCGGGGAGCATAGCTCTATTCTTTGAGTCACTTGGGATTTATATCTGCTGATCACGAACTTGAAAGACGAAAGAACTAAGATTTTTCCCTCAACTACGAGGGAGGTAAGGAACTGCCATCTAGCTCTGCACTTGATTCACCATCTGTTTTGAGTAAACTTACGACACCTAAACCTGCTTCTGCTATTAATTCTGATATGTCACATGTTATTGATGATGCCACTTCTGTTATGCATGATACTTATGATGAAACTACTTCTATGCTTGATACTACTGTGCCATTAGGTGAATTTCTTGATGAACAATTTGCTAGGGCTAGAGATAATGAAATTATTGAAACTGATAATATTGATGAAAGTGATGATGAAGATTCTCCCCCTAGATATGAATTGCCTGTTGTGCCCGAGGGTTATGTTATGGATGAAGAAACCGCTAGAGATTTCTTGCTTGCAATGATAGATCTGATCTTAAGAAATTATTAGCTAAGCTAAAAGAAAAGTCTCTGAATGCTAGAATGAAATATGACCCTGCTTTTGCTACTTCACCTATCTGTGTTTCTGATAAGGATTATGATTTCTCTGTCGATCCTGAGATAATTACTTTGGTTGAATCTGATCCTTTTTATGGATATGAATCTGAAACTGTTGTGGCACATATTACTGAGTTAGATGATATAGCCACCCTATTCACTAATGATGAGAAAACTCGTTACTACTATATCCTTAAATTATTTCCGTTCTCATTAAAGGGTGATGCTAAAACATGGTTTAATTCTCTTGATCCTGGTTGTGTGCACACTACAAGGATCCGGGTCTATTGCAACAAAATCGTTCGTCGCAATACATGTCGATTTGTGGAGATACGTACCTATTGCCACGAAACAACATTCGTTGGCAGCCGTTGCGACTGGACACATGGTAATAGGTTATTGCCACAAAAAAGTAATTGTTGCAATAAAGTGTGCTATTGCAACAACCATATGGGAAGTTGCCACATGTTTTCCCGTGGCAAAACTCATTTGATGCCACAATTTGCTTTGTGGAGATAGCTTTAATGCAACATGTGACGAATCATGGCGACTGATAGTTCATGGCGATAGACATTTGTGGCAACAACCTATGCCAACGACGTCCGCTTCGTGGCGCATACTCTTCCGTGGCAATAGTCAATGTGGCAATAAACTATGGCAACAATACTTGTTTCCGTGGCATTAGGCATTTTGCCATGAATCGCTACACTTGTGGAATTAACTTATGGCAACAAATAAAAGATGTGAGGCCCAGCTAGAGGTTAGGAGCGGGTTGTGCGCCAGGTCGAAAGATATTTGTTTTTACAGCGGGCTGGGACTTTTTCTTACGCCTAGTCAATGGTCTCGGCTGCCTGTGGCCCATCTCCGCCATCGCTCAACAAGAAGAGATTCCATTTTCAACTCAAATAAATAAATAAATAAGATATTCCATTTCTCTCTAAAAAAATCAACAACAAGAGATTCCATTATTGATTTGTATCGTAGTTGGAGGAAGAGACCTACATCGATCTACCCTAAGGATCACCAAAAAAAATTATCCCTAAAGAAAAAAACCTAGATCGATCTGATATAAATATGTATCCAAGAATAAAAGAGAGGGACTTCATGCGATTTGGTTTTGCTCGAACGGTTAGAAAATATTCCCGCGCCAAATTTCGTATGTGTACAGGCATGTATAATTACTTTTTGCTTTTTATTATGTATATTTACAGTCTTATAACAAATATAATTTGCAACATATACCAGGCAATAACCCTAAAAAAACATATACCAGGCAATGTACATGTTCTGTTGCAACTTATGTACTACAGTATGGCCATGAGCTGCAACTCTGCAGCACATGAGCTGCAACGCTTATATGTGTATTTATATTGAATTTTGTAACATATAGTCAAAATATTGTGGAATTTGTGTTGCTTTATAGAGGGTATTATTGTAGTGATTTCAAATCCAAATTTAACAAATTAAATATGTATTCCGATCAAGAAAGTGTGTTCTACCCATTTATAAACCTTTTCTACTGTTTTGGTTAATTAAAATTGGTGAAATTAAAAAATATTTTAATTACTCCTTAAAGGTTGCAAAAATCATAACTTAATATCTATAAATTCAAATAATATATTTTTCACTGTTTTACTTGTAACTAATGCAATGTCACACCGATGTTGCAATATCTTTTCGAATATTACCACAAAAAGTTATTCTGTTGAAATACCTAGTCTCTATTACAACAAAATGGCTGCCTCATGCAACGGAATTTGTTTGTCGCAATATCGGTTCCATATTGCAATGTCGATGCAGTTTGTTGCAATAGTTAGCCACTTTTTTGCAACAATATTTGTAACTAATGCAACGCCATGCCGTTGTTGCAATATCTTTCCGAATATTGCCACGAATAGTTATTCTGTTGAAATACCTAGTCTCTATTACAACAAAATGACTACACTCATGCAACGGAATTTGTTTGTCGCAATACCGCTACCATATTGCAACACTGATGTAGTTTGTTGCAATATGAGGCCTCTATTGCAACGAAGTTAGCATTTATCGTGACCAAACTAAGTTATGGCAATATGTGCGGCCTATTACCACAACCGGAGAATTTGTGGTAATATTGTGTTTTATTGCAACAAAACGTAGTTGTAGCAATAAATTTTGTTGCAATAGACCGGAATCCTTGTAGTGGCATAGTCCCCAGGATATGATTTATTACTTCTCTGCTAAATATTTCCCCGCTCATAAGAAACAAGCTGCCTTAAGGGAAATATATAATTTTGTGCAAATTGAATAAGAGAGTCTCCCACAAGCTTGGGGGAGGCTTCTCCGATTACTTAATGCTTTGCCTGATCATCCTCTCAAGAAAAATGAAATACTTGATATCTTTTATAATGGACTAACCGATGCTTCCAGAGACCACCTAGACAGTTGTGCTGTTTGTGTTTTCAGGGAAAGTACTGTGGATCAAGATGAGTTGTTATTGAATAATATGTTGACTCATGAAAACAATTGGACACTTCCTGAACCAACTCCTAAGCCAACTCCGAAGAAAAGGGGTATTCTATTTCTCAGTCCTGAAGATATGCAAGAGGCAAAGAAATCTATGAAAGAAAAGGGTATTAAAGCTGAAGATGTTAAGAATTTACCACCTATTGCAGAAATACATGGTCTTGATAACCCGACACATGTAGTAGAAGTAAATTCTCTCTATAGATAGGATAAAGCTGAAATCTCGTCTACTAAGTTTGCTAGCCAATGCTTGGATGAGTTTGATGACTTTATGGCTAAACAAGAAAACTTCAATGCTTATATTGGTAGACAATTGAAAATAAATGCTTATATGATTGAACAGTTGAGTGATTATATGTCTAGAGTTAAAGGTGAACTTAAACTCATTAGTAAACATGCTTCTATGGTTACCACTCAAGTAGAACAAGTGCTTAAAGCTCAAAATGATTTGCTCAATGAATTAAATGATAAGAAAAATAATAATGCTATTAGAGTTGTGACTAGAGGTGGTAGAATGACTTAGGAACCTTTGTATCCTTAGAGCCACCCTAAGAGAATTGAGCAAGATTCTCACAGAAATAATGTAGATGCACCTACTCCGTCTAAAAAGAAGACGAAGAAAAATGATAGGACTTTGCATGCTTCTAGTGAACCTGTTGTAGACACACCTGAGAATCCCAATGATATTTCTATTTCTGATGCTGAAACACAATCTAGTGATGAACATGAACCTAGTGATAATGTTAATGATGATGTTCATGTTGATGCTCAACCTAGCAATAACAATGATGTAGAGGTTGAACCTGCTATTGATCGTGATAACCCACAATCAAAGAATCAACGTTATGATAAGAGAGACTTCATTGCTAGGAAGCACGGTAAAGAAAGAGAACCATGGGTTCAGAAACCCATGCCTTTTCCTCCTAAACCATCCAAGAAAAAGGATGATGAGGATTTTGAGCGCTTTCCTGAAATGATTAGACCTATCTTTTTGCGTATGCGTTTGACCGATATGCTTAAAATGAATCCTTATGCTAAGTACATGAAAGATATTGTTACAAATAAAAGAAAGATACCGGAAGATGAAATTTACACCATGCTTGCTAATTATACTTTTATGGGTGGAATACCAAAGAAACTAGGAGATCCAGGAGTACCAACTATACCATGCTCCATTAAAATAAACTATGTTAAAACTGCTTTATGTGATCTTGGAGCCGGTGTTAGTGTTATGCCTCTCTCTTTATATCGTAGACTTGATTTGAATAAGTTGACACCTACTGAAATATCTTTGCAAATGGCCGATAAATCAACCGCTATACATGTTGGTATTTGTGAAGATGTGCCTGTTGTGTTTGCAAACGTTACTATCTTAACGGACTTTGTTATTCTTGATATTCCCGAGGACGATAGTATGTCGATTATCCTTGGTAGACCCTTTTTGAATACTGCAGGGGCTGTTATTGATTGCAACAAAGGCAATGTCACTTTTCATGTTAATGGTAATGAGCATACGGTACACTTTCCGAGGAAACAACCTCAAGTTCACAGTATCAATTCTATTGGGAAAATTCCATCGATTATTATTGGAGGTTTTGAATTCCCTCTTCCTACTGTCAAGAAGAAATATGATATTCTTATTATTGGGGATGTACATATCCCCGTTGAGGTAACCTAGTGCTATTCAAAAATTCTCCGGTTTCATGCAATTCGGAATGAGTTTGTTAACAAGACTTGATTAACCTTGTTAGTGGATTCCTTTTGATGAGCATGAGATGGATGAAGTTAGAAAGCACAACCTTCTGTACCCTCCTTTTAGATTCTGTTATTTAGATTAAATAAAGCAAAAATAGTATTTTTTGTCTGTTTTCTGAATTATCCTTGCAATACAAAAATACCCCAAAAATAAAAGGGCAGTGATCTGCGCCGGCGCACTGGCCCAAGCGTTGGGCCGGTCAAGGCCCAGCCGTCCGATCCGCGAGCTCGAGCCGTCAGATCTGTTCCTCGAGCCCCCTTCCCCCGCGTTGACTTCTTCCTCTTCTTCTTCACCGCGTCCTCACCCCAGCCGCTCCTTGTCGCCGGCGACTAGCCCCCTCACCTGGACCTCCTCCTCCCCCCCTAGTCCCACGCTGCTGGATGCGCTCTCCGTCCCTGCCGCCGCCGGCTGCCATCCCCGTCCCCGTCGCAGCATCTGTACTCGCCCGCCGGTCCAGCAAAAAGCCCATCGCCCCCTCGTAGCAAAAAATGGCGCCGTCTTGAAGCACACCGGCACCCCTTGTCGTCACAGCACCTAGCAGCCGCTGTCGTCGCTGGACTGTCGTGTCACCGACGTAGCTCTCAATGTTGCTGCTCGCTGCCATTAGCGAGTCAGGTTGAAGCTTTTTATCTCATCGGTTGAAGCTTTTCTCTATGCATGTTGAAGATTTTCTCGCGGATTGAAGCTTTCCACCGTGCCAATTGAAGCTTTTTTCACCTGGGCTTGAAACTTTTTTCACAAAGGGTTGGAGCTTTTTACTCTGCGGTTGCAACAAAAACACAGAGAGACGCCGTGGTCATCGTTGAGGAGGATTTTCTCGATCTCTGTTTGAAGCTTTTTTCATCTGTGGGTTGAAGCTTTTTGTCAAAACGGTTGTAACTTTTCCTGTATTTCGTTGTCTGGTTGAAGCTTTTTGATCTACTGGATGTAGCAAAAACCTCCAACGGTAGTAGCAAAAGCCTGCTACGGTTGCAGCAAAAAAATCATTGTCGTCCTCGCGAGGTCGTAGCTCTGTCTGATGGATGTAGCAAAAAGCTTTACCGGTAGTAGCAAAATCCAACAACGGTTGTAGCTTTTCCGTGTTGTGCAATGCCATTGAAGCTTTCTATGTCTATGGTTGAAGCTTTTTTCAACGGCTGTTGAAGCTTTTCTAGGTGGCGGTTGCAACACTTGTATGCGCGGGAGGATCCGGGCATGGATGCAGCAATGGCGGCCGGCGAGGGAGCGCCTGGCCGCCAGCGATGGAGGTCGTGGTCGCCCAGTCGCAGCCCGGGGGG